>NC_041393.1:449878773-449931662 GCF_002162155.2 Triticum dicoccoides | reverse complement strand
TGGGGTGGTCGGCCGGATGGGCCTGGTTGGCCGACCTGGCATGTGAGCTGGGCCGCCTGGTCCAGCGAGGGGGGGGGGGTTACTTTTTTTTGTTAGTTTTGTTTTCTGTTTTTGTTCTTTTCCTTTTTCTTCATTTTCTTTTCTGTTTTCTCCCATTTTCTAAACATTTTAGTTTTGGAAAAATACATAGGTAGCACCTAATTTAGTAAACTTAATTATGTCACATTCCTAACATTTTAGTTTTGATATTTGAATTTTTTTATTGTTTGTCAAAAATCCAAATTTGAATTTGAAATGTTTCTGATCTAACGCGAGGTTAGTGCTACGTCTTGAGCTTGCGTTGGTTTTCTTTGAAGAGGAAAGGGTGATGCAGCAAAGTAGCGTAAATATTTCCCTCAATTTTTGATAACCAAGGTATCAATCCAGTAGGAGGCTCCTCAAAAGTCCCACGCACCTACACAAACAAACTAGAACCTCGCAACCAACGCAATAAAGGGGTTGTCAATCCCTTCACGGCCACTTGCGAAAGTGAGATCCGATAGAGATAATATGATAAGATAAATATTTTTGGTATTTTTATGATATAGATTGGAAAAGTAAAGATGCAAATAAAAGTAGATGGTAAACTTATATTATAAAAGATAGTCCCGGGGGCCATAGGTTTCACTAGTGGCTTCTCTCAAGATAGCATAAGTATTACGGTGGGTGAACAAATTACTGTCGAGCAATTGATAGAAAAGCAAATAATTATGAGATTATCTAGGCATGATCATGTATATAGGCATCACGTCCGTGACAAGTAGACCGACTCCTGTCTGCATCTACTACTATTACTCCACACATCGAGCGACTCGTGCCTGCATCTAGAGTATTAAGTTCATAAAGAACAGAGTAACGCATTAAGAAAGATGACATGATGTAGAGGGATAAACTCATGCAATATGATATAAACCCCATCTTTTTATCCTCGATGGCAACAATAAAATACGTGTCTTGCTGCCCTTGCTGTCACTAGGAAAGGACACCGCAAGATTGAACCCAAACCTAAGCACTTCTCCCATTGCAAGAAAGATCAATCTAGTAGGCCAAACCAAACTGATAATTTGAAGAGACTTGCAAAGATAACTTAATCACACATAAAAGAATTCATAGGAGATTCAAATATTTCTCATAGATAAACTTGATCATAAACCCATAATTCATCAGATCTCGAGAAACACACCACAAAAAGAGTTACATCGAACAGATCTCAAAGAAGATCGAGGAGAACTTTGTATTGAGATTCAAAGAGAGAGAAGAAGCCATCTAGCTAATAACTATGGACCCGAAGGTCTGTGGTAAACTACTCACAACTCATCGGAAGGGCCTTGGAGATGATGTAGAGGCCCTCCATGGTCGATTCCCCCTCCGGCGGAGCGTCGGTGAAGGCTCCAAGATGGGATCTCGCGGATACACAAGGTTGCGGCGGTGGAATTAGCTTTTCGTGGTGCTCCTGGATGTTTTCCGGGTACATGGGTATATATAGGAGGAATAAGTAGGTCGGTGGATGCTCGAGGGGCCCATGAGGGTGGGGGGCATGCCGGGCACCCTCGTGGCCGCCTCCTCTGTTTCTTGACGTCCACTCCAACTCCCCTGGATCACGTTTGTTCCAAAAAGATCGCTCCCAAAGGTTTCATTCCGTTTGGACTCTGTTTGACATTCCTTTTCTTCGAAACACTGAAATAGGCAAAAAAACAGCAATTCGGGCTGGGCCTCTGGTTAGTAGGTTAGTCCCAAAAATGATATTAAAGTGTAAAGTAAAGCCCATAAACATCCAAAACGGGTAATATAATAGCATGGAACAATCAAAAGTTATAGATACGTTGGAGACGTATCAAGCATCCCCAAGCTTAATTCCTGCTCGTCCTCGAGTAGGATGATGAAAACAGAAATTTTGATGTGGAATGCTACCTAACATAATTCTCAATGTAATTTTCTTTATTGTGGCATGAATGTTCAGATCCAAATGATTCAAAATAAAAGTGCATATTGACATAAGAAATAGTAATACTTCAAGCATACTAACTAAGCAATCTTGTCTTCTCAAAATAGCATGGCTAAAGAAAGTTCATCCCTACAAAATCATATAGTTTGGTCATAATCCATTTTCATCACACAAGAATGCTCTCATCTTGCACACCCCCGATGACAAGCCAAGCAATTGTTTCATACTTAAGTAATCTCAAACCTTTTCAACTTTCACACAATACATGAGCGTGAGCCATGGATATAACACTATGGGTGGAATAGAATATGATGATGGAGGTTGTGTGGAGAAGATAAAAAAAGAGGAAGTCTCATATTGATGAGGATAATCAACGGGCTATGGAGATGCCCATCAATTGATGTCAACATGAGGAGTAGGGATTGCCATGAAATGGATGCACTAGAGCTATAAATGCATGAAAGATCAACAAAAGAAACTAGTGGGTGTGCATCCAACTTGCTTGCTCACGAAGACCTAGGGCATTTTGAGGAAGCCCATCGTTGGAATATACAAGCTAAGTTCTATAATGAAAAATTCCCACTAGTATATGAAAGTGACAACATAAAAGACTTTCTATATGAAGGACATGGTGCTACTTTGAAGCACAAGTGTGGAAAAGGATAGTAACATTGCCCCTTTTTTATTTTCTTCTTTTCTTTTCTTTTCTTTTCTTTTTGGGCCTTTCTTTTTTTTTGGCCTTTCTTCTTCTTTTTTTCTTTTTTTTTCTTTGGCCTTTTTTGGCCTTTCTTTTTTTATTTGGGGACAATGCTCTAATAATGATGATCATCACACTTCTATTTATTTACAACTCATGAATTACAACTCAAAATTAGAACAAGATATGACTCTATATGAATGCCTCCGGCGGTGTACCAGGATGGGCAATGAATCAAGAGTGACATGTATGAAAATTATGAAGGTGGCTTTGCCACAAATACAATGTCAACTACATGATCATGCAAGGCAATATGACAATGATGATGCGTGTCATGATAAACGGGATGGTGGAAAGTTGCATGGCAATATATCTCGGAATGGCTATGGAAATGCCACAATAGGTAGGTATGGTGGCTATTTTGATAAAGATAGAAGGACGTTTATGTGTGATAGAGCGTATCGTATCACGGGGTTTGGATGCACCAGCGAAGTTTGCACCAACTCTCAAGGTGAGAAAGGGCAATGCACGGTACCGAAGAGGCTAGCAATGATGGAAAGGTAAAAGTGCGTATAATCCATGGACTCAACATTAGTCATAAAGAACTCATATACTTATTGCAAAAATCTACAAGTCATCAAAAACCAAGCACTATGCACATGCTCCTAGGGGGGTAGTTTGGTAGGAAAAGACCATCGCTCGTCCCCGACCGCCACTCATAAGGATGACAATCTAAAAGCACCTCATATTTCAAATTTGTTATGCAACGGTTACCATACGTGCATACTACGGGACTTGCCAACTTCAACACAAATATTCTTTAAATTCACAATTACCCAACTAGCATGACTCTAATATCACCAGCTCTATATCTCAAAACAATTATAAAGCATCAAATTGATCATAGCATCCAATTCACTTCCTATGATAGTTTTTATTATACCTAACTTGGATGCCCATCATTCTAGGACCAATTTTATAACCATAGAAAATACCATGCTGTTCTAAGAGACTCTCAAAATAATATAAGTGAAGCATGAGAGATTAACAATTTCTACAAAATCTAGCCACCGCCGTGCTCTAAAAGATTTAAGTGAAGCACTAGAGCAAAACTATCTAACTCAAAAGATATAAGTGAAGAACATAGAGTATTCTAATAAATTCCAATCAAGTGGGTTTCTCCCAAAAGGTGTGTACAGAAAGGATGATTGTGGTGATCTAAAAAGCAAAGACTAATATCATACAAGACGCTCCAAGCAAAACACATATCATGTGGCGAATAAAAATATAGCTCCAAGTAAAGTTACCGATAGACGAAGACGAAAGAGGGGATGCCTTCCGGGGCATCCCCAAGCTTAGGCTTTTGGTTATACTTGAATATCTTGGGGTGCCATGGGCATCCCCAAGCTTAGGCTCTTGCCACTCTTTATTCCATAGTGCATCAAATCTTTACCCAAAACTTGAAAACTTCACAACACAAAACTCAACAGGAAATCTCATAAGCTCCGTTAGCGCAGGAAAGAAAAAACCACCACATAAGGTACTGTAATGAACTCATTCTTTATTTATATTGGTGTTAAACCTACTGTATTCCAACTTCTCTATGGTTCATACCCCTTGATACTAGCCATAGATGCATCAAAATAAGCAAACAACACACGAAAAATAGAATCTATCAAAAACATAGCATAAGTATTACGGTGGGTGAACAAATTACTGTCGAGCAATTGATAGAAAAGCGAATAATTATGAGATTATCTAGGCATGATCATGTATATAGGCATCACGTCCGTGACAAGTAGACCGACTCCTCCCTGCATCTACTACTATTACTCCACACATCGACCGACTCCTGCCTGCATCTAGAGTATTAAGTTCATAAAGAATAGAGTAACGCATTAAGAAAGATGACATGATGTAGAGGGATAAACTCATGCAATATGATATAAAACCCATCTTTTTATCCTTGATGGCAACAATACAATACGTGCCTTGCTGCCCCTGCTGTCACTGGGAAAGGACACCGCAAGATTGAACCCAAAGCTAAGCACTTCTCCCATTGAAAGAAAGATCAATCTAGTAGGCCAAACCAAACTGATAATTCGAAGAGACTTGCAAAGATAACTTAATCACACATAAAAGAATTCAGAGGAGATTCAAATATTTCTTATAGATAAACTTGATCATAAACCCACAATTCATCGGATCTCGACAAACACACCGCAAAAAGAGTTACATCGAATAGATCTCCAAGAAGATCAAGGAGAACTTGGTATTGAGATTCAAAGAGAGAGAAGAAGCCATCTAGCTAATAACTATGGACCCAAAGGTCTGTGGTAAACTACTCACAACTCATCGAAAGGGCCTTGGAGATGATGTAGAGGCCCTCCATGGTAGATTCCCCCTGCGGTGGAGCGCCGACTAAGGCTCCAAGATGAGATTCACGGATACAAAAGGTTGCGGCGGTGGAATTAGGTTTTCATGGTGATCCTGGATGTTTTCGGGGTACATGGGTATATATAGGAGGAAGAAGTAGGTCGGTGGATGCTCGAGGGGCCCACGAGGGTGGGGGGCGCGCCGACCCCTAGGAGGCGCACTGGGCACCCTTGTGGCCGCCTCCTCTATTGCTTGACGTCCACTCCAAGTCCCCTGGATCACGTTTGTTCCAAAAAGATCGCCCCCGAAGGTTTCATTCCGTTTGGACTCCGTTTGATATTCCTTTTCTTCTAAACACTGAAGTAGGAAAAAAACAACGATTCGGGCTGGGCCTTCGATTAGTAGGTTAGTCCCAAAAATGATATAAAAGTGTAAAGTAAAGCCCATAAACATCCAAAACGGGTAATATAATAGCATGGAACAATCAAAAATTATATATACGTTGGAGACGTATTAGTTAGCAACAGTAACAGAGGTGACGTGGCATCATTAGCGTAGGTTTACTGTAGCATAATTATCCGGGCGTTACACCGGCTTGACACCTTGATCTCCATTGTAGTGTTGTGGTCGTCTCGCCAACTATTGCTTCTACAACTATCGCTACCACTTAGTGCTAAAGTAAAGCAATTACATAGCGTTTGTATTTCATACAATAAAGCGACAACCATAAGGCTCCTGCCAATTGCCGATAACTTTTACAAAACATGATCATCTCATACAACAATGTATATCACATCATGTCTTTACCATATCACATCACATCATGCCCTACAAAAACAAGTTAGACGTCCTCTACTTTGTTGTTGCAAGTTTTACGTGGCTGCTACGGGCTTCTAGCAAGAACCTGAAGGAAATATGCCCTAGAGGCAATAATAAAGTTGTTATTTATATTTCCTTATATCATGATAAATGTTTATTATTCATGCTAGAATTGTATTAACCGGAAACTTAGTACATGTGTGAATACATAGACAAAACAAAGTGACCCTAGTATGCCTCTATTTGACTAGCTCGTTAATCAAAGATGGTTATGTTTCCTGACCATAGACATGTGTTGTCATTTTATGAATGGGATCACATCATTAGAGAATGATTTGATGGACAATACCCATCCATTAGCTTAGCATAATGATCGTTAAGTTTTATTGCTATTACTTTCTTCATGACTTATACATGTTCCCCTGACTATGATATCATGCAACTCCCGAATACCGGAGGAACACCTTGTGTGCTATCAAATGTCACAACGTAACTGGGTGATTATAAAGATGCTTCTACAGGTGTCTCCGAAGGTGTTTGTTGGGTTGGCATAGATCGAGATTAGGATTTGTCACTCTGTGTATCAAAGAGGTATCTCTGGGCCCTCTCGGTAATGCTCATCACTATAAGCCTTGCAAGCAATGTGAGTAATGAGTTAGTTGCGGGATGAAGCATTACATAATGAGTAAAGAGAATTGCCTGTAACGAGATTGAAATAGGTATGAAGATACCGATGATCGAATCTCGGGAAAGTAACATACCGAGGACAAAGAGAATAATGTATGTTGTTGTGCGGTTTGATCGATAAAGATCTTCATAGAATATGTAGGAGCCAATATGAGCATCTAGGTTCCGCTATTGGTAATTGATCGAAGATGTGTATCGATCATGTCTACATAGTTCTCGAACCCGTAGGGTCCGCACGCTTAATGTTCAATGACGATTTGTATTATGAGTTATGTGTTTTGGTGACCAAAGTTTGTTCAAAGTCCCGAATGAGATCACGGACATGACGAGGAGTCTCGAAATGGTCGAGAGGTAAAGATTGATATATTGGAAGGTGGTATTCGGGCACCAGAAGGGTTCTGGAGTGTATCGGGTACAAACCGGAGTACCAGAGGGGTTACCGAAACCTCCCGGTGGAAGATATGGGCCATATAGGCCATATGAGGGAGGCTAACCAGCCCAAGGGGCTGGTGCACCCCCCACAAGGGAGGAGGCCGAATTGAACAAGGGAAGGGGGCGCCACCCCCCTTTCCTTCTCCTTTCCCTCTCCCTTCCCCTTTCCCCCCTCCGGTTGAAGGAAAAAATAGGGGGGGGGGGGCGAATCCTACTAGGAGTGGAGTCCTAGTAGGAATCCTCACCCCATGATGCGCCCCTTGGTGGCTGGCCTCTTCCTCCCCTCCTTTATATACGGGGGCAAGGGGGCACCCCAAAGACACAACATTGTCTTAGCCGTGTGCGGTGCCCCCCTCCACCGTTTACTCCTCCGATAGTATCATCATAGTTCTTAGGCGAAGATGGTGATATTAGAGTCATGCTAGTGGAGTAGTTGTGAATTTGAGAGATACTTGTGTTAAAGTTTGTGATTCCTGTAGCATGCACGTACGGTGAACCGTTATGTGATGAAGTTGGAGCATGATTTATTTATTGATTGTCTTCCTTATGTGTGGAGGTCGGGATCACGGGATGGTTAACTCCTACCAACCCTTCCCCTAGGAGCATGCGTGTAGTACTTTGTTTTGATAACCTGTAGATTTTTGCAATAAGTATGTGAGTTCTTTATGACTAATGTTGAGTCCATGGATTATACACACTCTCACCCTTCCACCATTGCTAGCCTCTCTTGTGCCGCGCAACTCTCGCCAGTACCATACACCCACCATTACCTTCCTCAAAACAGCCACCATACCTACCTATTATGACATTTTCATAGCCATTCCGAGATATATTACCATGCAACTTTCCACCTTTCTGTTTATTATGACACACTCCATCATTGTCATATTGCTTTGCATGATCATATAGTTGACATTGTATTTGTGGCAAAGCCACCGTTCATAATTCATTCATACATGTCACTCTTGAATCATTGCACATCCCGGTACACCGCCGGAGGCATTCATATAGAGTCATATTTTGTTCTAATTATCGAGTTGTAATTCTTGAGTTGTAAGTAAATAAAAGTGTAATGATCTTCATTATTAGAGCATTGTCCGAGTGAGGAAAGGATGATGGAGACTATGATTCCTCCACAAGTCGGGATGAGACTCCGGACGAAAAATAAAAAAGAGAGAAAAAAGAGGCCATAAAAAAAGAGAAAAGGCCCAAATACAAAAAATGAGAGAAAAAGAGAGAAGGGGCAATGCTACTATCCATTTACCACACTTGTGCTTCAAAGTAACACCATGATCTTCATGATAGAGAGTCTCCTATGTTGTCACTTTCATATACTAGTGGGAATTTTCATTATAGAACTTGGCTTGTATATTCCAATGATGGGCTTCCTCAAAATGCCCTAGGTCTTCGTGAGCAAGCGAGTTGGATGCACACCCACTTAGTTTCTTTTTGAGCTTTCATACACTTAGAGCTCTAGTGCATCTGTTGCATGGCAATCCCTACTCACTCACATTGATATCTATTGATGGGCATCTCCATAGCCCGTTCATACGCCTAGTAGATGTGAGACTATCTTCTCCTTTTTTGTCTTCTCCACAACCACCATCCTATTCCACCTATAGTGTTATGTCCATGGCTCACGCTCATGTATTGCGTGAAGATTGAAATTTTTTGAGAATACTAAAGTACGAAACAATTGCTTGGCTAAAACCGGGGTTGTGCATGATTTAAATATTTTGTGTGATGAAGATAGAGCATAGTCAGACTATATGATTTTGTAGGGATAACTTTCTTTGGCCATGTTATTTTGATAAGACATGATTACTTTGTTAGTATGCTTGAAGTATTATTACTCTTATGTCAATATTAAACTTTTGTCTTGAATCTTTCGGATCTGAACATTCATGCCACAATAAAGAAAATTACATTGATAAATATGTTAGGTAGCATTCCACATCAAAAATTATATTTTTATCATTTACCTACTCGAGGATGAGCAGGAATTAAGCTTGGGGATGCTTGATACGTCTCCAACATATCTATAATTTTTGATTGTTCCATGTTATTATATTACTCCCTCCGTTTCTTTTTAGTTCGCATATAAGATTTGGTCAAAGTCAAACTTTATAAAGTTTGACCAACTTTGGAGGAAAAAATATCAACATTTACAATACTAAAGCTATATGGTATGAAAGTTAATTTCATGATGCATCTAACAATGTTGATTTCATATTGTGAATCTTAATATATTTTTTCTATAAACTTAGTCAAAGTTAACAAAGTTTGACTTTGACCAAATCTTATATGCAGACTAAAAAGAAACGAAGGGAGTACCTATTTTGGATGTTTAATGGGCTTTATTATACACTTTTATATTATTTTCGGGACTAACCTATTAATCAGAGGCCCAACCCAAATTGTTGTTTCTTTGCCTATTTCAGTGTTTCGAAGAAAAGGAATATCAAATGGAGTCCAAATGGAATGAAACCTTCGGGAGAGTTATTTTTGGAACAAACGCAATCCAGGAGACTTGGAGTAGACATCAGGGAAGCATCGAGGAGGCCACGAGGGTCCATGGCGCGCCCCCACCCTCGTGGGCCCCTCGTGGCTCCCCTGACCGACTTCTTTCACCTATATATATCCATATACCCCGAAAACATCCAGGAGCACAATAGATCGGGAGTTCCACCGCCGCAAGCCTCTGTAGCCACCAAAAACCAATCAGGACCCTGTTCCGGCACCCTGCCGGAGGGGGGATCCCTCACCGGTGGCCATCTTCATCATCCCGCGCTCTCCATGATGAGGAGGGAGTAGTTCACCCTCGGGGCTGAGGGTATGTACCAGTAGCTATGTGTTTAATATCTCTCTCTCTCTCTCTTGTTCTTGATTCGGCACGGTCTTGATGTATCACAAGCTTTGCTATTATAGTTAGATCTTATGATGTTTCTCCCCCTCTACTCTCTTGTAATGGATTGAGTTTTCCCTTTGAAGTTATCTTATCGGATTGAGTCTTTAAGGATTTGAGAACACTTGATGTATGTCTCGCATGTGCTTATCTGTGGTGACAATAGGATATTCACATGATCTACTTGATGTATGTTTTGGTGATCAACTTGCGGGTTCAGCGACCTTGTGAACTTATGCATAGGGGTTGGCACACATTTTCATCTTGACTCTCCGGTAGAAACTTTGGGGCACTCTTTGAAGTTCTTTTGTGTTGGTTGAATAGATGAATCTGAGATTGTGTGATGCATATCGTATAATCATACCCACGGATACTTGAGGTGACATTGGAGTATCTAGGTGACATTAGGGTTTTGGTTGATTTGTGTCTTAAGGTGTTATTGTAGTACGAACTCTATGATAGATCGAACAGAAAGAATAGCTTCGTGTTATTTTACTACAGACTCTTGAATAGATCGATCAGAAAGGATAACTTTGAGGTGGTTTTGTACCCTACAATAATCTCTTCATTTGTTCTCCGCTATTAGTGACTTTGGAGTGACTCTTTGTTGCATGTTGAGGGATAGTTATATGATCCAGTTATGTTATTATTGTTGAGAGAACTTGCACTAGTGAAAGTATGAACCTTAGGCCTTGTTTCATAGCATTGCAATACCGTTTACGCTCACTTTTATCATTTATTTACCTTGCTGTTTTTATATTTTCAGATTACAAAAACCTATATCTACCATCCATATTGCACTTGTATCACCATCTCTTCGCCGAACTAGTGCACCTATACAATTTACCATCGTATTGGGTGTGTTGGGGACACAAGAGACTCTTTGTTATTTGGTTGCAGGGTTGTTTGAGACAGACCATCTTCATACTACGCCTCCCACGGATTGATAAACCTTAGGTCATCCACTTGAGGGAAATTTGCTACTGTCCTACAAACCTCTGCACTTGGAGGCCCAACAACGTCTACAAGAAGAAGGTTGCGTAGTAGACATCAAGCATCACACTTGACGAAAAATCGTTGTGGTTTTGATGCGTAGGTAAGAATGGTTCTTGCTAGACGCCCATAGCAGCCACGTAAAACTTGCAACAACAAAGTAGAGGACGTCTAACTTGTTTTTGCAGGGCTTGTTGTGATGTGATATGGTTAAGACATAATGTGATATAAATTGTTGTATGAGATGATCATGTTTTGGAACAGAGTTACCGGTAACTGGCAGGAGCCATATGGTTGTCGCTTTATTGTATGAAATGCAATCGCCATGTAATTACTTTACTTTATCACTATGTGGTAGCGATAGTCGTAGAAGCAATAGTTGGCGAGACGACACTGATGCTACGATGGAGATCAAGGTGTCAAGTCGGTGATGATGGAGATCATGACGGTGCTTTGGAGATGGAGATCAAAGGCACAAGACGATGATGGCCATATCTTGTCACATATTTTGATTACATGTGATGTTTATCTTTTATGAATCTTATTTTGCTTAGTACGGCGGTAGCATTATAATATGATCCCTCACTAAATTTCAAGGTATAAGTGTTCTTCCTGAGTATGCACCGTTGCTACAGTTCGTCGTGCCGAGACACCACGTGATGATGATAAGCTCTACGTTCACATACAACGGGTGCAAGCCAGTTTTGCACATGCAGAATACTCGGGTTAAACTTGACAAGGCTAGCATATGCAAATATGGCCTCGGAACACTGGAGACCGAAAGGTCGAGCGTGAATCATATAGTAGATATGAGCAACATAGAGATGTTCACCATTGAAAACTACTCCATCTCACGTGATGATCAGACATGGTTTAGTTGATATGAATCACGTGATAATTTAGATGACTAGAGGGATGTCTATCTAAGTGGGAGTTCTTAAGTAATATGATTAATTGAACTTTAATTTATCATGAACTTAGTCCCGATAGTATTTTGCAAATTATGTTGTAGATCAATAGCCCGTGTTGTAGCTTCCCTATGTTTTTTATATGTTCCTAGAGAAAACTAAGTTGAAATATGATAGTAGCAATGATGCGGACTAGGCCCGTGATCTGAGGTTTATCCTCATTGCTGCACAAAAGAATTATGTCCTTGATGCACTGCTAGGTGACAGACCTATTGCAGGAGCAGATGTAGACGTTATGAACGTTTGGCTAGCTCAATATGATGACTACTTGATAGTTTACTGCACCATGCTTTACGGCTTAGAACCGGGACTTCAAAAGCGTTTTGAACACCACAGAGCATATGAGATGTTCCAAAGAACTGAAATTGGTATTTCAGACTCATGCCCGTGCCGAGAGGTATGAGACCTCTGACAAGTACTTCGCCTAAAAGATGGAGGAGAATTGCTCAGCTAGTGAGCATGTGCTCGGAATGTCCGGGTACTACAATTTCTTGAATCAAGTGGCAATTAATCTTCTAGATAAGATAAGTGATTGACGGAGTTCTCTAGTCACCATCACCAATTTATTGGAACTTCGTGATGAACTATAGTATGCAAGGGATGACGAAAACGATTCTTGACCTCTTCGTGATGCTGAAATCGACGAAGGTAGAAATCAAGAAAGAGCATCAAGTGTTGATGATTGATAAGACCAGTAGTTTCAAGAAAAGTGCAAAGGGAAAGCAAGGGAACTTCAAGTAGAATGGCAAGCAAGTTGTCACTCCTGGGAAGAAGCCCAAATCTAGACCCATGCCTGAAACTGAGTGCTTCTACTGCAAAGGAAATGCTTACTAGAAGCGGAACTGCACCAAACATTTGGCGGATAAGAAGGATGGCAAAGTGAAAAAAGGTATATTTGATATACAGGTTATTGATGTGTACCTCACTAGTATTCATAGTAGCCCCTGGGTATTTGATACTTGTTCAGTTGCTAAGATTAGTAACTCAAAACAGAAGTTACAGAATAAACAGAGACTAGTTGAGGGTGAAGTGACGATGTGTGTTGGAAGTGGTTCCAAGATTGATATGATCATCATCGCACACTCCATATACTTTTGGGATTAGTGTTAAACCTAAATAAATGTCATTTGGTGTTTGCATTGAGCATGAATATGATTAGATCGTGTTTATTGCAATACGATTATTCATTTAAGACAGAGGATAATTGTTATTATATTTACATGAATAAAACCTTCTATGGTCATACACCCAATGTTTATGGTTTATTGAATCTCAATCGTAATGATATACATATATATAATATTGATGCCAAAAGATGCAAAGTTGATAATGATAGTGCAACTTATTTGTGACACTGCCGTTCGGGTCATATCGGTGTAAAGCGCATGAAGAAACTCCATAAAGATGGACCTTTGGAATCACTTGATTATGAATCATTTGATACTTGCAAACCGTGCCTTATGGTCAAGATGACTAAAACTCCGTTCTTCGGAACAACGGAACGAGTTAATGACTTATTTGAAATAATACATACCGATATATGCAGTCCAATGAATGTTCAGGCTCATGGCGGGTATCGTTATTCTCTGACCTTCACAGATGATTTGAGCAGATATGGGTATATCTACTTAATGAAACACAAGTCTGAAACATTTGAAAAGTTCAAAGAATTTCAGAGTAAAGTGGAGAATCATCGTAACAAGAAAATAAAGTTTCTATGATCTGATCATGGAGGAGAATATTTGAGTTGCGAGTTTGGCCTTCATTCAAAACAATGTGGAATAGTTTCATAGCTCACGCCACCTGGAACACCACAATGTAATGGTGTATTCGAACATCATAACCACACTTTATTGCATATGGTGCGATCTATGATGTCTCTTACCGATTTACTACTATCGTTTTGGGGTTATGCATTAGAGACAGCTGGATTCACTTTAAACAGGGCACCATCAAAGTCCATGGAGACGACACCGTATGAAATGTGGTTTGGCAACAAACCTAAGCTATCGTTTCTTAAAGTTTGGGGATGTGATGCTTATGTCAAAAGGCTTTAGCCCGATAAGCTCGAACCCAAATCGGAGAAATGTGTCTTCATAGGATACCTTAAGGAAACAATTGGGTACACCTTCTACCACAAGTCCGAAGGCAAGATTTTTGTTGCTAAGAACGAAACCTTTCTAGAGAAGGAGTTTCTCTCAAAAGAAGTGAGTGGGAGGAAAGTAGAACTTGATGAGGTAATTGTACCTTCTCCCGAATTGGAAAGTAGTTCATCACAGAAATCACTTCCAGTGATTCCTACACCAATTACTGAAGAAGCTAATGATGATGATCATGAAACTTCAGATCAAGTTACTACCAAACCTCGTAGGTCAACCAGAGTATGGTTCGCACCGGAGTGGTATGGTAATCCTATTTTGGAAGTCATGTTACTAGACCATGATGAACATATGAACTATGAGGAAGCGATGATGAGCCCAGATTCCGCGAAATGGCTTGAGGCCATGAAATCTGAGATGGGAACCATGTATGAGAACAAAGTGTGGACTTTGGTGGACTTGCCCGATGATCGACAAGCCATAGAAAATAAATGGATCTTCAAGAGGAAGACAAACACTGATGATAGTGTTACTATCTACAAAGCTCAACTAGTCGCAAAAGGGTTTTGACAAGTTCAAGGTGTTGACTACAATGCGATTTTTCAACCGTAGCGATGCTTAAGTCTGTCTGAATCATGTTAGCAATTGCCATATTTTACGAAATCTAGTAAGTGGATGTCAAAAGTGTATTCCTTAAATGGATATATCTAAGGAGAGTTGTATATGATACAACAAGAAGGTTTTATCAATCCGAAAGGTGCTAACAAAGTGTGCAAGCTCCAGTGATCCATCTGTGGATTAGTGCAAGCATCTCGGAGTTGGAATATACACTTTGATAATGTGATCAAAGCATATGGTTTTATACAAAGTTTTGGAGAAGCCTGTATTTACAAGAAAGTGAGTGGTAGCACTACGGCATTTCTGATAAGTATATGTGAATGACATATTGTTGATCGGAAATGATGTAGAATTTTCTGGAAAGCATAAAGGAGAGTTTGAAAGGAGATTTTCAAAGAAAGACCTCGGTGAAGCTGCTTACATATTGGGCATCAAGATCTATAGAGATAGATCAAGACGCATGATAAGATTTTTCAATGAGTACATACCTTAACAAGTCTTTGAAAGAATTCAAAATGGATCAGTCAAAGAAGGAGTTCTTGTCTGTATTACAAGGTGTAAAGTTGAGTAAGACTCAAAGCCCGACCATGGCAGAAGATAGAAAGAGAATGAAAGTCATTCCCTATGCCTCAGTCATAGGTTCTATAAAGTATGCTATGCTGTGTACCAGACCTATTGTGTACCTTATCATGAGTTTGGCAAGGGGGTACGATAGTGATACAGGAGTGAATCACTGGACAACGGTCAAAGTTATCCTTAGTTACCTAAGAGGACTAAGGAAATATTTCTTGGTTATGGAAGTGATAAAGAGTTCGTCGTAAAGAGTTACATCGATGCAAGATTTTACACCGATCCAGATGACTCTGAGTCTCAATCTGGATACATATTGAAACTGGGAGCAATTAGCTAGAGTAGCTCCATGCAGAGCATTGTAGACATAGAATATTTGCAAAATACATACGTCTCTGAATGTGACAGACCCGTTGACTAAACTTCTCTCACGAGCAAAATATGATCACACCTTAGTACTCTTTGGGTGTTAATCACATAGCGATGTGAACTAGATTATTGACTCTAGTAAACCCTATGGGTGTTGGTCACATGGCCATGAACTATGGGTGTTAATCACATACATATGTGAACTATTGGTGTTAAATCACATGGTGACGTGAACTAGATTATTGACTCTAGTGCAAGTGGGAGACCGAAGGAAATATGCCATAGAGGCAATAACAAAGTTGTTATTTATATTTCCTTGTATCATGATAAATGTTTCTTATTCATGCTAGAATTGTATTAACCAAAAACTTAGTACATGTGTGAATACATAGACAAAACAAAGTGTCCCTAGTATGCCTCTACTTGACTAGCTCGTTAATCAAAGATGGTTATGTTTCCTGACCATAGACATGTGTTGTCATTTGATGAACGGGATCACATCATTAGAGAATAATGTGATGGACAAGACCCATTCGTTAGCTTAGCATAATGTGTTGGAAATATGCCCTAGAGGCAATAATAAAAGGATTATTATTATATTTCCTTGTTCATGATAATTGTCTTTTATTCATGCTATAATTGTATTATCCGGAAATCGTAATACACGTGTGAATACATAGACCATAATATGTCCCTAGTGAGCCTCTAGTTGACTAGCTCGTTGATCAACAAATAGTCATGGTTTCCTGACTATGGACATTGGATGTCATTTATAATGGGATCACATCATTAGGAGAATGATGTGATGGACAAGACCCAATCCTAAGCATAGCACAAGATCGTGTAGTTCGTTTGCTAGAGCTTTTTCAATGTCAAGTATCTTTTCCTTAGACCATGAGATCGTGTAACTCCCGGATACCGTAGGAGTGCTTTGGGTGTACCAAACATCACAACGCAACTGGGTGACTATAAAGGTGCACTACAAGTATCTCCGAAAGTGTCTGTTGGGTTGACACAGATCGAGACTGGGATTTGTCACTCCGTATGACAGAGAGGTATCTCTGGGCCCACTCGGTAATGCATCATCATAATGAGCTCAAAGTGACCAAGTGTCTGGTCACGGGATCATGCATTATGGTACGAGTAAAGTGACTTGCCGGTAACGAGATTGAACGAGGTATTGGGATACCGACGATCGAATCTCGGGCAAGTAACATGCCGATTGACAAAGGGAATTGTATACGGGGTTGCTTGAATCCTCAACATCGTAGTTCATCCGATGAGATCATCGAGGAGCATGTGGGAGCCAACATGGGTATCCATATCCCGCTGTTGGTTATTGACCGGAGATCCGTCTCGATCATGTCTACGTGTCTCCTGAACCCGTAGGGTCTACACACTTAAGGTTCGGTGACACTGGGGTTGTAGAGATATTTGTATGCAGCAAACTGAAAGTTGTTCGGAGTCCTGGATGAGATCCCAGACGTCACGAGGAATTCCGGAATGGTCCGGAGGTAAAGAATTATATATGGGAAGTCGAGTTTCGGCCATCGGGAAAGTTTCGGGGGTCAGCGGTATTGTACCGGGACCACCGGAAGGGTCCCGGGGGTCCACCGGGTGGGGCCACCTATCCCGGAGGGCCCCGTGGGCTGAAGTGGGAGGGGAACCAGCCCCTGGTGGGCTGGTGTGCCCCCCCTTGGGCCCCCCTGCGCCTATGGTTGGGAACCCTAGGGGAGGGGGCACCTCCACTTGCCTTGGGGGGCAAGGCACCCCCCTTGGCCACCGCCCCCTAGGAGATCCCATCTCCTAGGGCCGTCGCCCTCCCCTGGGGTCCCTATATAAAGAGGGGGGGGGGAGGGAGGGCAGCCGCACCCTTGCACTTGGCACCTCCCTTCCCCTTGCTACACCTCTCCCTCCCGCAGACGCTTGGCGAAGCCCTGCCGGATCCCTGCTGCATCCACCACCACGCCGTCGTGCTGCTGGATCTTCATCAACCTCTCCTTCCCCCTTGCTGGATCAAGAAGGAGGAGACGTCACGCTGACCGTACGTGTGTTGAACGCGGAGGTGCCGTCCGTTCGGTGCTAGGATCTCCGGTGATTTGGATCACGACGAGTACGACTCCCTCAACCCCGTTCTCTTGAACGCTTCCGCTCGATCTACAAGGGTATGTAGATGCACTCCTCTCTCTCGTTGCTAGATGAACTCATAGATTGATCTTGGTGAAACCGTAGGAATTTTTTTATTTTCTGCAACGTTCCCCAACAGTGGCATCATGAGCTAGGTCTATGCGTAGTTCTCTTTGCAGGAGTAGAACACAAATCTGTTGTGGGCGTAGATGTTGTCAACTTTCTTGCCACTACTAGTCTTATTTTGCTTCAGTGGTATTGTGGGATGAAGCGGCCCGGACCGACCTTACACGTACGCTTACGTGAGACAGGTTCCACCGACTGACATGCACTAGTTGCATAAGGTGGCTAGCGGGTGTCTGTCTCTCCCACTTTAGTTGGAGCGGATTCGATGAAAAGGGTCCTTATGAAGGGTAAATAGAAGTTGACAAATCACGTTGTGGCGTTTTCGTAGGTAAGAAAACGTTCTTGCTAGAACCCTATTGCAGCCACGTAAAAGATGCAACAACAATTAGAGGACGTCTAACTTGTTTTTGCAGCAATTGTTTTGTGATGTGATATGTCCAAAAGTTGTGATGAATGATGAATGATATATTGTGATGTATGAGATCATGTTCTTGTAATAGGAATCACGACTTGCATGTCGATGAGTATGACAACCGGCAGGAGCCATTGGAGTTGTCTTAATTATTGTATGACCTGCGTGTCAATGATTTAACGCCATGTAATTACTTTACTTTATTGCTAAACCGTTAGCTATAGTAGTAGAAGTAATAGTTGGCGAGCAACTTCATGGAGACACGATGATGGAGATCATGGTGTCATGCCGGTGACGAAGAGGATCATGGAGCCCCGAAGATGGAGATCAAAGGAGCTATATGATATTGGCCATATCATGTCACTACTATTTGATTGCATGTGATGTTTATCATGTTTTTGCATCTTGTTTACTTAGAACGACGGTAGTAAATAAGATGATCCCTCATAATAATTTCAAGAAAGTGTTCCCCCTAACTGTGCGCCATTGCGACCGTTCGTTGTTTCGAAGCACCACGTGATGATCGGGTGTGATAGATTCTAACGTTCACATACAACGGGTGTAAGACAGATTTACACATGCAAAACACTTAGGTTAACTTGACGAGCCTAGCATGTACAGACATGGCCTTGGAACACAGAGACCGAAAGGTCGATCATGAGTCGTATGGAAGATACGATCAACATGGATATGTTCACCGATGATGACTAATCCGTCTCACGTGATGATCGGACACGGCCTAGTCGACTCGGATCATGTAACACTTAGATGACTAGAGGGATGTCTAATCGGAGTGGGGGTTCATTAAATAATTTGATTAGATGAACTTAATTATCATGAATCGGAGTGGGGGTTCATTAAAAAATGTCTTGTAGATCAAATGGCCAACGCTCATGTCAACATTAACTTCAACCCGTTCCTAGAGAAAACCAAGCTGAAAGATGATGGCAGCAACTATACGGACTGGGTCCGGAACCTGAGGATCATCCTCATAGCTGCCAAGAAAGCATATGTCCTAGAAGGACCGCTAGGTGAAGCACCCATCCGAGAGAACCAAGACGTTATGAACGCTTGGCAGTCACGTGCTGATGATTACTCCCTCGTTCAGTGCGGCATGCTTTACAGCTTAGAACCGGGGCTCCAAAAGCGTTTTGAGCAACACGGAGCATATGAGATGTTCGAGGAGCTGAAAATGGTTTTCCAAGCTCATGCCCGGGTCGAGAGATATGAAGTCTCCGACAAGTTCTATAGTTGTAAGATGGAGGAAAATAGTTCTGTCAGTGAGCACATACTCAAAATGTCTGGGTTGCACAACCGCCTGTCCCAGCTGGACATTAACCTCCCGGACGAAGCGGTCATTGACAGAATCCTTCAGTCGCTCCCACCGAGCTACAAGAGCTTTGTGATGAACTACAATATGCATGGGATGGTGAAAACTATTCCTGAAGTATTTTCAATGCTGAAGTCGGCAGAGGTAGAAATCAAAAAGGAACATCAAGTGTTGATGGTCAATAAAACCACTAAGTTCAAGAAAGGCAAGGGTAAGAAGAACTTCAAGAAGGACGGCAAGGATGTTGCCGCGCCCGGTAAGTCAGTTGCCGGGAAGAAGTCAAAGAATGGACCCAAGCCTGAGACTGAGTGCTTTTATTGCAAAGGGAACGGTCACTGGAAACGGAACTGCCCCAAATACTTAGCGGACAAGAAGGCCGGCAACACTAAAGGTATATGTGATATACATCTAATTGATGTGTACCTTACCAGTGCTCGTAGTAGCTCCTGGGTATTTGATACCGGTGCCATTGCTCATATTTGTAACTCAAAGCAGGAGCTGCAGAATAAACAGAGACTGGCGAAGGACGAGGTGACGATGCGTGTCGGGAATGGTTCCAAGGTCGATGTGATCGCCATCGGCATGCTACCTCTACATTTACCTACGGGATTAGTTTTAAACCTCAATAATTGTTATTTAGTGCCAAGTTTGAGCATGAACATTGTATCTGGATCTCGTTTAATACGAGATGGCTACTCATTTAAATCCGAGAATAATGGTTGTTCTATTTATATGAGAGATATGTTTTATGGTCATGCCCCGATGGTCAATGGTTTATTCTTAACGAATATCGAACGTGATGTTACACATATTCATAGTGTGAATACCAAAAGATGTAAAGTTGATAACGATAGTCCCACATACTTGTGGCACTACCGCCTTGGTCACATTGGTGTCAAGCGCATGAAGAAGCTCCATGCTGATGGAATTTTAGATTCTCTCGATTATGAATCATTTGACACATGCGAACCATGCCTTATGGGCAAAATGACCAAGACTCCGTTCTCTGGAACTATGGAGCGAGCAACCAACTTATTGGAAATCATACATACTGATGTGTGCGGTCCAATGAGCGTTGAGGCTTGCGGAGGATATCGTTATGTTATCACTCTCACTGATGACATAAGTAGATATGGGTATGTCTACTTGATGAAACACAAGTCCGAGACCTTTGAAAAGTTCAAGGAATTTCAGAATGAGGTAGAGAATCAACATGACCGAAAGATAAAGTTCTTACGATCAGATCGTGGAGGAGAATATTTAAGTCACGAATTTGGTACACACTTAAGGAAATGTGGAATCGACAACTCACGCTGCCTGGAACACCTCAGTGTAACGGTGTGTCCGAACATCGTAATCGCACTCTATTGAATATGGTGCGATCTATGATGTCTCTTACCGATTTACCGCTATCATTTTGGGGATACACTCTAGAGACAACTACATTCACTTTAAATAGGGCTCCGTCTAAATCCGTTGAGACGACACCGTATGAATTATGGTTTGGGAAGAAACCTAAGCTGTCGTTTCTAAAAGTTTGGGGATACGATGCTTATGTCAAGAAACTTCAACCTGAGAAGCTCAAACCCAAGTCGTAAAAATGTGTCTTCATAGGATACCCTAAGGAAACCATTGGGTATACCTTCTACCTTAGATCCTAAGGCAAGATCTTTGTTGCCAAGAACGGATCCTTTTTGGAAAAGGAGTTTCTCTCGAAAGGAGTAAGTGGGGGGAAAGTAGAACTCGATGAAGTACTACCTATTGAACCGAAAAGTAGTGCAGCTCAGGAAAATGTTCCTATGGTGCCTACACCAACTGGAGAGGAAATTAATGATGATGATCAAGGTACTTTGGATCAAGTTGCTACTGAACTTCGTAGGTCCACAAGGACACGTTCGACACCAGAGTGGTATGGAAACCCTGTCCTGGAAATCATGTTGTTAAACAACGGTGAACCTTCTAACTATGAAGAAGCGATGGCGGGCCCAGATTCCAACAAATGGCTTGAAGCCATGCAATCTGAGATAGAATCCATGTATGAAAACAAAGTATGGACTTTGACAGACTTGCCCGATGATCGGCGAGCGATAGAAATCAAATGGATCTTTAAGAAGAAGACGGACGCGGATGGTAATGTTACCATCTATAAAGCTCGACTTTTTGCTAAGGGTTATCAACAAGTTCAAGGGGTTGACTACAATGAGACATTCTCTCCCGTAGCGAAGCTGAAATCCGTCCGAATCATGTTAGCAATTGCCGCATACTATGATTATGAGATATGGCAGATGGACGTCAAAACGGCATTCCTTAACGGCTATCTTAAGGAAGAACTGTATATGATGCAGCCGGAAGGTTTTGCTGATCCTAAGAATGCTAACAAGGTATGTAAGCTCCAGCGATCCATTTATGGGCTAGTGCAAGCATCTCGGAGTTGGAACATTCGCTTTGATGAGATGATCAAAGCGTTTGGGTTTATGCAGACTTATGGAGAAGCCCGCGTTTACAAGAAAGTGAGTGGGAGCTCTGTAGCATTTCTCATATTATATGTAGATGACATACTTCTGATGGGAAATGATATAGAACTTTTGGACAACATTAAGGCCTACTTGAATAAGTGTTTTTCAATGAAGGACCTTGGAGAAGCTACTTACATATTAGGCATCAAGATCTATAGGGATAGATCGAGACGCCTCATAGGTCTTTCACAAAGCACATACCTTGATAAGATATTGAAGAAGTTCAATATGGATCAGTCCAAGAAAGGGTTCTTGCCTGTATTGCAAGGTGTGAGATTGAGCTCGGGTCAATGCCCGACCACGGCAGAAGATAAAGAAGAGATGAGTGTCATCCCCTATGCCTCAGCCATAGGATCTATTATGTATGCCATGCTGTGTACCAGACCTGATGTAAACCTTGCCGTAAGTTTGGTAGGAAGGTACCAAAGTAATCCCGGCAAGGAACACTGGACAGCGGTCAAGAATATCCTGAAGTACCTGAAAAGGACAAAGGACATGTTTCTCGTTTATGGAGGTAACGAAGAGCTCGTCATAAAGGGTTACGTTGACGCTAGCTTCGACACAGATCTGGATGACTCTAAGTCACAAACCGGATACGTGTATATGTTGAATCATGGAGCAGTAAGCTGGTGCAATTGCAAGCAGAGTGTCGTGGCGGGATCTACATGTGAAGCGGAGTACATGGCAGCCTCGGAGGCAGCACATGAAGCAATATGGATGAAGGAGTTCATCACCGACCTAGGAGTCATCCCCAATGCGTCGGGGCCGATCACTATCTTCTGTGACAACACTGGAGCTATTGCCCTTGCCAAGGAGCCCAGGTTTCACAAGAAGACCAGGCACATCAAGCGTCGTTTCAACTCCATCCGTGAAAATGTTCAAGATGGAGACATAGATATTTGCAAAGTACATACAGATATGAATGTCGCGGATCCGTTGACTAAACCTCTTCCGCGAGCAAAACATGATCAACACCAGAACTCTATGGGTGTTCGATTCATCACAATGTAACTAGATTATTGACTCTAGTGCAAGTGGGAGACTGTTGGAAATATGCCCTAGAGGCAATAATAAAAGGATTATTATTATATTTCCTTGTTCATGATAATTGTCTTTTATTCATGCTATAATTGTATTATCCGGAAATCGTAATACATGTGTGAATACATAGGCCACAATATGTCCCTAGTGAGCCTCTAGTTGACTAGCTCGTTGATCAACAGATAGTCATGGTTTCCTGACTATGGACATTGGATGTCATTGATAACGGGATCACATCATTAGGAGAATGATGTGATCGACAAGACCCAATCCTAAGCATAGCACAAGATCGTGTAGTTCGTTTGCTAGAGCTTTTTCAATGACAAGTATCTTTTCCTTAGACCATGAGATCGTGTAACTCCCGGATACCGTAGGAGTGCTTTGGGTGTACCAAACGTCACAACGTAACTGGGTGACTATAAAGGTGCACTACAGGTATCTCCGAAAGTGTCTGTTGGGTTGACACGGATCGAGACTGGGATTTGTCACTCCGTATGACAGAGAGGTATCTCTGGGCCCACTCGGTAATGCATCATCATAATGAGCTCAAAGTGACCAAGTGTCTGGTCACGGGATCATGCATTACGGTACGAGTAAAGTGACTTGCCGGTAACGAGATTGAACGAGGTATTGGGATACCGACGATCGAATCTCGGGCAAGTAACATGTCGATTGACAAAGGGAATTGTATACGGGGTGCTTGAATCCTCAACATCGTGGTTCATCCGATGAGATCATCAAGGAGCATGTGGGAGACAACATGGGTGTCCATATCCCGCTGTTGGTTATTGACCGGAGAGCCGTCTCGATCATGTCTATGTGTCTCCCGAACCCGTAGGGTCTACACACTTAAGGTTCGGTGACACTGGGGTTGTAGAGATATTTGTATGCAGCAAACCGAAAGTTGTTCGGAGTGCCGGATGAGATCCTGGAAGCCACGAGGAGTTCCAGAATGGTCTGGAGGTAAAGAATTATATATGGGAAGTCGAGTTCCGGCCATCGGGAAAGTTTCGGGGGTCACCGGTATTGTACCGGGACCACCGGAAGGGTCCCGGGGGTCCACCGGGTGGGGCCACCTATCCCGGAGGGCCCCGTGGGCTGAAGTGGGAGGGAAACCAGCCCCTGGTGGGCTGGTGCACCCCCCCTTGGCCCCCCCCTGCGCCTAGGGTTGGGAACCCTAGGGGAGGGGTGGGGGCAAGGCACCCCCCTTGGCCGCCGCCCCCCTGGGAGATCCCATCTCCTAGGGCCGGCGCCCCCCTGGAGTCCGTATATAGAGAGTGGGGTAGGGAGTGCAGTCGCACCCTTGCACTTGGCGCCTCCTTTCCCCTTGCTACACCTCTCCCTCCCGCAGACGCTTGGCGAAGCCCTGCCGGATCCCTGTTGCATCCACCACCACGCCGTCATGCTGCTGGATCTTCATCAACCTCTCCTTCCCCCTTGCTGGATCAAGAAGGAGGAGACGTCACGCTGACCGTACGTGTGTTGAACGCGGAGGTGCCATCCGTTCGGCGCTAGGATCTCCGGTGATTTGGATCACGACGAGTACGGCTCCCTCAACCCCGTTTCCGCTCGATCTACAAGGGTATGTAGATGCTCTCCTCTCTCTTGTTGCTAGATGAACTCATAGATTGATCTTGGTGAACCGTAGGAAAATTTTTATTTTCTGCAACATTCCCCAACATAATGATCATTAAGTTTTATTGCTATTGCTTTCTTCATGACTTATACATGTTCCTTTGACTATGAGATTATGCAATTCCCGAATACCGAAGGAACACCTTGTGTGCTATCAAACGTCACAACATAACTGGGTGATTATAAAGATGCTCTACAGGTGTCTCCGAAGGTGTTTTTTGGGTTGGCATAGATCGAGATTAGGATTTGTCACTCCGTGTATCGAAGAGGTATCTCTGGGCCCTCTTGGTAATGCTCATCACTATAAGCCTTGCAAGCAATGTGACTAATGAGTTAGTTGCAGGATGAAGCATTATGGAATGAGTAAAGAGACTTGCCGGTAATGATATTGAACTAGGTATGAAGATACCGACGATCGAATCCCGGGCAAGTAACATATTGATGATAAAGGGAAAAGCGTATGTTGTTGTGCGGTTTGACTGATAAAGATCTTCGTAGAATATGTAGGAGCCAATATGAGCATCCTGGTTCCACTATTTGTTATTGATCGGAGATGTGTCTCGATCATGTCTACATAGTTCTCGAACCCGTATGGTCCGCACGCTTAACGTTCGATGACAATTTGTATTATGAGTTATGTGTTTTGTTGACCGAAGTTTGTTCGGAGTCCCGGATGAGATCACAGACATGACAAGGAGTCTCAAAATGGTCGAGAGGTAAAGATTAATATATTGGAAGGTGGTATTCGGACACTGGAAGGGTTTTAGAGTGTATCAAGTACAAACCAAAGTATCGGAGGGGTTACCGGAACCTCCCGATGGAAGATATGGGCCATAGGAGGGAGGCTAACCAGCCCACAAGGGGCTGGTGCGCCCCCCACCCCCCACAAGGGAGGAGGTCGAATTGGACTAGGGAAGGGGGCGCCACCCCCTTTCCTTCTCCTTTCCCTCTCCCTTCCCCTTTTCCCTCTCCGTTGAAGGAAAAAATAGGGGGGCCTGAATGCTACTAGGAGTGGAGTCCTAGTAGGACTCCCCCCCATGCCGCGCCCCTTGGTGGCCGGCCTCCTCCTCCCCTCCTTTATATATGGGGGCAAGGGGGCACCCCAAAGACACAACATTGTCTTAGCCGTGTGCGATGCCCCCCCTCCACCGTTTACTCCTCCGATAGTATCATTGTAGTGCTTAGGCGAAGCCTTGCGCGGATCACATCATCAACACCGTCATCACACCGTCGTGCTGACGAAACTCTCCCTTGACCCTCTGCTGGATCAAGAGTTCGAGGGACGTCATCGAGCTGAACGTGTGCTGAACTCGGAGGTGTCGTACATTCGGTGCTAGACCGGTTGGATCGTGAAGATGTTCGACTACATCAACCGCGTTAACATAACGCTTTGACTTTTGGTCTACGAGGGTACGTGGACAAACTCTCCCCCTCTCGTTGGTATGCATCTCCTAGATAGATCTTGCGTGATCGTAGGATTTTTTTTGAAATTGCATGCTACATTCCCCAACAGAACCGTTTTACCCACGACACAAAACCACAATGGTGATTTATCAAGTTTGTTGTTTTAACCTTCAACAAGGACCGGGCGCAGTCAAATTCGATTCAAGTAAAGTTGGAGAAACGGACACCTGCCGGCCACCTTTGTGCAAAACTAGTTGCATGTCTGTCGGTGGAACCGGTCTCATGGACGTGGTCATGTAAGGTTGGTCCGGGCCGCTTCATCCAACAATACCGCCGAATCAACATAAGACATTCGTGGTAAGCAGTATGACAATCACCGCCCACAACTCTTTGTGTTCTACTCGTGCATATCGTCTATGCATAGACCTGGCTCCGATACCACTGTTGGGAAACATAGCATGCAATTTCAAAAAAATTCCTACGCTCACGCAAGATCTATCTAGGAGATGCATAGCAACAAGAGGGGAAGAGTGTGTCCACGTACCCCCATAGACCGAAAGCAGAAGCGTTTGTTAACGCAGTTGATGTAGTCGAACTTCTTCTCGTTCCGACCGATCTCGGAGTTGAACATACAACACCTCCAAGTTCTACACACGTTCAGCTCGATGACATCCCTCGAACTCTTGATCCAACAAAGTGTCAAGGGAGAGTTGCGTCAGCATGAAGGCATGGTGAGGGTGATGGTGAAGTGATTCGCGCAGGGCTTCGCCTAAGCACTACATGAATATGACCGAATGCGTAAACTACGGAAGGGGGCGCCGCACACGGCTAGGAATAGTTGATGTGTCTTCTAGGCGCCCCCTCCCCGCGTATATAAAGGAGGGAGGGGGAGGGAGGCAGCCCTAGGCGCACCCCAAGTAGGAGGAGTCCTACTTGGGATCCTAGTAGGATTCAGCCTCCCCTTTCCTTTTACTGGAAGGGGGAGAAGGGAAGAGAGGGGGGGAGAAGGAAAAAGGGGGCGCTGCCCCTCATACTAATCCTATCCGTCCTCCTTCCTTGGGGGGGGAGGGCACCCCTTGTGGGCTGGTGTGCTCCCCTCCTATGGCCCATATGGCCCATATCTTCCCCGGGGGGTTTTGTAACCCCCTCGGTACTCTGATATGTATCCGATACATTCCGGAACACTTCCGTTGTCCGAATACTATCATCCAATATATCAATCTTTACCTCTCGACCATTCTGAGATTCCTCGTCATGTCCGTGATCTGGACTCTGAACAACATTCGGTCACCAAATCACATAACTCATATAATACAAATCGGCATCGAATGTTAAGTGTGCGGACCCTACGGGTTCGAGAACTATGTAGACATGACCGAGACACCTCTCCGGTTAATAACCAATAGCGGAACCTGGATGCTCATATTGGATCCCACATATTCTACAAAGATCTTTTATCGGTCGAACCGTTATGACAACATACGTTATTCCCTTTGTCATCTGTATGTTACTTGCCCAAGATTCGATCGTCGGTATCTTCATACCTAGTTCAATCTCGTTACCAGCAAGTCTCTTTACTCGTTCCATAATGCATCATCCCGCAACTAACTCATTAGTCACATTGCTTGCAAGGCTTCTTATGATGTGCATTACTGAGAGGGCCTGGAGATACCTCTCTGATACTTGGAGTGACAAATTCTAATCTCGATCTATGCCAACTCAACAAACACCTTCGGAGATACCTGTAGATCATCTTGATAATCACCCAGTTACGTTGTGACACTTGATATCACACAAGGTATTCCTCTGGTATCCGGGAGTTGCATAATCTCATAGTCGGAGGAATATGTATTTGACATGAAGAAAGAAGTAGCAATAAAACTGAACGATCATTATGCTAAGCTAACAGATGGGTCTTGTCCATCACATCATTCTCCTAATGATGTGATCTCGTTCATCAAATGACAACACGTGTCTATGGCTAAGAAACTTAACCATCTTTTGTCTATGTATCCACACATGTATCAAGTTTCCGGTTAATACAATTCTAGCGTGAATAATAAAAATTTATCATGAATAAGGAAATATAAAATGACAACTTTATTATTGCCTCTAGGGCATATTTCCTTCACCTGATGGCGCGCCATGAGCAAAGCTTGATGCAACTTTGTTTAAACTCAGATACTTGTAGAGACAACGATCAAGAAAACGTCAATATAGACCAAAAGACATCAGGGAACAAGATTTGCGTAGCAAATTGGCACTCGGAGAAGAAGACACCAAAAAGAGCACGTAGATACTCCGAAGACCATGACCGCCAAGCGGATCTAGAAGGATCCATCGGAGACCAGAGATGACCGGATACATGAAGATCCATCGAAGACACACTTTCGCACGCCCTTCACCCGCATGACAGAACGGGGATAGGATGAGGAGAACATTATTCACAAAACCGGCGAACGTCGCCCCCCGGGTCAAGACACGAAGACTCCCTAAAAATAGTCCACATCCTTGTACGCCATAACCGAGCTAGAGGTTGAGCCCGCCGCCTCGACCAAGACAAAGAGACTCCCCGAAATCAGTCTAAACCAAGATGCCCACGCCATTGTACACCAAAACCAGGCTAGAGGGCGAGCCCGCCGCTATCTAGGACCCCGTCTCCAGGGACATTTGGACGTCACTGGCACAGGCAACATTGTCGGTAAGTGTCGCCGGTCTAAAACGATTGATGCCACCATCCCCGGTTCGTCGTAGCCGACCACCTCCGTCGCGTCAAACTCCCCTGTGGACAGATCCTCCCCATCGTTGTCGTCGTTACACACGCTTTGCCCTCCGGTGGCGATGAGAGGGGTTGGAGAAGGTGGAGGTGGCTAGGTCTTATGTGTTCGCGAATCACAAGGGATGGCCTCGTACATCCCCGGGCTATTCTTTGAGTGGCATTACTTGTCTGTCGAATATGAGGTGCCTATGGCAACTTCACCATTCTCTCAAGATTTATCGGCTCAGTGTCTTCGAGATGCTCATAGGGTATAGTGTGCGCGTGTGCACGCATATGAGTGAGTATGCATGCTTGTTTCGTCTGCATCTGTATTGTGTTTCTAAAATAAAGGACACTAATAACCCCCACACGTGTGGTGGGAGCGACATCCGCCTACACGCCCTATAACATACAGACTGCGCCACATCACCGCATGCATCCATGTGGGAATCTTTTTGGATTTCCAGTTTTTAAAATATTTTATCTCTTAAATAAAAAATCTGATTGATGATCCGTTTTCACCATTAAATCCATCGCGACGAGATCTTCGAAACTAGATCTCATATCAATATGTTTCGATGATTTTTTTGGGGTTTAAAAGTTGTCATGTCTATTGCACATGAATTGCCATGATGTTTACACTGAAGTTGTCATGATATGTTTCAGCTATTTTCTTCTACATTTAAAAATAAATTTTGACATATTACAAAACAGATAATTAAGAAACTAGACTTGCCACGAACCATAAACTAAAATTGCCATGATGCATGCACTTTAAACTGCCATGGTTTATACAAAAAGTAATTTTCATGGTTAAAGCACTGGAATTGCCATGGTCAAAATACTAAAATTGTCATGCTCTAAAAACTAAAATTGCCATATGGCAACTTTAGTGTAAACACTATGGCGACTACAGTGTAACCATTATGGCAACTTTTGGCCAATTCTTTTTTGTCGAAACATACCAACATGAGATCTAGTTTTGAAGATCTCGTCGAGAGGAATTTAATGGTGAAAACGGATTTTTAATTAGAAAATAAAACATTTTTAAACCGAAAACCAAATAGATTCTTGCTGATGTCATATGTTTTGACGTGATAAAATGAATGGTAATGGAGGCATTTGGGCCATGTTGCTTTGTGCCACACGTGTGGACGTTAACATTTGCGAAAATAAAAGGTGACTGCAAGATTTATATATTTTGCAATATCAAACTTCGTAACTTTGACCAAGTTTACAGAGATATGAATATTTACAACATGAAATATATAATGTATGAAAATATATTTCATGATGATTTTTCGATAAATTTGATTGAAGTTCACTACAATTTAAGAAACAAGAAGTACTTAATAAAATATATTTCACAACCTAAAACAAGAACCACTGTTCTGATGCAAGGTAGAATGTGACCACGAATAAATTGTTAAAGACGATTTATCCTCATGAGGCAATTCAATGATTGAAAATGGAGCGGTGTAGCTCTTCCTTATCGGCGCAATCAACATGAGTAAGGGCATGCTTGGTTTGTGGATTAAGGTTGCCACACGAAAATCAGGGCCGGCCCTGTGTTTTGGAAGGCCCCAGGCGAACTCGGTGACATGGGCCCCTATATAAATTTCAACCAAATTTGACTATAATAATTCAACTGACTCCATCGACAGCAATAATAACTAAATTCGAACCGACTCCATCGACAACAATAATACTAAAAAGATGGCAAAATAAAACTAACATACCATGATTACCTCAAATAAGAACCAAATTCAACTGACTCCATCGACAACAATAATACTTCAATGCTTCAAAAAAGTTTCTTCGGACGTTTCTTGATGCAATAATACTTCCTTTCTTTCTTCTCCTTTTTCAGCACCAACAATTGCTTCTTCTTAGGCAACATGGCAAGATAATGTCCTAAAATCATGAAGAAAAGAGGGTACAAAGAATTAAGAATTTATAATCGGATGATTGGAACCCTAGACATACATGTGGATAGTTGAATACGTACATACTACTGAAATTGTCAAATTGGGATCTGGGGGGATGGATCAGGTCATCAGGAACATGGATCGATCATGGATACATATACGGGCTGAAGAAACTGACGGATGGAATGGATCATGGATTACCTCGTTGGCTCGTTGCAGACTTTGAGTTATCGGACTGCTATGCGGCGCGCGCAGCGGCAAGCCGGCGGCGGCCGAGACGGCAAGGCGCCGAGCGCCGAGCGGCAGGCAGGACGAAGAGATTAGAGGCCAACCGTCCAGACTCCAGACGAAGGAAAAGAAGATGAGCAGCTGGTATCAATCGCTGGCGCTAGCGTAACGCTTCGTAATCGATCGCATGGGCCTCGCGCCCTAGCCCATCTCGTTTTTACCATTTTTTTGCTGGGCGTTAGTATGTATATGTACTACATCATGGGCCCCCCTCCCGCCTGGGCCCTGGGCCGCCGCCCCACCGCCCATGCCCCAGGGCTGGCCCTGACGAAAATGTTGCTTGGGACCATGGTGCACCGGAACCTACACCCACTGCTATACATCCTCTGACAACCTTTTCGAGATACGAGCTAATTAAATTGTTTCAGGAACCATGCACAAGTGATCAAGAGACCTATAAGATGCTAATCAGTCTACGTTTGAATTCGTAGGTGTTAAAAAATTCAACATCCTGGAGTTCTAGTACAGTCTTCAATGCTTTATTTTATTCCTCGTTCCTTGTTCTGTGTACACTCAGATTGTTTACATTTTTGTGTTTTTTCACGATGAAGTACCCATTGACATTTGTGGCTTTTGTAGCAGTAAGTTCATTTACTAAAACTACTAAAAAACGTAAATATTTCATGGATTTTTGGTAAAAGCTCCCATGCACAATTGATCATTTTTTTAAAAAGATCTGCACCGATTTATAGAAAAATCATGGTCTTCACACAACTTTTTATCACTTTTGAGACTGAAAATATAGTACAATATTTTCTACAATATATATCTAGATATGAGAATGTACGGTGCTTGGTATAGGAGAGACACCAAAGGATAAAAATATGTCTTTGTGTTCTTCTCGTGGACCGGACTGGCACTGTAGCTTAGGGTTGTGTGTCAGTTTAATACTATAATGCTATGAAGAAATGGGTCCCGAACAAGACCTAGCACAAGAATCACTTTAGCTGATGATTAACTTGCACATAGGGTTTGCATAACATTAACTTGCACAGATCCCCATGAAAATAGAAATGGATCCGACCGCGCTGAGCGTAGGTTCGAGTGCACCATGATCTAGAAAATCAGCTCTCGGTTGCCACATCATCTAACTTTAGTTATTTGCACATCATTATGTGTTCAGTTCATTGCCACGATATGGCCTGTCACACTTTTTTAGCTATATAGTCTATACATCATATGCTTAGTTTTTGCGCGTATAGGCTAGTATTCCCTCCGTTTTCAAACTATAAGATGTTCTAATTTTTATCAGTCAGATGTATATAGACGCATTTTAGTGTTTTTTTTACTCGTTCAGTCCGTAGTTTCAGGAGTAGTATTTATTAAAAATATTCAAAACATCTTATAATACGAAACAAAGGTGGTATGTGAGAAGCTCATAACAAAGCGGGTCCGGGTACTTGAACCACGAGAGTCCACGTAACAATGAAACATCATACATGTTACAGATCAGGGTAACGCATCAAACATTCACTTTTGTTCGCTCCTTTATTCACCAAATGTAACACACCATACACACCCAGTGACATTCTGTTCTCAGTTCTGCCACGCAACTATGCTAGAGCACCACAGAATCATGTAACTACTGAAATAAAACCTGGTAGTAAAGGACAGGCATGGAACATGGATATACAGCGCGGCGGGTCTCGTAGGGGAAGATGGATAGCATACAGGCGGTCTAGGAAGCGGTAATTGCGCTGTCCCGCATTACCTTCATCTTCACTGGTTTTGCCGTTGGCTTCTCCGGTTTCTCCTGTCATGGGTTGAAATAGCAAAAGGACCAATGAGTTCTTCATTGCAACAATCTGAATTTACTAGTCTGCAGGTTTTTCTTTCTGCAAATCCATAATCTGTAGATCGATAAACTCATTTGCATGTTAATTCAAATTTAGTTTGTAAACTATATATAATTGCCACATCAGTGGGAGCCTAGACCCTCACTGTTTGTGAAGGATGAAATTACAAAACACTGTAAAGAAACAAAATGCAGACAAGGGAAGAGTAACTATATAACTTACCTTTTCAGTGGAAGTGCTATATGCCTCCAGCTCCCTCTTTACAAACGTTGGCAGAATAAAAGCAGCCCTATGAATCTGTTATGAACAAGTAAAAAACGAGTTGATGCCTAACTATTGCACCGCAAAATAAATACTGAAAGTGTTGCATTGTTGTGGCTGTTGAAATATATTGCCCGCCTCCCTCCATCAGTTCGGACTTTTGGATGAGTTGGCTGGAGTATAAATACAATATGGTATCACAGCCAAGAGGTCTTGAGTTCAAAACCCTACCAACGCAGTATTAAATAAAACGATTCTGCGGCCTACATCGATCCCACGTCTAAGGACTAAAATAGCCTAGACGTGAGGGGGGAGTGTTGAAATATATTGCCAGCCTCCCTCCGTTAGTTCGGACTTTTGGATGAGTTGGCTAGAGTATGAATTCAATAGTGGCAATAAAGAGCATCTTTTTCGGCAAAAGAACAACAAACAGGGAGGTTGTCAAAGGCAGAAGGGGAAACCTCTGAATTGTAAAATCTCATCTCTCGTCCATCTTTAGTAGCTCCTTCAATTTTCTCGATTGGGTTCACAGGAGTCAGGAAGTCCACCGGTGGACCGTCCTTCGCGCATAGCAAAAATCCAATGACACCACTACAAATTCAAGTATTTACATGGTTAGCATATACATATGAAATGGGTACGCATATAACTCTAAACAATGGGCAGCTACAGCTAACTGATAAATTACTTATACTCTGCACCACCAAATGTTAGGAAAGAAAAAAGAGAGTTAATATACGTGAGCAGAGTCCAGCTGCTAAAATGGAGATGGTGGTAAGGAGTATCCTAGAACTAGGAAGGGTCATTATGCTAATTGGCTAACATACAAACTATTTCTCCATTCAGTTGGCACATGAAGACCAGTAGCTATAATAAGTATCTCAAATGATTGATGCTTTTTCTTCAGCTTCTGCTCAACCTCAAGAAAATTAGCTCAAAGTTCAGGACGTTTTGCCTACACTGCTTTTAGTGCCAACAACAGCCACTTCAACTTGGCAGCAACATATCTATATAGATGAAAACTTACATTCTGTACTTGAGGATAATATGAGCACGTATTATCTCAACTGTGGACTGTATTTGTCATAAATTATTTTCAGGAATGCTTCATAGGTAGTACTACGATATAATTGGGTGTGACTTTGTATTCCCAAATACGCTAATTTCTAAGTATTTGAGAGCAGAAACTGAACAATAAAATAAAACCTGAAATATGCATGCATAAAATATAACAAGAAATGGATACATAGAAGTTAAAGTTAGAAAAGGCTAGAACAGATGATGCAGAGAAGTAGAGAACCTAGGATACGTCGGAACACTCGCCCAGGCATAGTGCACGCCACCCTTGAATACCTCCCGACAGATAGAAAGCATATCCTGGATTAGATGTGTGTGCAGCCACATACTTTCAGCTAGATTAGAAAGAACACCGCCAGGCTTTAAAGCCCTAGCAATTGTCTGAAAGAAGGGCTTCTCCACAAGCTCCTGAGCTGGCCCTGTAAATGTGACGTGAAAGAAAATTTCAAGTATATAAACAAAAGAATCATGTAAGTCAACCCTACAGGAATGAAATTTTGATCTCCTTAATTAAAATAGAAGGGCTGCAGGTATGGTGTAGTAATAGCAAGAACTCACCAATTGGATCTGATGAATCAACAATAATGGCATCGTATTTTCCTTCTGGAGAATTTCTCAAGAACTCCACAGCTGCAAAACCAATGCAAGTTTGCTATGAAATTTACAAAAATCAAGACCAGCAGTCAACAGACATGACGCCAAGTTTGAGATGCTATAAAAAAGGGGATTATGCCCTTTGATCTGTGAACATTATACGGAATACCACCAGCTTAACAACTTCTTAACTTCTTAACATACCATCACCAACATGAAGTCGGACACGAGGGTCTTTATATCCAACATACAGACGTGGGAAAAAATCTTTACAAACCTGCATCGATTTGAAGGCATAGATCAGAATACGGTTATTCAGATTATTACACTTTAAAGAAAAATCAAGAGATGGTTCTTACATCAATAACTAGCTGATCAATCTCGCATATGTCTATAGTCTCCACTGAATCATGCTTGGCTATTTCTCGTAGTACACCACCATCACCACCCCCGACAACCAAAACCTGCGTGAGAGTAAAGTGAATCTTTTTTTGTACGAAGATTTCAGCGACTTTATAGAAGAATCTATGCGACAACTCTAAATAATTCAGTAACTGCACATAAAAAGAAGATTCTGTCTGCTGTAGTACCTGGAGTATATGCTCCAGGTCAATTTAAATGATAAATCCAATAAGTTGACAGCATATTTTATGGCCGAGAATAAAATACATACATTTTTAGGAGATGGAATTGAGCACAGTGCAAGGTGAGTGACCATTTCCTGGTATGCACATTCATCCTTGTCAGTCAGCTGAACAATTCCATCGAGCACAAGGACATTCCCATAGGTTGAAGACTGCATACACAATGTAACACATTATACATTACTATGTCCAGCAGACTCAGACCAACGTACATGCACACAATTAGAAGATCAAAATAACCTCGAATACTAAAACTTCTTGGTATGGCGATTTCCCCTGGTACAAAATCTTCTCTACTTTCAACGAATGAGCCTCCCCTGTATAGAAGAAGTAATTCTGGTTACAACCCTGACCAGCTCAAGCAAGCAAATTACTTCAGTACTATGCTGGGTAGAGACCAAGGAATTTTCATAGACAATGCACAAGAGAAGTTACCCAGCATAACAGAGAAGCAAGATGGTGCGAAGAACCTCAAGCAGTAAAAGCTATAATGCCGTTTCATAACTTCAAATATGCAGTCTACTCTTTTTTCCTGAACGGGATGGAGTGTACTAAAAATCTTAATAGGGACACAAATGTTGATCTTTCAGGTCCCAATCTACTTGGATAATGCGACCCTAAGTACAAACAGGAATTGCCAAGAAAAGTGAAACGAATATGGGGCATTCAGTTACCATATCATCCTAGGATGGATTATTCCATCATGGAATCATTGCATTATTTTGCTGGGAAGCGTTTGCTATTTTCTACCAGTGAGGTGGTGACGGACCAACGCATTCCATTCCGCAAACCAAACAAGTAGGTTACATTAAAAGCTAGGATCGATGGTATATTTACCATCCAGTTCCTTGAAGCAAATACTCTTACAGTTTCTGCTGGGAAAAAGGTTACAACAGATCTGGATGTTTAGGAGCATTCTAGAATTACTTTTATCTGTGAAATAATTGCGACTTTCATAGTAAAAGGGACAGCACTTGCAAAAGGATTATTTGAGGGGAAACATGGTGAAATAACATGGGTGGACCATGAATCAGGGAAATACCAGGCCACATTGGATTGTTGAAGTACTGCGCTTTGCTTGGTTTACCTGAACATACATCAAATTGGTTTTCAATATCAGAAGAGCAGACAATTTCCATGCCTCTACATTTACAGTTCCTAGAAATGCAATAACACAACACCAATCTGAACATACGTACCAGAGCGTGAGCGGGTTCCTGTGAACCACCCGGACACCACAGTAGCGTGGCACTTGGCCTCAGATTCCGCCACAGCAGCCTGCGCCTTGACACAGCAAGGAGGCAGTGGCTTGCGGGAGCCATCATCCCCACTTCCCTCTGTCTGTGCTGCCGCTGCAGAAACATTTCTTGCGCCTCCACCCTCCATGAACCCTCTTCCGCTTTAAAGTTCCCAGCCTCTGGATCAACAGCACAATACAAGGCAGGCAACAATAAGAAAAAAAAACAGACAGCAGCTGGGTATTTTTTCTTTTCTTTCACTAGGTAATCAATAAAAGGTACAAAATTACTTTACAACCACGAAAGAGGAACAAAAGCTAAGGTGCTAACCATGACATTCTCAAGCAAACTACTACTAGTATTATATGCGATCAACATGAATGAAAGGAAACAAATTGAACTACCGCCCTGTACTCATGCTTTCACTATCTCAGTTTTAGGCTTTAGTTGGTAGTGAACATCAGAGATTTCCCCTCGTATTTCAGTTCTCAGCAGTCTTCCACTCCTCTAGTACTTAATTAAACCAAAGTCAACAAGTTCCAATGACAACAGGGCATATGGATATGATGACACCAGCTCTGCACCTACTGTAGGGCAATGCCAGAGCACTAAATGCGATCTGAATTTGGTGCAAGTCTTGTTTTGTGAATGTGGTTGGTTTACTAATGATTGATGAAGCTGTAGTAAAAAATCCAATAAAGTTAGGTATTAATTTATATGACATCTAGATGTGCTTTAGCAAAACTGAAATTATATCATGCTATTTACTGCCCCCTAACATATACTCCTATATATTCTGGAACAGAAAGTCCAGATAAGGCATGATTGGAAACTTTGATTATACAACAAAAAAACTAACAAAACAGCACAGATCCCTACGTGGAGCAAATTTGCATCCAGTGGTGCGATAGGATGGAATCGAAGAAATCTAGAATCATTTTTTCACAAAGATGCAGAATCTTTGAATGTAACCGTGTATTGCTAAAGGAAGGGAAATTACCCGCTCAAAAACGAAAAATGCCAGAGGCGCTTTTTATAGAGAAATCATCAAGCAAACCAGAGAGTCTGACTATGTTCAGCTAGTTTAAACGCAGAAAAAAAATGCAATGGTGCAGGCAGATCGAACCACTCCCAAGTAGAACCACTGGCGCAAAGGAACAAGCACCTGGCGTGCACCCAGAAGAAGACGACGGGGCTGTGAACTTAAATAAACAAACGGCGTCTTTTTTGTTGGATAAAGAAAGAAAGATATCTCCAGAGCCGGGGGCCTATAACCTCGTTGGGAACACAAGCGACGACCCGGCCACGGCCACAGGCCACCGACACCGAGGAGGAAGAAAACGAACAAGAGGCGACATGAAACATCTGGCCGTGTCCCGGGGCTAAATAGCCGCTTGGGTTGCCGGATTTAACAGCGCCGACAACAGCGGACCAATTTCACGGAATCTGTAGGGCTAAATTGAAAAAGTCTGTACGACCTGTAGTCCTCTGGCGTGAAAGAACACCCCCCGGAAAATTTGGACACGACGGAGCACCACCGTCGTCTGGAAGTGAACCTAGGCAGGCGCCAGAAGAAGAAGCAAACGCGCACCTAGGCTGGAAGCTTTTGTAGCTCTCACCTGTTGGACGTACACGCGGACGGCGAGGGGGAGGAAGATGACGACGTGCCGCTGCTGGGAGAGAGTGGGAATGGGGTGGAGCGGGGTGGGCGAGAACAGGAGAAGCTTAAATAGGCGATCATGTGCAATGTAGTGCAGGTTGTGACTGGTCCTCTTCTGGCACCGTCCACGGTAGGTAGATGGGGATGGGACGGGACGGGAGCGCCAAAGAAACGAAGGGCTCGTGCTTGATTTTGACGGGCATTAAAAGGACGGAATGCGATGCTCTTCTTCAGATAACCCCGCTCCAACGGATTAGATGTACCTTTCATGTGAGGTGTCGCCGCATCCGATTCTTGGAGAAAAGGGGCGATGATGTCCTTGCGCACGGAAAGATGCCTGCTTTTTTTCTCCCTTGCATGTCACTCAACTCATCTCAAGAACATGGCAACTCATTCAAGCCGCAGCTTTTGCTGCGTGACCGTGTGCATGCCCCTAGGTTCCCTTAAAACGAGTGCGCATCTGAATTTGCTTCGCGATCGACAATTATTATATAGGAGAGAAGCGACGCACTTGGACTAAGAAAGAAACAAACGTGTGTTGCTTCAAAAATAAATAAAGGAAGAGGGGCTAAAAAAAGGGAGACGGTGTGGGTGCTAACTTTGTTGCTCCAGGCTTCCAACACATACACCGTCCATAAAAGCATGTCTTGATGGGTTGACATTGTTTGCATGGGTAGATTAATGTATAAAAGCAACTTACCCCGCAAAAAAATATGTAAAAAAGCAACTTATGAATACATGCATGACTTCTAATATCACACAATTTTAATCGGATGTCTATTTAAAGCGGCATGAAAGCACACATGTGTATCGAGAAGTCTTGTGATGGGAACTAACTATTTGGATATAGAAGATTGTGAGTCGGCTTGTCTAGGATCATGGCTAGGGGATGTAATGAAGGCAAGATAACGATTATAGTCTAGGATTTTATTTATGGGTGCACCAGTGCGTGTTTTGCGGGCTTCTATATCACGGTCATTCTTTACTAAAACATTCTAAAATCCGATTGTCTATTTGTTCACCCTATTTTATGTAATCACTCTTCAGACGCCCTCTTTGGTCAATTTTTTTTAAAAAAAAGTAAGGGTCGCCCAACTTGTATTTTTTGTGTGGCTGAGTTTAGCTGGGTGAAAAATCAGGAGAGGCTCTAACAAAGTGGCACACGAGATTGTGATGTTTATTTTAATTCCTTTTCCTGATGGTGTGTCTGTGGATGGCGTTTCATCCTACATGATGGCTTCTATAAATGAGGATCATATGAATTCTGTCAAATAATATATGTTTCATAAAAGGGATATTTTAAAATTGTTGTGAAATGAACTATGTCTTTGTCCGTTCTCTTCCATCCGATGTTGATAACATTATAACATAAAGTACCCAGTTAAAACCAGTATTCATTAAAAACATGAAAACTAACATCCAATACACAAAAATGTTTGGTCAAGATCAATCTCACCACCATCCTATCCATTCGTCTTTGCATTTACAACAACATAATCATTTCGCAGTGAACCTCCGTGGCTCCCCCAATCATTAGATCCATGCATATAAGTACTGTCCAAACGACCATATATTTCTTAACTAGGTCTTCGAAATAATACCAACATTGAATATGCGTTGGACATACAAAAATTTCAAAAAAAAATTCTGAAACTCGATTGAAAAGTTCACTAAGATTTTTTACCGTACTCTTTATTCGTGGAGGTTTTATCTAGCTTTCAGTGAGTTTGTTGTGGTATCATGATTTATATTTGAAATTTATAAGAAGCCTTAGTCAAATCCCAATTGCCTCTATAAGCCCTCACTGAGACACCAAACATATCAGTGAAAAGGTGACCTAAAAACACCTGCAACAAAAGTTTTAAAACTATGTGATCTCAATCAACCTCACCTAAACCTCCTTGAAGCACCTAGTGTGAAACATTTTGGGCTACATTGCTCTACAAGGAGGAAGACATGTAAGGTATTATGCATGTAAGCATAATGATCAAGTCATGCTTTTGGTTGCGAAGTGTGTGAAACAGATAGGCTACTAACTTAGACTGCTTACTCCACATGCAATGGTCCATGTGTTGGTCTTCACCTTTTCCACTGGAGATGTGGTTTCATGAGATACTCTCAATGTTGCACCTTATTCTCGAGGAACCTTGGCTGGCTATACGGGACTTTAGTGATCACAGTGTCATTTTTACTCATGGGTTGACTTTCATGTAAGTCAAAAACAACTAAGGGATGGAAGTGGCTGTTGGAAATATGCCCTAGAGGCAATAATAAATTGGTTATTATTATTATATTTCCTTGTTCATGATAATCGTTTATTATCCATGATATAATTGTATTGATAGGAAACTCAGATACATGTGTGGATACATAGACAACACCATGTCCCTAGTGAGCCTCTGTTGACTAGCTCGTTGATCAATAGATGGTTACGGTTTCCTAACCATGGACATTGGATGCCGTTGATAACGGGATCACATCATTAGCAGAATGATGTGATGGACAAGACCCAATCCTAAGCCTAGCACAAAGATCATGTAGTTCGTATGCTAAAGCTTTTCTAATGTCAAGTATCATTTCCTTAGACCATGAGATTGTGCAACTCCCGGATACCGTAGGAATGCTTTGGGTGTACCAAACGTCACAACGTAACTGGGTGGCTATAAAGGTGCACTACAGGTATCTCCGAAAGTGTGTGTTGGGTTGGCACGAATCGAGACTGGGATTTGTCACTCCATGTGACGGAGAGGTATCTCTGGGCCCACTCGGTAGGACATCATCATAATGTGCACAATGTGACCAAGGGGCTGATCACGGGATGATGTGTTACGGAACGAGTAAAGAGACTTGCCGGTAACGAGATTGAACAAGGTATCGGTATACCGACGATCGAATCTCGGGCAAGTACTATACCGCTAGACAAAGGGAATTGTATACGGGATTGATTGAGTCCTTGACATCGTGGTTCATCCGATGAGATCATCATGGAACATGTGGGAGCCAACATGGGTATCCAGATCCCTCTATTGGTTATTGACCGGAGAACGTCTCGGTCATGTCTGCATGGTTCCCGAACCCGTAGGGTCTACACACTTAAGGTTCGATGACGCTAGGGTTATAAAGGAAGTTTGTATGTGGTTACCGAATGTTGTTCGGAGTCCCGGATGAGATCCCGGACGTCACGAGGAGTTCCGGAATGGTCCGGAGGTAAAGATTTATATATGGAAAGTTGTTGTTCGGGTTCCGAAAAAAGTTCGGGTTTTTTCGGTATTGTACCGGGAAGCTTCCAGAAGGTTCCGGAGGATTCCGGAGGGGTCCGGAGGTCCGGAAATTGTTCCACCACGTCCAATACAGTAGCATGGGCAGTAGGGGGGCGCCCTAGCCTTAATGGGCCAGGGGCACCAGCCCCCCAAGGCCCATGCGCATGGGAAGGGGAAAACCCTAAGGGGGAGGGCCTCCACTTGACTTGGGAGGCACTCCTCCCCCCCTTGGCCGCCGCCCCCTCCTCAGATTGGATCTGAGGGGGCCGGCCCCCTCTCCCTTGCCCCTATATATATGTGGGGGGTGGGAGGGCAGCCGCACCACAAGTTCTGGCGCAGCCCTTCCCCTCTCCCAAGTACTCCTCCTCTCCCGCGGTGTTTGGCGAAGCCCTGCAGGATTGCCACGCTCCTCCATCACCACCACGCCGTTGTGCTGCTGCTGGATGGAGTCTTCCTCAACCTCTCCCTCTCTCCTTGCTGGATCAAGGCACGGGAGACGTCACCGGTCTGTACGTGTGTTGAACGCGGAGGTGCCGTCCGTTCAGCACTAGGATCTCCGGTGATTTGGATCACGACGAGTACGACTCCTTCAACCCCGTTCTCTTGAACGCTTCCGCTTAGCAATCTAGAAGGGTATGTAGATGCACTCTCCTTCCCCTCGTTGCTGGTTTCTCCATAGATAGATCTTGGTGACACGTAGGAAAATTTTGAATTTCTGCTACGTTCCCCAATAGTGGCATCATGAGCTAGGTCTATTGCGTAGATTCTTTGCACGAGTAGAACACAAAGTAGTTGTGGGCGTTGATTTTGTTCAATATGCTTACCGTTACTAGTCCAATCTTGTTTCGACGGTATTGTGGGATGAAGCGGCCCTGACCGACCTTACACGTACTCTTACGTGAGACAGGTTCCACCGACTGACATGCACTTGGTGCATAAGGTGGCTAGCGGGTGCCAGTCTCTCCCACTTTAGTCGGAACAGATTCGATGAAAAGGGTCCTTATGAAGGGTAAATAGCAATTGGCATATGACGTTGTGGTTTTGCGTAGGTAAGAAACGTTCTTGCTAGAAACCCATAGCAGCCACGTAAAACATGCAAACAACAATTAGAGGACGTCTAACTTGTTTTTGCAGGGTATGCTATGTGATGTGATATGGCCAAGAAGAATGTGATGAATGATATGTGATGTATGAGATTGATCATGTTCTTGTAATAGGAATCACGACTTGCATGTCGATGAGTATGACAACCGGCAGGAGCCATAGGAGTTGTCTTAATTTATTGTATGACCTGCGTGTCATTAAACAACGCCATGTAATTACTTTACTTTATTGCTAACCGGTAGCCATAGTAGTAGAAGTAATAGTTGGCGAGACAACTTCATGAAGACACAATGATGGAGATCATGATGATGGAGATCATGGTGTCATGCCGGTGACGATGATGATCATGGAGCCCCGAAGATGGAGATCAAAGAGTAAAATGATATTGGCCATATCATGTCACTATTTGATTGCATGTGATGTTTATCATGTTTATGCATCTTATTTGCTTAGAACGACGGTAGTAAATAAGATGATCCCTCATTAAAATTTCAAGAAAGTGTTCCCCCTAACTATGCACCGTTGCGAAAGTTCGTCGTTTCGAAGCACCACGTGATGATCGGGTGTGATAGATTCTTACGTTCACATACAACGGGTGTAAGCCAGATTTACACACGCGAAACACTTAGGTTAACTTGACGAGCCTAGCATGTACAGACATGGCCTCGGAACACAAGAGACCGAAAGGTCGAGCATGAGTCGTATGGTGGATACGATCAACATGAAGATGTTCATCGATGATGACTAGTCCGTCTCACGTGATGATCGGACACGACCTAGTTGACTCGGATCATGTAATCACTTAGATGACTAGAGGGATGTCTATCTGAGTGGGAGTTCATAAGATGAACTTAATTATCCTAAACATAGTCAAAAGACCTTTGCAAATTATGTCGTAAGCTCACGCTTTAGTTCCACTGTTTAGATATGTTCCTAGAGAAAATATAGTTGAAAGTTGACAGTAGTGATTATGCGGACAGTAGAAAGCTTATGTCCTTAATGCACCGCTCAGTGTGCTGAACCCCAAACGTCGTTTGTGGATGTTGCGAACATCGGACATACACGTTTTGATAACTACATGATAGTTCAGTTAAACGGTTTAGAGTTGAGGCACCAAAGACTTTTTCGAAACATCGCAGAACATATGAGATGTTTCGAGGGCTGAAATTGGGATTTCAGGCTCGTGCCCACGTCAAGAGGTATAAGACTTCCGACGATTTTCTTAGCCTGCAAACTAAGGGAGAAAAGCTCAATCGTTGAGCTTGTGCTCAAATTGTCTGAGTGCAACAATCACTTGAATCGGGTGGGAGTTGATCTTCCAGATGAGATAGTGATGTTTCTCCAAAGTCATTGCCACCAAGCTGCTAGAGCTTCGTGATGAACTATAACCTATCAGGGATAGATATGATGATCCTTGAGATATTCGCGATGTCTGACACCGCGAAAGTAGAAATCAAGAAGGAGCATCAATTGTTGATGGTTGGTGAAACCACTAGTTTCAAGAAGGGCAAGGGCAAGAAGGGATACTTCATGAAACGGCAAATCAGCTGCTGCTCCAGTGAAGAAACCCAAGGTTGAACCTTAACCCGAGACTGAGTGCTTCTGTAATAAGGGGAACAACCACTGGAGCAGAATTACCCTAGATACTTGGTAGATGAGAAGGCTGGCAAGGTCGATAGAAGTATATTGGATATACATTGTGTTAATGTGTACTTTACTAGTACTCCTAGTAGCACCAGGGTATTAGATACCGGTTCGGTTGCTAAGTGTTAGTAACTCGAAATAAAAGCTACGGAATAAACGGAGACTAGCTAAAGGTGAGCTGACGATACGTGTTGGAAGTGTTTCCAAGGTTGATGTGATCAAGCATCGCACGCTCCCTCTACCATCGAGATTGGTGTTAAACCTAAATAATTGTTATTGGTGCTTGCGTTGAGCATAGACATGATTGGATTATGTCTGTCGCAATACGTTTATTCATTTAAGGAGAATAATGGTTACTCTGTTTATTTGAATAATACCTTCAATGGTCTAGCACCTAAAAGGAATGGTTTATTGAATCTCGATTGTAGTGATACACATTTTCATGCCAAAAAGGATATAAGATAGTAATAATAGTACCACTTACTTGTGGCACTGCCATGTAAGTCATATTGGTGTAAAACGCATGATGAAGCTCCATGTTGATGGATCTTTGGACTCACTCGTTTTTGAAAAGTTTGAGACATGCAAACCATGTCTATTGGTGTATACGCATGAAGAAACTCCATGCAGATGGATCGTTTGGACTCACTTGATTTTGAATCACTTGAGATATGCAAATCATACCACATGGGCAAGATGACTGAAAAGCCTCGGTTTCAGTAAAATGGAACAAGGTAGCAACCTGTTGGAAGTAACACATTTTGATGTGTGCAGTCCAATGAGTGCTGAGGCATGCAGTGAATATCGTTATGTTCTGACTTCACAGATGATTCGAGTAGATGTTGAGTATATTTACTTGATGAAACACAAAGTCTGAATTATTGAATGGTTCAAGTAATTTCAGAGTGAAGTTAAAGATCATTGTGACAAGAGGATAAAATGTCTATGATATGATCATAGAGATGAGTATCTGAGTTACGAGCTTTGGCATGCAATTAAGACACTATGGAAATTTTTTCACAATTAATACCGCTTGGAACACCATAGTATGATGGTGTGTCCGAACATCATAGTTGCACCCTATTGGATATGGTGCGTACCATGATGTCTCTTATCAAATTACCACTATCGTTCATGGGTTAGGCATTAGAGACAACCGCACTCACTTTAATAGGGCACCACGTAATTCCGTTGAGACGACACCGTTTGAACTATGGTTTGGAGAAACCTAGGTTGTCGTTTCTTAAAGGTTTGGGGCTGCGACGCTTATGTGAAAAAGTTTCAGGTTGATAAGCTCGAACCCAAAGCGGATAAAATGCATCTTCATAGGACACCCAAAACAGTTGGGTATACCTCCTAATTCAGATCCGAAATCAATAGGGATTGTTTCTTGAATCGGGTCCTTTCTCGAGGAAAGGTTTGTCTCGAAAATTGAGTGGGAGGATAGTGGAGACTTGATGAGGTTATTGAACCGTCACTTCAACAAGTGTGTAGCAGGGCACAGGAAGTTGTTCCTGTGGCACCTACACCAATTGAAGTGGAAGCTTATGATAGTGATCATGAAGCTTTAGATCAAGTCACTACCGAACCTCGTAGGGCGACAAGGACGCGTACTGCTTCAGAGTGGTACGGTGATCCTGTCTTGAAGGTCATGTTGCTAGACAACAATGAACCTACGAGCTATGGAGAAGCAATGGTGGGCCCATATTCCGACAAATGGTTAGAAGCCATGAAATCCGAGATAGGATCCATGTATCATAACAAAGCATGGACTTTGGTGGACTTGCCCGATGATCGGCAAGCCATTGAGATAAATGGATCTTTAAGAAGAAGACGGACGTGGACGGTAAGGTCACCGTCTATGAAGCTCGACTTGTGGCGAAGAGTTTTTCACAAGTTCAAGGAGTTAACTACGATGAGATTTTCTCATCCGTAGCGATGCTTAAGTCCGTCGGAATCATGTTAGCATTAGCTGCATTTATGAAATCAGGCAGATGGATGTCAAAAACGAGTTTCCTTACCAGTTTTGTAAGGAAAGGTTGTATGTGATACAATCAGAAAGGTTTTGTCGATCCTAAGGATGCTAAAAGGTATGCTAGCTCCAGCGATCCTTCTAAGGACTGGAGTAAGCATCTCGGAGTTGGAATATGTACTTTGATAAGATGATCAAAGATTTTGGGTTTATACAAAGTTTATGAGAAACTTGTATTTCCAAAGAAGTGAGTGGGAGCACTATAGAATTTCTGATGAGTATATGTCGTTGACATATTGATGATCAGAAATGATGTAGAATTTTCTGTAAAGAATATAGGGTTATTTGAAAAGTGTTTTTCAAGGGAAAGCCTGGATTAAGCTACTTGAACATTGAGCATCAAGATCTATAAGGATAGATCAAAAACGCTTAATGGTGCTTTCAAATGAGCATATACCTTGACATGATCTTGAAGGTGTTCAAGATGGATCAGTCAAAGAAGGAGTTCTTGGCTGAGTTGTAAGGTATGAAGTTAAGACTTAAAGCTCGACCACGGCAGAAGAGAGAGAAAGGACGAAGGTCGTCCCCTATGCTTCAGACGTAGGCTCTATAGTATGCTATGCTGTGTACCACACCGGAAGTGTGCCTTGCCATGAGTCAGTCAAGGGGTACAAGAATGATCCAGGAATGGGGATCATTGGACAGCGGTCAAAAAAAATTGTCCTTGGAGTAAATAAGGACATGTTTCTCGATTATGGAGGTGATAAAGAGTTCGGTGTAAAGGGTTACGTCGATGCAAGCTTTAACACCTTTCCGAATGACTCTGAGTAGCAAAACGGATACGTATAGTGGAGCAACCATTTGGAATAGCTCCAAGTGGAACGTGGAAGCAGCATTTACAATATGACATAGAGAATTGCGAAGTACATACGGATCTGAATATTGCAGATCCATTGACTAAAACCTCTCTCACAAGCAAAACATGATCAAACCCCAGAACTCATTGAGACTTAATCACATGGTGATGTGAACTAGTTTAGACACTAGTAAACTCTTTGGATGTTGGTCACATGGCGATGTGACCTATCAGTGTTAATCACATAGCGATGTGAACTAAATTATTGACTCTAGTGCAAGTGGGAGACTGTTGGAAATATGCCCTAGAGGCAATAATAAATTGGTTATTATTATTATATTTCCTTGTTCATGATAATCGTTTATTATCCATGCTATAATTGTATTGATAGGAAACTCAGATACATGTGTGGATACATAGACAACACCATGTCCCTAGTGAGCCTCTGTTGACTAGCTCGTTGATCAATAGATGGTTACGGTTTCCTAACCATGGACATTGGATGTCATTGATAACGGGATCACATCATTAGCAGAATGATGTGATGGACAAGACCCAATCCTAAGCCTAGCACAAAGATCGTGTAGTTCGTATGCTAAAGCTTTTCTAATGTCAAGTATCATTTCCTTAGACCATGAGATTGTGCAACTCCCGGATACCGTAGGAATGCTTTGGGTGTACCAAACGTCACAACATAACTGGGTGGCTATAAAGGTGCACTACAGGTATCTCCGAAAGTGTCTGTTGGGTTGGCACGAATCGAGACTGGGATTTGTCACTCCGTGTGACGGAGAGGTATCTCTGGGCCCACTCGGTAGGACATCATCATAATGTGCACAATGTGACCAAGGGGTTGATCACGGGATGATGTGTTACGGAACGAGTAAAGAGACTTGCCGGTAACGAGATTGAACAAGGTATCGGTATACCGACGATCGAATCTCGGGCAAGTACTATACCGCTAGACTAAGGGAATTGTATACGAGATTGATTGAGTCCTTGACATCGTGGTTCATCTGATGAGATCATCGTGGAACATGTGGGAGCCAACATGGGTATCCAGATCCCGCTGTTGGTTATTGACCGGAGAACGTCTCGGTCATGTCTGCATGGTTCCCGAACCCGTAGGGTCTACACACTTAAGGTTCGATGACGCTAGGGTTATAAAGGAAGTTTGTATGTGGTTACCAAATGTTGTTCGGAGTCCCGGATGAGATCCCGGACATCACGAGGAGTTCCGGAATGGTCCGGAGGTAAAGATTTATATATGGAAAGTTGTTGTTCGGGTTCCGGAAAAAGTTCGGGTTTTTTCGGTATTGTACCGGGAAGCTTCCAGAAGGTTCCGGAGGATTCCGGAGGGGTCAGGAGGTCCGGAAATTGTTCCACCACGTCCAATACAGTAGCATGGGCTGTAGGGGGGAGCCCTAGCCTTAATGGGCCAGGGGCACCAGCCCCCCCAAGGCCCATGCGCATGGGAAGGGGAAAACCCTAAGGGGGAGGGCCTCCACTTGACTTGGGAGGCACTCCTCCCCCCCTTGGCCGCCGCCCCCTCCTCAGACTGGATCTGAGGGGGCCGGCCCCCCTCTCCCTTGCCCCTATATATATGTGGGGGGTGGGAGGGCAGCCGCACCACAAGTTCTGGCGCAGCCCTTCCCCTCTCCCAAGTACTCCTCCTCTCCCGCGGTGTTTGGCGAAGCCCTGCAGGATTGCCACGCTCCTCCATCACCACCACGCCGTTGTGCTGCTGCTGGATGGAGTCTTCCTCAACCTCTCCCTCTCTCCTTGCTGGATCAAGGCATGGGAGACGTCACCGGGCTGTACGTGTATTGAACGCGGAGGTGCCGTCCGTTCGGCACTAGGATCTCCGGTGATTTGGATCACGACGAGTATGACTCCTTCAACCCCGTTCTCTTGAACGCTTCTGCTTAGCAATCTACAAGGGTATGTAGATGCACTCTCCTTCCCATCGTTGCTGGTTTCTCCATAGATAGATCTTGGTGACACGTAGGAAAATTTTGAATTTTTGCTACGTTCCCCAACAGTGGCTCCCCTAACGTAATTTTCGTAAGGAAGGTACGTCCCACATCCACTATGCAATCATCATCCAATATTCCTCATTTTCCGATCCATATTGGGTGACTTATTTACTCTTCGTTGCCCCATGTTCAATCTTCATCCAAATGCACATACCAATGCCAGAGCAATATTTGAGACATAAGGGACACATACCATATAATTTTGTCAATATTTGGAATGCAGTCGAGAATATATTTTTTGAGAAATTTATATAGTTATGTTGATCAACTAAGCACAGTATAATTGATCAAAGAAACTGAAATGACCACAAGCAAAAAATAGACCAATGAACCCAAAGCTGTCTCAGGATTCTTCAGAGTAATGATGTTTAATCATAAGAAGGTTTTCACCTAAACGAAACAGTTGATAAACACAAAGCTTTCAATAATATAGCAGACTAAGCAAGATTAAAACTACACATTAGGGATTGACCGAAGGCAAAAGAGAGATCCCGCGGATTGGAAAATTGGGAAAATCTAGCGGAGCCACTAGGTAGCGGAGCAACATCTGCCGCTGAATACCACATCATGCTTCATGTTACTTTTTCTCCATTTATGTCAAATATGGTGATTGAAACCTTGCATACTATAGAACACAACTTCATCAAAGTATGGTTGCATGTGATACGTCTCCATCGTATCTATAATTTTTGACTGTTTCATGCCAATATTCTAGTACTTTCATATACTTTTGGCAACATTTTATATTATTTTTAGGACTAACATATTGATCCAATGCCCAGTGTCAGTTCCTATTTGTTGCATGTTTTTTGTTTCACAGAATATCCATATCAAACAAAGTCCAAACGCGATAATTTTTTTACGGAGATTTATTTTCAAATATTTGTGATTTTTGGGAAGAAGAATCAACGCAAGATGGTGCACGAGGTGGCCACAAGGCACCAGGGCACGCCTAGGGGGGTGGCCATGCCCCGGTGGCTTGTGAGCACCTCGTAAGTCAGTTGACCCCCTTCTTTCTCCGCAACAAAGATAATATCCAGAAAAAAACGTGTTAAAATTCCAGCCCAATCGAAGACGATTTTCGGCCAGAATATAGGAACGCGAAATAGAAGAAAACAGAGAGAGATCCAATCTCAGAGGGGAACTCTCCTCCCATGTAGGGGGAAGGCCAAGGAAGAATAAAAAGGAGGGGGGCTCTCCCCCCTCTCTCCCGGTGGCGCCGGAACACCGCCAGGGCAACCATCATGACGGCGATCTACACCAACAACTTCGCCACCGTCACCACCAACTCCCCCCCTCTATGCAGTGGTCTAAAACCTCTTCTCCCCACTGTATTCTTTACTTGAACATGGTGCTTAATGCTACATATTATTATCCAATGATGTGTTGCCATCCCGTGATGTTTGAGTAGATTCCTGTTGTCCTATGGGTTGATTGATGATCGTGATTGGTTTGAGTTGTATGTTTTATTTTGGTGCTGTCCTATGGTGCCCTCCATGTCACGTAAGCATGTGGGATTCCCGCAGTAGGGTGTTGCAATATGTTCATGATTCTCTTATGGTGGGTGGCGAGAGTGATAGAAGTTTATACCCGAGTAAGGGGGTTATTGCGTATGGGATTAAAGAAGACTTGATACTTAATGCTATGGTTGAGTTTTACCTTAATGGTCTTTGGTAGTTGTGGATGCTTGCTAGAGTTCCAATCATAAGTGCATATGATCCAAGTACGGAAAATATGTTAACTCATGCCTCTCCCTCATATAAAATTGCAATAATGATTACCGGTCTAATTATTGATTGCCTAGGGACAAATAAATTTCTTGTGTTACAAAAAGATCTCTACTAAATAACTACTTTTATTATCTTGTAAATTACTCGTAATTTTATTCTCGAAAAGCACTCCTAGTTTTATTCTTGCAAACTTATCCTTACACCTATAAAATATTTTCATACTTGTTCTTGGCAAAGCGAACGTTAAGTGTCCGTAGAGTTGTATCGGTGGTCGATAGAACTTAAAGGGAATATAAATCCTACCTTTAGCTCCTCGTTGGGTTCAACACTCTTATTTATCAAAAAAGCTACAATTGATCCCCTATACTTGTGGGTTATGAAGACCTTTTTCTGGCGTTGTCGCCGGGGAGCAATAGCGTGGGGTGAATATTCTCGTGTGTGCTTGTTTGCTTTATCACCGAGTAGATTTTATTTTGTGCTCTTGTTTTCTATCTTTAGTTACTGGCAGGAAACGTAAAATACCAAAAAAAAAGTTGTACATGCTAAACCAATGGTTGAAGAACCACCCAAAATCTATCATACTGCTGAAGCTTTCTACTTGGATCATCTTCGATCCCTCTGTGCTCGTACTAAAAACCCAACTAACTTAGTTGAGGGAAAATAATTAAATGAGCGACACCGCTTATCTCAAAAATGAAAACTTTTACGGCATCAAATTAATTGTTTGCAATGTTATGCTTGGGATTTATGCGAAATACATGATTTTACTTGTTGTTCTGAAGACACTAAAAATACCTTTCCTTCCAATGTGAGTTTAAGGATAATGGAATCACGTCTTCTCATGCCAAAGGTGTTTATAATTACTATGATATTGAACAAACTGAAGAATTTGTTGCTTTTAAGGGTGCTTATGAAATTGCTTCTTTGATTGAAAAGTAAGATGTGGTCTAACTCTAGGGCTAGGTAAATGATATTGTGTTGATGTCCTCTCCATGGTCTAAACCCTTTGGCTTATATACATGCCATGTATGGCACCTAAGGTTACAAGGTTGCTATCTTGGTGTGGAGGCGGTAGGAGAAATCTTGGAGTATACGACAAGTCTTCGGTAGACGTAGTCTTGATCACGCTCTGTCGTGCAGCTTTCGGAGTCCATCTCGAGAAGAATGAGAGCCCATCAGCCCATTCCAAAGAGCATGGGCCGACTAGGTTAGTACCCTCTAGTCCAGGACACCGCCAGTAGCCCCTGAACGGGCCTTCAATGCCGAGGACGACGTTGTTGGACTTTGGTGTTGGAGTCTTTGGCTCGATAGGTGAGTTCCTATGCACGATCTCTCCAAGTAGTCTTCGGAAGTTAATAGTTCTGCCGGGCGGGACCAGCTCTACCACACGTGGCCCTGGTCTTTGACCTTGGTAACTATCACTACAAAAAAAGACACATCCGTGACATTTTGGGTCGACCAATTTTTTTTTCTATCATACATATGACACTTCTATGACGATAATTATGACAAAACCCGGTATCATCATAGATGTGGTGGGCTCCTACTTCTATGACAAAAAATCATGACAAAAAATGGGCTTTTCGTCCTGGACGGGCCGGAGATGCAGCTGCATGACATTCTATGGGCCGTCCATGACGGAAAAAACCATGGTAGAAGCGAGGGCGAGGAAAATTTCGGGGAGTTGCCAGTTACGATGGGAGGTCGGGGGCCGAGCGATGCACATTTCTCTCGTACACGTACGCACGTGTGTGCGAGGCGTTGGCTCTAACTGAACCCGAGCGAGGCGTTGGGCTCTAACTGAACCCGAGCGATTGCACTGCAGGCTACGCGTTACTGAACCCGAGCGATCAATCGATGGCTGTTAACTGAACCCGATCGAGCGATTCCTTCGCTACTGCTGCTAACTGAAGTCGATCGATTGGATGAACAGTG
>NC_041393.1:449868297-449878329 GCF_002162155.2 Triticum dicoccoides | reverse complement strand
TGGATGAATAGTAGACGGTGGAGGGGTGCCCGTGGAGGGGTGGATGAACAGGACCCCTTGGTGTGGAGGGCTGGATGAATAGTAGATGGTGGAGGGGTGCCCGTGGAGGGGTGGATGAACAGGACCCCGTGGTGTGGAGGGCTGGATGAATAGTAGACGATGGAGGGGTGCCCGTGGAGGGGTGGTTGAACAGTAGCTGATGGAGTAGCGCGCGGTGGAGGCTGGATGAACAGGAGCCCGTGGATGAACAGTCGCAGGTGGAGGCTGGAGGAGGTCGACAGTGGATGAACAGTAGCCCGTGGAGGCTGGAGGAGGTCGACGGTGGAGATGAACGGTATCCCATGGAGTCTCGTTTTGCGGTACGCCACACCCCTCCCGATGAACAGGACCCCCGTTTCGACCGTAGTGCTCCAACACAAGTCCGTTTCGTCCATTTTGCGGTACGCCACACCCCTCCCGATCAACAGGACCCCCATTTCGATCGTAGGAGGTCCGTTTCGTCCGTTTTGCGGTATGCCACACCCGTCCCGATCAACAGGACCCCCGTTTCGACCGTAGGAGGTCCGTTTCGTCCGTTTTGCGATACGCCACACCCCTCCCGATCAACAGGACCCCCGTTTCGACCGTAGGAGGTCCGTTTCCTCCATTGTGTGGTACGCCACACCCCTCCCGATCAACAGGACCCCCGTTTCGACCGTAGGAGGTCCGTTTCCTCCGTTTTGCGGTACGCCAGACCCCTCCTGATGAACAGGATCCTGTTTCGAACGTGGCCGGTCGAACACAAGGCCATTTCCTCCGTTCTGCGATACGCCAGGCCTCGTTTCCATCGCCTGTTCCGTCCAAGCCCTCCCGATGAACACGACCACGCATTCCGTTCTGACCCAGCCGGTTGGCTCCCACGCGTTTCATTGCTCCCGATGAACACGACGCATTCCGTTGCCTCCCCATGAACACGACGCATTCCGTTTCCTCCCCATGAACACGACGATGACGCTGTTTCTCCGTTCCGACCCAGCCATGTTCACGAGCCCTGGCCGTACGTATGCGCGAGTAGGCGTTCGAGACCCTGCCCGTATGTACGTACGTGGCCGTATTTTCTTTCTTGCACCCTGGCCGTTGTACGTACGTGTACATGCTACATGCGCGCCTCTACTACGACACATGCGCGCCTCTACATCGACTAGTATGTACGTACACATTCGCGACCAGAATGAAAACGCTACGTACGCTTCGACCAGGTGGGTCCCGACTATCAGGCACTCCCTTGCCTGCGAAGATGTAGCTGGTGGGTCCCAACAGTCAGGGGGGCGAATCGTTTTTTTGCCCGGACGCACTTCCTTGCGTGCGAAGATGTAGCTAGTGGGTCCCAGCAGTCAGGGGGGAATGTTTTTTTCGCGAAATACGGTGGCCCATCTGGTGGGTCCCCGTTGTCAGGTGGAGGAATAATTATTTTGCACATAATAAGGAGGCACTTCCTTGCTGCGGCCGTGGACCCAGCTATCAGCCTCTCCACGTACAGTCCACGTCTGATGGAAGCCGTTCCTTGACCACGTTGACCACGCCGCGCTGAGAGCACCAGGGCGGTGGACGATGATGATGCCTTGGAAGGGGACGACGCGGAGCAGGGGAAGACGTGGCAGTGGATGCCCACGCGTAGAGGAGTACGAGGGTTCACTGGTTCGCTGCGGTGTGAGGCTGTCGTCGCCGCCCAATAACAGGGGGTGTGGGTGAGTAGAGGGATGGCCTGGCTAGTGGTGGGAGTAGTAGTGGGCGGTGAGGCCTCTGCGGCATCACAGCCGGCCACGGGAGGCGGGAGCATGCGGCACGACCGGCGCTGCTTTGGGCGGCTGGAGCACGAAGACCAGAGGTTGAAGAAGCACTACAACCGTTGGATGGACATCATACGGTCACTGGAGCTAGAATCGTTCATATTGACTAAGTTGACAAAGCCCTCCGTCCCCGTAAACTTAGTAGGCCCACAATTCAGCCTCCCACCAAGGTGAGTCCCAGCTAGCAAGGGGAGTATTCATTTTTTTGTGCATAATAAGGAGGCATTTCCGGTGGGTCCGAGCTGACAGCGGGGGGAACGTTTTTTTCACGAAATACAGAGACCCTTCCGGTGGGTCCCAACTATCAGGTGGAGGAATCATTATTTTGCATGTAATAAGGAGGCATTTTCCTGTGTGGGCCCCTACTGTCAGCCTCTTCCGATGGCTGTTGTTTGTTGACCATGTTGACCTCGCCGCGCCGAAACCACAAACGCGGTGGACGAGGGCGAGGCCCAGGAAGAGAACCACCCGGAGCCGGCGAAGCCACCGCAGCAGATGCCCACACTGAGGGGAGAACGAGCGCTGACTGGTCGGCTGCGGGGTGAGGCTGACGTCGCTGGAAAATAACAGGATGTGTGGGTGGTTAGAGGGATGGCCTGGCGGCAGCATAGCCAGCCACGGGAGGAGGGACCAGGCAGTCCCGCCGGCGCTGGTTTGGGCAGCTGGAGCAGGAAGATCAGAGATTGAAGAAGCACGGCGGCCGTTGGATGGACATCCAACAGTCACTGTTGTGTGTTGACTAAGTTGACAAAGCCTTGCGTACGCGTCAAATTTTTTTAGGACAGCGTCATCGTCAACCTAGTAGGCCCAAAAGTCAGCCTCCAAATCTGTGGAAAACAACATACAACCCATTAGCCATTATTTTCAATAATTTACAGCCCATTTCCTAATTCTTAAGAATATTTGAAGCCCATATTCTTTTTATTAGCATTACAGACCATATATTCTGGGCACTGCTAAAAAATTGAATGAAATTTTGCATATTTCGGTGGGGTCCGAACTCTTTTAATCACGAAATTTCGAGTCACGTTAAAAATAATTTTCAAAAAATTATATCAATATAAAATTCAAAAAACAATTCTCCGCAAAAAATGAATGAAATTTAGAATCTTAACTAGCAAGATGCCCGTTCGTTGCACGGAACATGAAGATGCATTTGTATGAGTAGTTTATCTTGTGGGAGAAAAGATGATATTTTAATGTAATTGCCAGTTGGCTTTGGTTTTTATAAGAGTAGAGAGTAGAGAAATCCTGAAAAAAAAATGATATTTTAATGCATTTGCCGGTTGGCTTTGGTTTAAAAATTTACAACCCATTTCTTACAACTTATAGCCCGTTTTCTGGGGAAGCCCATTTCTTACTACCTACATCCCTCCTCGTCTTGAAAGATTTACAGTCCAGCAGGGCTGAGAAAAGCAAGTAGGCCGCGGTTTTGGTATTCTCAAAAAAAAAGAACTGGGCTAGCCAATTTCAGAAAGAAAAAATATATCAACTGCGCTCGTCATGTGCTTAATAAAAGCGTAAGCGTGGGCTAGACGGGCCACAACCCCCGCATAGCGCGCAGTTGAGCTCCATCTCTGAAACTGAAAAACAACTGGGCGAGCTGTTGGGTCCCTGGTGTTATCCGCTCGTTGTGTAATTTTCTCGTTTATTGACTACATTGACAATGGCCTCGAACCTAGTTGTCAAACAATTAGGAGGAAGTATTTGTTTGGCTTGTAATAACGAGGCACCTGCTTGCGAAATGCAATGACCCTGGTGGGTCCCTACTGTCAGCCTCTCCACGTATAGTCATCTCCTAATTCCTCTTGGTTGTTGACCATGTTGACAACGCCAGACGGCGGCGGGCACAATGAGCTAACCAAGGCGGAGAACAACGGCAAGGCCTCAGACGGGAATGAACTGCAGCCATGGAAGATGTGGCAGTGTAGTGGCACGTGGAGGGGAGTACGAGGGCAACAACATGTAAGTCAAGCATACAAATGGTACAAAAAGCCCAAGGATTAATTGTTCATCAAATTTTTAGTCAAAACCCAGATTGAACATGACAGTAACATCTAACCCAACCACTCTTTTTTGCAGTCACAAACAAATGGATCGGTCTGATCCATAAAATCAACATCCTGTGCAAAAAATTTTATTTTAGGATGTCTACAACTTATTGTAAATAGAAGCCGAGCATGTTTAGAAGCCCATTTGTCCACCTGAAACTTCTTTCTTTGCTGTTCAACATGTTCGTCTGTGAGAAATCTCTTGCTGTAAAAATTAAGCCTCATGGACAATAGTAACCTCGCATTCAACAGAAAGAATGTGACAAAGCTTCTGTTTGCCTGGTTGGATGCATATCGTCCCATCGTTATTGTCCTCAAACGAATGTCATGAGAACTGAGAAAATTCTTGTGCTTATTACGCCAACGATTGGTTACATGTTTTTCTCCATGTGGTTCTGCCTGAGTAGACATGAAGACTGAAAATGGTTAAGGTATGAAAAAAGAGTAAGTCGAAATAAAGACAGCTGAACAGTTAATTCTAGTACAATATATACGGGCTTTCAATGTGCATGAAATCATCGCCTCTATGTATAAATTCTCCAGAGATCGAAAGCATCGCAGCAAGCCAATAATTATGTCTAGATCAAAACTATACATTCTGATATATATGATCTTGACAGAATCCAGCAGCATTGATAGGCTATCAATGGACGAACTCTTCATTGAGCATATAACATAATATTAGTACCCAAAGTGTACTCGAAGATGATATAAAACTTATGCGCACAAATGAAAAATGCAGCATATGATTACAAATGTGTAGATGATAATATACGGTACCTGAAAAAGTGAGGAGCCAAACACCCACTCCTTGTCATTATTAAACGGGTCACAAATTACACCCAAGGTCTCCAGTTTGGGCGCAGAGACGACAATTATTTCTGAAGGTGTATAACAATTATGAAGGAGCAACCTTTCAAGTGAAGGGGCATCTTCGATGATGAGATGCTGTCCTTTAAAACAAATTCCAATGCTTTTAAGGTGAGGTGACTTTGTTTGGAGACAACTAATACCGATTTCTATCCCCAAAACAATCAGCAAGCGCTCCAGGGCAGGGCAACTGGAGTGGATGATGTTGTGCAGTGAGGCCTCTGACAGATAAACCACCACAAGCGAAAGTTTTTTTAGCAGTGGGAGTCGAAGAATTTGTACCAGATCATCTGGTAGATGGCACTGGGCGAAGGTGGCGGTGTGGAGAGAGGAGGAAAACCGCGAGATGGACAACGGTGGTGTGGGCATGAATTCTTGGTATGTTCGTGGTATGAAACTTTCGTGGTAATGGTAGAACTCAAACTGCTGGAGTTTTCCGAATTCAGGGGATGTCAGCCAAGCGTCCACCTTGCCGGGTATGGATAGCAGGTAGCTTGTTGGGATGCAGAGGCATTGAATGGGACCCTGCTGGTGAGAAGAGACGATGGCTCTGAGGAGATCAAATTCAGGAAGGACAGATATCTGACAACAGTCGAGATTGAGGGGCGCGGTGCGCCATAGAGGGCACCACCGAGTTGAGAGGACTTGTGTGCGGCAACAATCCTTGGTGCGGAGAAGCGAGATGATCTCCTCAAGGATGACACCCGGGAGATCGCTGATGCGGTCCACCGGAGATTCTACCAGTTCCTTAGATCCGGGTGTGTGTGTGTGTGTGGGGGGGGGCTCGCCGCTTCTCCCCGCGCTACCGGGTGCGGGATCTACAACCGGCATCGCCGCTAGTGGGAGCCTCATCTTCTTGGCGCTGGGGCCAGCCGACTCCATTTTCCTTGTGAGCGTCGTGCCGAGCTCACGGGTTTGAGCAGAGTAGCCAGAGACGGGCCTAGTGGCAGTGCGAGTGGGGAAGAAGGAGGGTTGGGGATTTCTGTAGGAGTGGAAGAAGAGGAGCAGGCGTTTTCTGTATGAGTGAGGAAGAAGGTGAGCGGGGTTTTCTGGACGAGTGAAGAAGATTGGGGAGCGGGGGGAATTGGGTGGGGAGACGAAGCGGGAGAGCGAGCTGTTCGTGTTTATAAGGCCCGCTGCACTAACTACTCGCTTTTTCCCAAGAACCGCTCTCTTCTTTTGCGTTGCTGCATTGGAGCTGGCGCATGGGCTTGGCTGACTGGCCATGCATGCAGGATGCATGTGCCCGCCGGCCATTGCATGCACTTGGTTTGTTACTAGGCCTATTTAATAGGGTGGTTATGGAGTAAATTAAGGAGATTTATTTTCTCTGTGTGCATCCACCAAATTAGAGGATGCGGTACTGGATGCAGACACTCACATCAAACTAACATTCAGAAGAACAAAAGTTCAGCATGTCTATGCATCTCAATGATTCACGATACTATAACTAATATACAAAGCTGTGAGAAGGTGTGGAAATAAAGAAAATCGGTCGATGCTTCTCCAAACAAAGGGCCTCCCTGCGCACGCATTAATTTCCTGGGCATGCTTGTTTCTTCTCAAAATGTTGCGAGCACTTTGATCATGTTGGCAACTCCACAGCTAGCTAGCTGCCTCATCTTGCAATTGATGCTGTCACATTTGCAACAAACACATGAGGCAATAGAGATGACTCAACATGGGTCCATATTGTGCAGTTCCCCTGAAATCATATTCATTGTCCTGAATCTGAAAAGATAGGAAAACATTAGCTATACTTAAACGGTGTTGCAAAACAGTAGCACATATCAATAGTTCGGCATGACAAAACACGATCATCTGGACGAAGGGGATACTGACCTACCTGAGGAAGATTACATATAATTTCATAAGTCCTTGGTTGATTTCCACCTTCTGCTGCACTGCTTGTTTGCTCCTCCACACATGACAAGATCGTTCCGCACTGCATTCAGCAAGTCAACGTACGAATAAGCTAATTTCATCTTACGGTGGTCATTGTACCTAGTTACGAATGTAGGAATACCTGGAGCACCATGAGGTTAGTTGACAGCAGGTAGATGCAGCCATATAAAATTTGTGCGGTGCTACCAAAATTGAGGTTTGTATCCCTTCCCGTTATGAGAATTCTTCTTGAAGTTGGTAGAATGTGATGGCTTGTTCTTTGCATCAAACTTGCCTTTCCCCTGAGATTTGTTCTTGTTGTTTTGGGGCTGGTTGGGCTGGAAGTTCTTCTCGTGTACCATGTGGGCACTAGAAGCTCCCTCAGCGACCCGAGCACGTGTCTTTTTCTCTCGCCTTCTCCTCAAAATCAAGAGTGCTAATGAGATCCAAAACAGAAAACTCATGTCTCTTTTTTTTAGAGAAGTAGCAAAAACGTTCCACGAAGGTGGAAGCTTGGCAATGATGGTCCCAGCAAGAAATTTGTCTGGCAACACACACTTAAAGTACTGAAATTCCTTAGAGAGTGACTGTATCTCATGAGTCTGCTGAACAACGGAGCGCTCATTAGTCATCTTGTAGTCACATAATTGCTCCATGACGTACAACTCGTTGCCAGCGCCCGAGGGCCCAAACGTGGCCTTGAGCGCAGCCCACATGTCTTTGCCGCTGTTAAACGACATATATGAATCCACAATGGAATCGTCAAGAACACTCAGCAGGGCGGCTTTGAAGAGGGTATCCATGTTCTGAAAAGCTTCCTGCTGTGTAGGATTAAGCTCGCCCTCAGGCTTACCCTTAGTGGCGTCATAGCAGTACATGATCTGAAACCAATATACTGCTCTTGTGCGCCACCTTTTATATTGCACCCCCTTAAAAGTAGGCGGCTTCAAAATCGCAGCAAAACCACTCGGAGTAAATTGCCTGCAATCAGGTTTTTGGATTGGATTGTTGAATATATGAGCAATTTAGTATGAGATTTAATCCGAATCAGCAGTAAATAGATCATGACGACAATTGCAAACATCAAAGTAATGATGCGGACTAAACCAGGAGGACAGAATCACATACTATACAGCGGGAGCAGAACCGATGTGGTTGATGTTGTCACTCATGTTGTTGATGAAGAGGTTACCGAGGTCGGGGAAGAAGGCTGTCGTTGAGGAAGTCGTCGCTGGCAGCAGTCATAGGAGTGTGCTCCCCAAAAACCTGATCGCCCCTCTCCCGTACAGGATCACGAAAGGCGGGGTTCGGAGGACTGCTGTCCCTTCTCGCGGTGCACGCAGGAAGGAGGGATGGAGAAGAATTGCGTGGCGGCGCTAAGATCTGGAATGGTGTGAAACCATATGATAAAGTGGCGGCTAGGGTAGAGCATGGCAGGTCGGTCGTGCGAGTATAATAGTAGGCCTTTGGCCCCCAAACCCCACGTCCAAGTCAATAATAGCTGGAAAAAAGTCAATAATAGCCCCACCAAGGTTTGTCTAAAAAAACAGAGTAATTAAGGCATCTGTTAGTCCCTTTAGTATAAATACAATATAATTAATAATGGCCCCACCTTTTGTCTCACAAAGTATGTTGGAGTACAATCGGCTACACGTTTATAATCCGCTTCTCTTCTCTCTCCTCTTCTCTCTCCTTCAACTAAGCACAAATACTATATTTAAATCCTTATAGCCTGCTTATGTCATCTAATTGTAGTACTTGCTCTAAAGTTACTATCCACTGGGTAGTCTGAAATGCCGGGCGTGCAGCGGGCGGTGCCCTCGGTCGGCGCGCCGCTTCAACGGTGGAAGCAGTGAGAGGTCGCGTCGCCCTGACTTGCCATCAATGTGGAGCGGCGGGCTCAGCTAGCACCGGGAGGGAAGCGCGCGCGGGAGGGGGGAGCGGTTTTTGTTGGGCCAAGAAGGTGAGAAGCCAACTTGGGATCGGTCCGGACGGGGAAATATCATGTGCTCCCATACTCTGCATATGACACTAGTCTATGTTACTACTCCCTCCTTTCCGGTTTATAGAGATGTTTAGAGTAACATAGTAATATGTTACAGTACAAGTTACTCCCCACTATGACCAGCCTCGGCCTCTCCCGGTGCTCCACCATGTTTAGCTGCTAAGCCTGCCAGGTAGGCATAAAATATGATGTGGCACCAATAAACTAAGCACCTATGCATTGAAGACTTGAGTTACCAAGCCATTTAATGCACTTAGCACCTCATCTAAAGATCATTAATAGTATAGCCAGTGCCATGTCATCTACAGCCCATCTTATAGTCAACATGTACAAAATAGTAAATCAAAAGAGTGTACTACTACTTTTTTATTCTATGGCCCACCTTTCATTCTTACAAAGTGCCTAGGAGCACGTGCTAGAGCTGGCTCTTCACGAAGAGCCCGCTTACCTTCTCTCTCCTCTTCTCTTTCCTCCAACTAAGCAGAAATATACTAGTTTATTCCTTATAGCCCGCTGACTCAGCTCTATTGTACTTGCTCTAAGCACATCTAAGCACTTACTAGCACCCCCTTGACCGTGGACCTTGACGGTGTACGTCACCTTGTATCTCATAATTTTCCTCGTCATCATCTGAGTCCTAGAAGATCTCACCCACATCATCATTAGCATGCAGCCGCCTTGATAGACAACGTGCGCAGAAGGAGTAGAGGCGACTGGGGACGCACCACCACCACGTCGTGGGCACTCCGTATGTGCTCGTGTGCATGCAGCGTGCGTGTTTTTCCATCGGTGCTAGCTCTAAGGCCGAGGCTGCGGTCGTCTTCGTCTCCGACTGCGACTAGTAGTTGAGCAACAACGGCAAAGAGGTGCTGCAAGAGATGCGTATGCGCCGTTGCGTGCGAGCTTCGCCGTAGCACGACAAACCGGATGTCGCCGCGGATGGCGCACGCCTCCATGCAACCGAGTGTGTGAGCATGCATGTGTTATTCACGTGCATTCTGCGGCCAAGCATGTGTGCATGCACGTCTTGTGTACGTGCGTTGTGTGCTCCATGTTGTGCGTGTATGTGCATGAGTTGGATCGGATGGAGTTAGTGCGTTGGCTTGTGTACATGCGTGGCTGCATGCGTCCTGTACATACGAAAAGTTCATGTTCTTTTATTTGTTTATAGGTGGGCAGGCGGCAAAAAACAGGGGAAAACGTGCAAGGTTCCTTGCAGATGCTCCGCCGCGAGGTTCCTTGCTCCTCCTCGATCGTCGGGAATCTATGATCTTCAACTCTTTTCTTTTACCTGAGCTTTGTTCATCCTTTTCCCAACACGCGAGACATCTAGCATCAAGGTGCACGTGTCATGCAAGAAAATGGAGATAATCAGATAAGCAGTGCGTAAGTG
>NC_041393.1:449859579-449867958 GCF_002162155.2 Triticum dicoccoides | reverse complement strand
CCTTTTTCGTAAGTGAGTCGTGCACTTCGATGGCACCTACGCAATATTTTTTCTCCTCGATGGCACATGAATAGTACACGTACTCAACGACGGAGCACGAGATGGTAGCAATGACATGGTCAGCCCTTTTTTGGAGAGAGTACGTACTACTAGTAAATAACTTTGATGTGTCCCGTCAACTCGCAGAACGACGAGAAGCTTGATTACGCCTTCTCCCTCGCCAACGTGTGCGTGGTGGCTCATAGCATGAGGAGAAACTTTTGCTTACAAGCGGTGGACGTCCAGCAGTTCATTTGGTGTCAGATTGCCTGAAGCACTACTGTAGAACCATCGACTTCCGGAAGAGGCGAAGAGCCAAGCGCAAGGTCACCAACTAACCTTAGGCTAGGCGTTGTGGGAGTAACATAAGTAGGGGTACCTCCTTTTTTTATTCTAGAAACAACCACACGCGAATATCAAGGTGCTCGTTACGTAGAACAAATTTCCTGCAGTCCGTGCTCAGCCCTCCTCTATCTCTCTTCTCAGCCAGCCAGCAGACGCGCGGAGCCCATCGTCTGTTTGCTCACATGTGGCCCCACATGTCAGTGAAAACGCAAGAGGACCCACTGAACCTGCACATCTTTCACCTCGACGTGCTGGTGATGAAAACAAATCCAATAAAGATCTTCGGTGGCCGCTTTTGGAGTTACTACTCAAGAGTAGTAAGATTCTATTTACAGTTTAACCCAAGATGCACATCTCGTGGCTTCAACTACCACTCTATTTTCTTTCATGACACGACCTAGATGCTGGATGTCCCACGTGTCGGCAAAAGGAGGAAGAACTGGACCAAATCTTCGGTTGTGCTCTCGGATTAGACTAGTTGTGCTAACTTAAAATTTTTATTGTGTACTCCCACCGTTCCAAAATACTTGACTTCCATTTGTCCAAAAATGGATGTACCTATATACTAAAACATGTCTAGATACATATATATTTTGACAAATAGAAGGCATGTATTGTGCAACGGAGGGAGTAGAATGGATGCAAGTTTTTGTATTGGGAAGAAGAGTACATCCATATATTGATAGAGCGTTGGAGTTGGCCTTACAAGTGGGACCGCAGTTGAGGAAACCGACTATCGGCAAACCCCCACCTCGCCCACCGCGCGATGGCTGAGTTAGAGAAACGATGAGGTTGAAGAGATTGCTCTAGCACGGACTCCAAGAAATATGGTGTCAGATGGAAGTCGTGCTGGTGGCGTGTGCCGTACTCCTCGACGTGAATGCTTGTTCTGGCCCATGCCACCCTACTACTCCTACTACTTACTTATATAGTACTAGTATCGAGGATTCGAGGTGCTGGTTATGTACAATATGGCTACAGTAAAAACACCCGCACGACGCGCGAAGCATGTGAAGCTAGTACAAATAGTGTACTACTCACTCAATTGCAATGCACGTACAATTATGTATTCGGAAAATATTTTTTTGCCTCGTCGCACCACTCACTCACAGAAGCAACTCGAAAGCCATTCATAAATTTAATAAGTTTATCACAGGCATATCATTTTATTACATACAACAGGTCATCAACCCACATCGACAACGAGGATACATTATAAATACTAAACTTTTCACCACACAACAAATAACAAGCAATGAAATGAACTTCAACTCAACCATTCCTCGGCGTTGGAAACGCTTGCTTTGAACCACAAGTGATTCTCTGAGACGGGCCATCTATTGTCGATCTCGAGACCATTGCAGGACTGATCATCCAGGCTGAAGCGGCCTACTATATCAGTACCAGGGTAGGGAACCACCCTAATGTCCGAGGTATAGACACAGTTGCTTGTCATAAATGGTACTAGTAACGTTGTGTCAACAGCAGTTGGATCACCTTTCACCATCATTGGATAGTTTTGTCCAAGGAAGAGCGAGTTTTCTCCAAGACTATCAATTCTGTACCAGGGAGAAGGTGTTGGCGCTAGCACACTAGTATCCATCCCGAATACCATGCAACGGGTGTTGGAATAGGTCCGGAGAGTGCGACCATGGGAGACAACACGTGCTCCCTCAGTAGTAACATCATCAGTGGGCTGTATACACACAAGAAGAGGTGATCCATCGAAATTAGTTGCCAGGCACCACTGAGTATATACGTTCTGCTCGTCCTCATGCTCGTGATCATCACCATCGCCATCTCCCCCTTGGTTATAAATTTTTTCAAGTATAGGTGGTGGAATGTTCATAGGACCTTGGAAACACAAGAAGAAGGTTAATTAGTAAAGGGAAACTTTCTAACCCGCATGCATGTGGATGAAACAATTATAATTACGGTGGAAGACAAACATACCGAAACTACGAGGATCCCATGCAAAAACAGTGCCATGAGCGGTGGAAGCAAACACAAAACCCTCGTATTGAATTGCATCACAGTACACATCCGTGTATAGAAACTGATTTTTGAGCAATATCCATCGGGTCAAACCACCAAGAACGACAACAAGCTTGTCGAAGATAGCAACAACTTCATAGTTGTTGTAATTCCAAGAGCGGTTGGGAACTCAACAAATTGCTATCTTCCATAAAAGACAGTCACCATGATCGTATTTGAACGTGCGTACAATACCGGTGTGCTCAACCTCTGGGCAGTCTGCTGAGATTTTTGGAAGTGGAACCCGGTCATGAGTGTACACATTCACAAGTTCCCACTCACTGTTGGACCCAATGTAAACAACCCAATCTCCATTTGCGCCTGCCCAAGCCTTGCCCTCAAGTGATGGCATCTTAACATCATACGTATCATTATCAAGCGGCATCAACTTGCACAGGGCGAGGCCTCCGTCGTGCCGGCGCCAGTCATCAGGGTCACGGCGAAGAAGATAGGGGAGATCAAACCGCTCCTTGACTCTTGGGTTCCTTGTAATGATGTTATTAGTTGAGTCGAGAATGGGCTTGAACGAACCTGCCATGCTAGCCGAGGTGATGACGTCGCACCGATCAATGAGTTCCTCCACTACGTCATCTTTCAGATCGGGGCAAGAATAACGGGGTTGTTTCCGGCCTGTTCCCTCCATGGAGAAGACGATCGAACAATGGCAGAAGAAAGGGTGAAGGGCTAAAGGAAAATGGAGGAGGGAGAGGAAGAGCGTGCGATAACAGTTCCAAATCGAGAGGGAAAGGCAAAGAGTCGGTGGACGGTTGCCAGTTTGCCACGGTTCACGAAGAGACGCCCCGGCCTACACGTTCGTTTGGAAATACTCCTACTACTCGCCGTCGTCTCACTGATATGTTGGAACGGGACCACATGTCAACGAAACATGGTGTGTAATTTCTCGTGCAAAATGCGATTTAACCGCGTTGGCCCGAGGTGCCGCATTAGTTTTTTTTTGAAAGTTTGCCGCATTAGTTACCGACCTTTATTTTCTTTAACATGCAATTTGAATGGATAGCTCATGTGGTCATCACACGTGAGCGGATATAGTGATGGTTGATTCGCCCGAGCAACTTATTACTATGGGAATATGGGAGTACCAGCGGATTCAAGGAATAGAGAAATGATGGTTGCTTCATCCGAGCAAGTTACTGTGGCGAAGGTGGGGCTCTGTGATTTGACTGCTCACTAGTCATCACTATTGCGGTGCAACGACCGGGGTGAATCTTTCCCTGAAGTTGTGTTGTGCACTCAATATTGCTGCATGGCAGGTGGAGCCGGATGAAGGATGTCCAACATGTCGGCAAAATGAAGTTGAATTGTTTCTGGCATTCCTATCAATCCTTCAGGATTTGTTTATATGTACGCATAATTTTGATGAAATTGTACTGTGATGCTATGAAGGTTTCAACTTTGGTTCCCACAGGAAAAAAAGGTTTCAACTTAGGATTCATGTGTCTTTCCTCGAGATTATCTCGTTACAACATTCCATCAAATACAAATGAAACTACCATGGCTAATGCATCTCAATGGTTCGCAGATCAGCGCCAATATTCACATCACAACTGAAGACAAAGTTGTGAGAAGGTGTACAAATAAAGAAAAAAAATATAATTGATCAATGCTATTCGTAGGCATGGCTCCATTTCCTTGGCACAGTGTTCATTGCTTGGCAGCTAGTTTCACCCAGCTCTGTAGCCAAAAAAGAGGTGTATGAAGGACACCACAATTCGATCATTTTGTGCAGCTCCACTAAAATCGAGCGGACCATCCCTGTTTGCAAAGATATCCAGTCAATGTGATAACAATAATAGTGGAACTAGATATGAAACATAACACACATAAATAGAAGCCGATCACCTCTATGATCTCTCTTTAGGACTAACTTCTTGTTGGAGAAGATTAGGAACGGACTTGGATGAGGAGGATAGCAAAACCAATCACCCTTTCCGCAATCCCACAGAAATGTAAAAACGTTGCCCGTGTGACATTTTGGCAGAACTGCACAAAACACTCTTCAGAAAAGTGATTTGTGCAGTTCACCAAAAGGTCGCAATAGCAACGAGGTGAAAATGGATAGCCCTGTTTGCAAAAGGAGGTCGAAAGGAAACAATTACTTCCCAATAACACGAGTTGAAGACACATACACCGACAAAAAAGAAGCATGTTCCATGTAAAAAGGGAAAGATAACACATGGTGGTTTATCAAAAATGGTTTGAGGACGAGATTGCAAGATGGAAAGTACGTTGGTTGAGATACGATTTAAGCAAACAACTAAAGAAGATCCACATGCAGCAACGTGGGAAGATGGGCAGTGGAGCAAGGCCGGAGGAAGCTGTACCTGAGGGTCGTCGGGATGTTACTAGGAGGGCGCCGGCGGACGGGATCTGCTCATACTGCGACATCGAGCAAGTGGTGAAGGCCCTACCGCGCCGGAGCTTGGTCAGAGAGAACGGCGGGTACCGTAGATCGGGACGAGCTGCCTCAACACTGTCGAACAGAGAGACGATGCACATCCTCCCTTTCCGCCGGCGGACGGGATGCGGCCGGATCACTGACCAACGCTGAGAGAGAGAGGCCACGTCGGCCTTGTGTGAGATGGTGTGATGAGAGACAAACCCATTTTTCCATTTTCCTTACGGCAATAATTTTATATTCTAGGCGTGGTACCCGACCCTCCTTCGAGTAAACAACCGCTACACGTGTCAAATTATCACGTGGCCTGCCTTTTCGTACAGAAACGAACTCCACCATGTAGCCGCACGGGTGTGGCCGGGAATGAGACATGAGTACGTGCGTCCTACGTGCACTTCTTCTTTAGGTGCAGGTACATACGTGGGTGGGTGTGAGAGAGATGGTTTGTGCGAAACAGAGGCAATGTGTTGATGATATCTCAATCAGAAAATCGTAACATATGCAATGTGTGTGAAATGGATTCATGGACGTGAGATATCGATAGAATTGAAAACAGGGATGAAGTGTGTGGCTGTGCGATCGATAAAGAGTGCCATCGAATTTGTGTTTTCCCACGTCAAAGATACATGGCAGCTGGCCTACTGGAATTTGAGAGGGCAGAGGTGCAGTTCTTCTCCCTGGCATGGATACCTACCTACAACGTTCGACTATCGGTGTGTGTGGGTGTGGGGGGGAGGGTAGAGACCGGTCGACTAGTATATGTGTGGGGAAGGAGAGAGACCTAGCTATGTATTGAGGGAGATCGATCGACATCCATGGATATGTGTAGCAGAGGAATAAGGTTGGGAAAAAGACAAAGGTAGAGCGTCGGAGGGTTGGTGGTGGAGTGGCGTCTCACAAATGGTGGGAGAGGCCTGCTAGACAAACAGAGGGTATGAGTGCAATATCAATAAGAGAGGGCGGGGGAGGGGGATGTCTGTCTGTCTATGCACGTGAGTGTGAGAGACGGGTCGGGAGGTATTCAAGGATGATGAGGGGAGAAGATATGGTTGTGGTAAGCATGCGTAACTACATAGGAAGATCAACCGTCGTGTGTCCGAGAAAAGGAGAGACATAACTAGCAAGGTAAGTGTATTGGTGCTTGGTGAAAACGAATTATAGTCGACCTGGTTATATGTAGGGAGATCAGTTCATATACACACCTGCATGTGTTAGAAGCAAATAAGGTCCGGAGAGGCAGACAGGGGGAGAGGGTGTGGCTAGGAGGTGGTGCGAGAGGCCTAACATGTCGAGGGGGGAGGAGTGTGCGTGATAAATGAAAAGAGGGGCGGGAGTGTGCACCTGTGTGGAATCGTATTGGACATATGGGGGCATGGATGGTGAGAAGAGAAGAGGGGAAGTATATATGTGGTTGTTGTAGGCACACTTGGCTAGAGAGGTATATCGACCGGTGTGTGCCAGAAAGAAGGAGCCGAGGGCCTACACACACTGCTGGTGGACGACCTAAAGAGAAATAATGAATGTGCGCGATGGAGGGGATGCTAAGGGTGTGTGAGGGGGGCGGGCGCGTGCATGCACGATAGAAAGTTAGCGCTAGCTAGCTACAAATAGAAGAGGATCGTGAAGGTGTAAAAGACGAACAAAGATCATAATTCATTATAAAAAAGTGGATACAGATACTTGAAGAATATATCATAATGAAGAACATTGATTATAATTTGGGCTAATGTGTGGCTTTTGCAACTCAGGTCTAAATACTTGTCATAATGTAGGGGGCGGGGCACTATACTTTGTGTGATAAACACGGTGTAAGTATGGAACATGGTTTAGATTATGAATATATAGTTAGTACATCAAATGTACTATTATTTGGAATCAACATCAAGTGTATTAAAAAAATATAATTCGAGTTCATGTAGTACACATAGTTCATATCTATCTCTATAGTAATCATGTGGTGTGTTATTAAGGTAATACACGAATGATGGTTGAAGTTGGCAACAATCATGATTGTAGATTCTTATTGAAATAGAGAAACGAATTCAAATTTAGTTTGAATTGTAGCGGTAGTATAGACATTTGGAATGCACTAAAATGTTGGTATGAGTAGGTTACATGCATTATACAGCAAGCGAAAAAATTTAATCGGACATAATATGGATTCATACTCCCTCCTTCCATCTATATAGGGCGTAATGAGATTTTTAAGACTGCCTTTGACTATTGACAAGATTAATAGTACATGACATGCACAATGTGAAAATTATATCATTGAAAGAACCTTTCACAGATGAATTTAACAGTGTGTTTTGTGTAAGTTGCATGTCATATATCATTGCTCTAATATTTATTCAAAGTTAGCGTCGAAAAACGCATTAGGCCCTATATAGATGGAAGGAGGGAGTAGCTTTGAATAGCATTTGTATAGTAAAACGGGGCAAGACTCTCTCTTTGTGTGGTGCGAATAGTTTTATTTTTTTCGTTTTCTTTTTGGTTGAGGGAAGTGCGAATTGATTTGGTACGTACAAGTACAATATTACTACATGTTAGGCTTGTCCCTAATATTCAACCCGCATCTTGTTATATCCCGAAAATTCAGATATCGTGCTCTCAAAACTGGCGCCTTCACAACCCGCGCCTTGCTATCCCGAAATTACAACGTGCGCAAAAACCCCCTCCAGCTGCCAAATCCCGACATGCGAAATCCCCCTTCTAACCCTGAGTCGAAAGGGCCGCTAGTTCAAATCGGTGGGGGGTACTTTTGTAACACACCCTACATTTTGGACAAGCACGTCCCTAAGTCATGCTTCACCCCCTCCCATCGCCCCCTTTTCGCCATTTGAAATCCCAGGCCGCCATAACCTCTCCGCTCCAGCCACGAAACCCCACCCTCCTCCGTCCGCCACGTTATCGCTGCCCAGCCGGAGCCTCTTCCCCGACGACATCGTCCACCGCAACAGCTCGACGTGCCTTGTCCACCTCCCCGGATGAGGATCCGTCGTCCATCTCGCCGTCCCACCGGTTCAGCCACCCCGTCCTCCACCTCCAAGGAGCTGCTCCGACGATCGCCTCGTCTATCGCGGCTGCTCCATCCCCACAGTGGCGCCTTAACCTGCTCCACCGGAACCGCATCATCCTCACTGACTCCTCGGACGAAGCCGAGGCCTACTCGGTGCCACCAAAGAGGTTGTACACTCATCGCATCACACCTTCTCCTTAACTCGACCTCCCGGCACCGACGGTGCTCCTTCCCGCACCCTCATGGAGCGGCTACCTTGAAGTCGGCGCCGCGGGCGACATCTCCACGGCGGCTCTCCCCCAGTGTGAGGCCCCTTCGGTGGTGGCGTCCATACTAGCCGGATCTGCTGCTGCTGCTCCGGCTCTCGCTCGCTCGCTCGCGCTATTGCTGCTGCTGCTCCGGCTCTCGCTCCATCGCTCGCTCGCCCAGCTACTGTTGCTGCTCTCCTCCTCGCTCGTGCTGCTGCTCTGCTCCGATTAAGCCACACTTCAGTCGACTGAATCGACTTTTGTGTCAATCGATTTTC
>NC_041393.1:449745925-449858868 GCF_002162155.2 Triticum dicoccoides | reverse complement strand
GAGAGGTACCCCACTATCTATCCTAGGGTTCAGGGCGGGAGGGCGGGGGGCCTAGAGGGCTGGCCGGGGCGGCGGTGGTGAGTTGTTTCGGGGCGGCGAGGCAGCGCTGGGGCCGGTGGTTATGCCGGTGGTGGCTAGCGGCTCAGGGGGGGTGCAGGTTGAAGATGAACTGCAGGCCCTCCCTAAACTACATGTCAAGTGCCTCTCTGCTACCATTGCGTTCAGTTTCGACAGTAGCATTTAGATTCCATAGTAAATTTCAGTTTTGACAGTTAAGTTCAGAGTCAACAGTTTTTACCTCATCTGTTGTAATCAGGTAGTTTTTGGTGATGTTAATTTTACATCCATTTTACATCATCTACTGGAGATGCTATTAGAACCCCACTTGAGATTGACGATGTCTGTCTTGTGCTGCTTCAGCCTTGTCGTCTTATGGCTCACCGGAGCTGCTCCAATGACAGAATGATCCATCACAACAGAGCAGTGCCCTGGACGCTGTCTACAGATTCCTCAGATTTTCCTCCACACCTCCGACAACCACCTCTGCCTCAACTGCTTCAGAGACCAACCCAATGATGCTGAGGTCGACACGGCTACGGCAAAGAGGTTGTACACTTGTTGCATCACTTATTACTATACATTCACGTCGATCCATTAGGGCTATTTTTGTTCAATGAAAAACATAGCAATAGGGAATTTTCCAATGGCGCTCTACTATTCAATTATTCATGCATTTTGTTGAAAAGAATGAAGCAAAACATCCACCTAGACCTACTTTTCAAAATCCTATGCATGAAAACAAGACCAAGTGCATTAGTGCCAGAATAACATTCTAACTGTACACGCTTTCATATGGTTTCACTTTATTTTGGCCATGTTTCTTTGCATTCCTCTGCTCTTCCAATTCCTGTAAACCAAACACCCAAGTTGACAGAAATCCTGTGTTTACAAATGCTTTGTTTACCATGTGCATTTTCCTATCCTATTCCGCTGTTTTTCCTATCCCTGCGTTTTAAGAATCATGCAAGCCAAATAAGCCCTTACAGAATTACTTCAGTTACAGGTACGTGTTGAAGGGAACTTTGTGTGGTTTGTCCTGCTCCTGCCGTGACATCGTCCACCTTACCTGAGCTGCTCCATCGACAGAAGCATCCACCAAACCAGACATCACGACTCCTGACCGTCTTTCGCCACCTCAGATCTCCTTCCCTGCCGCCGGCACCCACTGCAATGGCATCAGCATCATCGACTCAGCAGATGAACCTGAGGAGTACACGGGTCCACAAGAGAGGTCGCACTCTTTTGTTTCTGCTTATGTTATGCATTGCTTAAACTTACCTGCTACTTTATCGTCCTGTTCAACTCTTGGACTCCCAAGTCAGGTCCAAATTAATGTTCAAACTTGAATTCTAAATTAGTTGTGGGGCACATATCGAGGCAGCAATGAATAGTATGTTTGTCTAATATCTGGTTCACCTAGGGTATGCCTATGTTGTTCATCTTGGGTGGGAAACAAATAGTAAAGCAATCATCATCTGTCTTTTTATTAATTTAAAGCAATCATCAGCCTGCTATCATTATTTTTGGATCCATCCACTGGTTGTTACCATCACTCTAAATTTCTGCATGCTCTCCTTACATAATCTCACCATATTTTTTCGTATGCATGTCAGATATTGTACACAGTCATGCTGAACATGTAGAGAAAAAGAGAAGAGTTTTGCGCGGCAATACAATGTCATGCAGACATTGCTCCATGGTGGGTTCAATGGCAAACCCTCCCCACCCCTCTCCAGATTGTAATCCAGAGGAAGATATCTGTTCTGAGGTGGATTCAGACGCCGCTGACCACTCCTATTTACCCCCTAAGGTGTTTGCTCTACCTTGGCCTGATGATGTTAGTCATATCATGCATATGTTGCCTTTCAGTGCCTACTTTTGACATCATATATGTCATCTGCTTAGTTTAGACATGTTCTGTAATGCCACCTGTTTAGTTTCTATATCATATATGGGAATTATGCAGTCTCATGTCTTTTAGCCAGCCATAATATATGTGAAATGTGCAATGCCATCCTGTTTAACCAGGCATCATATATTTGAATGATATCTTGCCCATCCTTTTCTTCATTACATTTCCATTTGTCAACAATGTTTGTACATTAAACTACTCTTCCTGTGAATCAGCCATTTGGGTGGGAGATGGAAAAATCTGGAGTGAAAACAAGGCCTTCAGAGCACACAGTGCTACCTGTCGAAGCAGATCTCTTGTTGGGTCCTGATAGCTCCTCAGACATGGATTCAGAGACAGATGACTAGTCCTATTCCCCCACTGAGGTGTATGCTCTAACTTGGCACGGTTATACTGCTCATATCATGCATACGGTTTCTTGCATTGCATAGTTTAGACATCCTATACACAATATTCAACACCATGTTCTTAGTTCAGACATCATATCGAACGCCCTCTGTTTAGCATATAAATCATATATGTGAATTAAATGATGCGATCCTGATTACTTAGATAACATGTAGGTGAATTATGTCATGCGATCTTGTTTAGTTATTCATCATATCTTTGAATTATGTTATGCTATGCTATCCAGTTTAGATAGACATCATATATGTCAAATTATGTCATGCTATCCGTTTTAGTTAAACAATATACATGTCAACTATTTCATGCCCTCTTTTTTCCACACTATCTATTGCATCTGTCTCTCATACAATGTTTGTATATTCAACTATGTTTCCTGTTTATCAGCCATTTGAATTGGAGCGGGTGATGCCAGTATCTAGCGAACTAAAAACACGGTCTTCAAATAAAACAGTGCTACCTCTTGGTGGAGATAGCACCCCGGTTGTACATGCACAAGAACCAGCCTTACCACACATAACCCAAACTCTCGCAGATTGTACCCCTACTGCGATGGTCAGAGAACCAGCTTCACCCAATCTAACCCCAACCCCAGCCGATAGTAACCCAGTTCCTGTTGACACAACACCATCTCCACCATAGAGCTCCCAAACAAGAGCAGTTAGTAAGGCAGCTCCAGTGACCAAAGGGCCAGTACTATCACGGCGAACCCCAACTCCACCAGTTAGTACGCCTATTCCCGTGGAGGAAGCACAACCAGCTAGTCGTAGTTTAGCATCTATCGCATTTGATGTTTTTAAATCGTATGTGCGTATCTTCCCATCTTGGAAATATTATACTGAAGATGAAGGAAAATGCTAGTTGCAGGTGTTTGTCCAGGAGTTATGTGTAAGTAATGTTATTCATGGCAATTACTTTGCTTCGTCCCATACATCCTGCCTCCATGATGGTTATAATACAACAAATTTTCCCATTTTTCTCTATAGAGAAGGACCGATTTGGAAACTCAGGATGAGGTAACCTGTGCTAATACCTCTGCTATCTTCAAGAATGCTTGGTGGCAGTATCGGAATTACCTGAAGAAAACGTACTTCACCGGCAAAGAAACTCATCAAAATCCCTTACGTTCTCCTGAGACACATTTACTGGACGATGACTGGGAACGCTTGTTCTGTACTGGTCCCGAACCAAGAATGTGGTAAGGTCTATGAGCTCATTTTCTATTTTCAAGTATTATATTCTTGCGTCTTATTGTACTCTGTTCATGTAGAACAAGTGCCTAAACCTGAAGAACAACTGTTCTAATTTAAGATTCCATTGCTATCATAGTTCAAAAAAGTGCTAGGCGTTAATTGTGCGTTTTGCCACCGCCTTGTGCTTTACTGACCAAAGCGCATGCTTATGCACAGTTATGCACAGATTAAGCGTAGTTATGCGCAATGCATTTTGCCAACGCCTAGTGCCTAGGCGCGCTGAAGCGCTCGCTTAGGCGCACCTTTTTTTAACTATGATTGCTTTGCTCTTGTATCACTGTATTTACTCATACAAACTTATTTTTAAATTGAAGGATCCAATCGAAACTCCAATGTCACAGCAGGTATGTTCAGCATGTTTCTTTAACAGGTTTGCTCTTATCAATAGCTCTTTTGATTTCAATTTCAATTGTGTATATAGTTGACTTTCATATCATGCACATTACTAGCATCACAACAGAGCCAATAGTGTTGTTGTACATGTAGACCCGTGGTACCCATCTGAAATCTTGTTGTGCCGTGTAGTTTCCCACACTTTGTATTCTTTCACTGCTGCTTTGTCTTGAACTGATATGATTTGAACCGTGTCTCTATTTTGATTTGGCAAGACAATTTAGTGACCATAGGACATAGATATATGTTTGTTTGATGCTTTTATTATGTACTAGTACTTGGCAATAGAAGACTTGGTAGTTTAATCCTGTCCACCTTACTAATGAACTGGTTCACCGAAATGAGTTTCATATACTGGTACATGCTAAACTTGTTATGTGTCTGCTTGTTTCTTCTTTTAGAATGCTGACAGAATATTGGGGAAGAGTGCCTTATTAAGCAATGGTAAAGGAAGTAATGCAGATAAGGTTCAGGATAGTGACACATCCTTGTTGGTCTCCAACAAAGCTGATAAAACAGCTAAGGAAGACTATCTTGAAGACAGCGAGACAACCCCAAAGTCTTGTCTTGGTTTAGTGTTCGAGTTACTGGCCACTACCGCTTGCACAAGCTATTCAAACTCACTGTCTGAATCAGTTCGGTTTCTTGAGTCTCAACTACAAGCTGAAAGACATCGATCAACTGTACTGCGACAAGAAGCAGAAGGACTGCAGAAGTCCCTGGAGCATTCAGATGCATACTTTCTGGTGTAACAGCAAGCGTTGGAGGATTTTAGCGCCAAACAGGACAAAGCTAATCAGCTTGCTAAGCTTATTGCCAGCATGGTGGATACCCAGGATAATGTTTCTTGAGCTCTTCTGAAGTTGTTTCAGTTATGCTCTTGTTTTGCTGCCGTGTTTATTTGCACTGGTGGCCAATTTTGACGGCCAGTGTATGTAATGTGCTGCTTTGTTCCCTATATTTGCACTGGTGGCGAACTTTGATGCCCAGTGGATGTAATATGTGCAATAGCGGTAATAGGCTAGCGTTAATTGCTGGCTTATTTATTTCCTTATTGTCTTGTTTTGTTGTTTGCTTGTAGTCACACAATAGCCTATTTTTGGTAACTAGGCCAAGATAATCATGGCAACACACGGACTGTTGTAACCATGGGCCTCTTATAGGCCATATGATCCATGGGCCTTCTTCCGGCCGTAGGATCCATCGGCCTTCTATACGGGCCTTAGGGTCCATGGGCCTTCTACGGGCCATAGGGTCCATGGGCCTTCTGTGGGCCACAGGGTCCATGGGCCTTCTACGGGCCGTACGATCCATGGGCCTTCTACGGACCGTACTATCCATGGGCCTCATACAAGCCGTAGGATCCATGGGCCTTCTACGGGGCGTATCATCATTTCGCCAATCATGGGCCGTACTATTCGTGGACCATAACGGGCCGTTAATAGGCCGTATTTGATAACTCTATGAAAACAGCCCAACTGGTTTTTTTTGACATGAAAACGGCCCAACATATTAACGGTCTGCAAACGGTCCGACTGTAATGACAGGCTGAATTTGGCCCACAAGCAGAAAATGACAGTAACGGACCGTATGTAACCGAATGCTGCAAATGAGCCCAAGAATTAATGGGCCCTGAGAAGGCCGAAAGACAACTTGGGCTGGAAACGGCCCAATGGAATAACGGGCCGTTAATGGGTATAACGTGATACACTGTTCATTACGGGTCAGTTTCACCACGGGCCGTTAATGGGCCAAGAGTTACAAAGGGCCTCATATGGGCCGAAAGAAGTCATGGGCCACACATGGGCCGGAAGTTAAAACAGGCTAGAATCATATTGGATGACCCAGATGACGCTACTGGGCCTAATTCGGATAGGGCGTAACGGGCCCTGGGTTAGCGGGCTGTAAATGGGCTATATGAAAACATGCCGTTAACAGGCTTTTCGTGGGCTGGCCCGCCACCTTTTGACCAAGTCAAACGGTCCGGCCTTTTCACAGGAATGGGCCTCTATTGGGCCATGCAACATGTCACCGTATCATAGGCGCCTTCGGTCCAATGAGCGGATGATATCTGTCCCTGCGGTGAGCCGACACGTGTTTCCTCCAGCCAATGATGATTTTACACGTGGAAAATCCCCATTGGTCGGGGCTGTTAATGGGTTATCGGATCCAAAACCCAACCCGATAGCTTAACGGCGTTCCGTTACGGTGGATGCCACGTGTTGGTCACCCTTGATGAAAGCACTTATGTGACGCGCGATTTATCGTCATGGAAGTGGACAGTTCCGTGATGATAATTTTTGTAATGTCATGGAACACTTCTACGATAGCACAGGTATGACTATCTAGATTCTGTCATAAATTTGTCATGGATGTACATGCATGAAAAAAAAACGCGACCTACTATGACAAACACGTATCATCACGGAAGTGTATTTTTTTGTAGTGTATGCTTTTACGGGGAAGCGGGTCGCTTTATGGTGAAACATCAAAGAGTCAGCCTCTTCCCCCTTTTTACTTATGAGTCGAGCGTGCGAATTTACCACACATTCCCAACCCTTCCTTTCAAAGCAAATCACACAAGCGCTTCCCTTCTCCCAAGTCCACCCTCAAGAGTTTCTCATGGTGAGTGACGCAGGCTCTTCGAGGCGCCCTCATGGCCCTGTTAGAGGCTACTAGGGCAATTGCGCTGTCTCATGCCTTCAACTAGAGATCCTAGCCAAGCAAGGATACGTGCCAGATTCAAATTAGACGGCAACCCATTCAGGACTGACATCCATGAACAGCCAAGTGCACACAGAGAACAACCCCTCTACTACAAAGGGAGAAAGGGTTGCAACTTCACCACCTCACTCCAAACTCGATTTTACATATCGTGGGGTATGTCACCATTTGCGAGATGCACCTAGGGTGCGGGGTGCACTTCGGGTTGCGGAGGCAGCATTTTTGCATAGTCCCCTGCTCTCCTGTCGAGAAGTTCTATGAGGTTTGGGAAACCTAAGTATGCCGAATCAAGGGGACCGAGTTCCCATCAGGCACACCTCACGAGGATATTGACATCTTGCCAACCGAGTGGTTTTATGTAGACGATGTTCCCCTCCTCGACCCAGTCCGGCCTGGACTCCCTTCATTTTCCATGGATCCCCCAAGGAGGTGTTATAGCTGGAGGCCGCAGGGCCCTACCCAAGAGGAAAGTTCCAAGGTTACCAAGCTGGCAGCTCGGGTGAAGCAATTGACGGGCACCGGCCTCACTATAATAGATGTAATGGCCACAACGGTAAATCGAAGAGTCTAGCCACTTCGGCAATGCCCTTGTTTGTTGTATGAGTTCAACGGGACCGAAGATGCTTCACGAACAATTCAAGAAGACTTCTTCGACCAAGCAGCCTTTGGATTAGCGCTGGCCGGTATTTATTAGGGGATGGCGGAAGACTTCTCCCAACGACGGTTACGTGACGGGCTGTCCTATGACAACCCCGCCGACATAGTAAGCTTTCCCGAGTTTCTCGTCCATCTGAGTTGTTTTAATATCTGATCAGCCATTTACTAGTTCTGGACAGAGATGGAGGTGTTGGGTTGAGGCCATAAGCAGCCCGACACCCGAGCTGGAGTCGCACCGCCAAGCGGAGGACCCCCTTTTCAGCGAAGATGAAGATATAGCCCTTATCAATGAGGGGAGGAAGTTTTACCTGGAGAGCCTAGATGGCTCAAGGGCGGCCGTTAGGTAAATTTGTACAAAGTGCATTTTTGAGTCAGCTTAAATATAATTTCAAAATAAATTTATATTAGGTAAAAGTCTAACCAAATTTTGCGCGCGTAACAAGTAATGAAATTAAAAAAATTACCTGTTCGGTGCGTTTTTTTATATTTACAACCAATTTTTTCAATTACATCCCATTTATTATTTCTTAAAGCCCATTTTCTTGGCATGTCTAATGTGGGGCGGAGAATAACAAGTTGACCTGGGTTGAGCATTCCGCAAAAAAAGTATAGCTGGGCTAGCCATTTTCACATTGAAAAATTAATATCTGGGCTGGATATTTGGTTAACATAGAAGAATAGCCTAGGCCAGACGGGCCACTGCCCGCCTAGTTGATACCCTGCTCCTCTAAAAAACAACTAAAACATAGCTCAAGAAAAACTCTGCTCACACCTCAAAAAACAAATACTGCTCGAGATGCTGGGTCCCAGCTATCGGCCGCTCGTTATGCAATTCTCTCGTTTGTTGACCATATAGGTTGACAATGGTGTGGGACTGTGATGTCAGGAAACCAGGAGGAAGAAAAAAAACATAGTTGTATATAATATGGAGGCACTTGCATACATGTGGTTATGGCCCTGGTGTGTCCCCATTGTCATCCTCTTCAAGTAAAGTCATCTCCTGATTCCTCATGTTCGTTGACCATGTTGACAACGCGATACAACGGTGAAGGAAATATGCCCTAGAGGCAATTTCCTTCACCGAACAGGTAATCAGAGGAACATGTATAAATAACAACTTTATTATTGCTAGAACCCAAATATACATGTTAACAATAATAAAGTTTCTTCATGACTTATACATGTTCCTCTGATTATGAGATTATGCAACTCCCAAATACTAGAGGAACACCTTGTGTGCTATCAAACGTAACAATGTAACTGGGTGATTATAAAGATGCTCTACAGGTGTCTCCGAAGGTTTGTTGGGTTGGCATAGATCAAGAATAGGATTTGTCACTCCATGTATCGGAGAGGTATCTCTAGGCCCTCTCGGTAATGCTCATCACTATAAGCCTTGCAAGCAATGTGACTAATCAGTTAGTTGCGGGATGACGCACTACGGAACGAGTAAAGGGACCTGCCGGTTATGAGATTGAACTAGCAATGAAGATACCGACGATCGATTCTTGAGCAAGTAACATACCGATGACAAAGTGAACAACGTAAGATATTGTGCGACTTGACCGATAAAGATCTTCGTAGAATATGTAGGAGCCAATATGAGCATCCAAGTTCCGCTATTGGTTATTGATCGGAGCCGTGTCTCGATCATGTCTACATAGTTCTCGAACCCGTAGGGTCCGCACGCTTAACGTTCAATGATGATTTGTATTATGAGTTATGTGTTTTGATGACCGAAGTTTGTTCAAAATCCTAGATGACATCACGGACATGATGAGGAGTCTCGCAATGGTCAAGAGATAAAGATTGATATATTGGAAGGTTACATTCGGACACTGGAATGGTTTCGGGAAGTATCGGATAAGTTTCGGAGTACCGGGAGGTTACCGAAACCCCCGGGGACTAATGAGACTTCATGGGCCCTAGTGGAGAGAGTGTTGGAAATATGCCCTAGAGGCAATAATAAAATGGTTATTATTATATTTCTCTGTTCATGATAATTGTCTTTTATTCATGCTATAATTGTGTTATCCGGAAATCGTAATACATGTGTGAATACATAGACCACAACGTGTCCCTAGTAAGCCTCTAGTTGATTAGCTCGTTGATTAACAGATAGTCATGGTTTCCTGACTATGGACATTGGATGTCATTGATAACGGTATCACATCATTAGTAGAATGATGTGATGGACAAGACCCAATCCTAAGCATAACACAAAGATCGTGTAGTTCGTTTTGCTAGAGCTTTTCCAAATGTCAAGTATCATTTCCTTAGACCATGAGATTGTGCAACTCCCGGATACCGTAGGAGTTCTTTGGATGTGCCAAACGTCGCAATGTAACTAGGTGACTATAAAGGTGCACTACGGGTATCTCCGAAAGTGTCTGTTGGGTTGGCACCAATCGAGAGTGGGATTTGTCACTCCGTATGACGGAGAGGTATCTCTGGGCCCACTCGGTAATGCATCATCATAATGAGCTCAATGTGACCAAGTGTCTGGTCATAGGATCATGCGTTATTGTACGAGTAAAGTGACTTGCCGGTAACGAGATTAACGAGGTATTGGGATACCGACGATCGAATCTCGGGACGGTAACGTACCGATTGACAAAGGGAATTGTATACGGGGTTGCTTGAATCCTCGACATCGTGGTTCATCCAATGAAATCATCGAGGAGCATGTGGGATCCAACATGCGTATCCAGATCCCGCTGTTGGTTATTGACCGGAGAGGCGTCTCGGTCATGTCTGCATGTCTCCCGAACCCGTAGGGTCTACACACTTAAGGTTTGGTGATGCTAGGGTTGTAGAGATATGAGTATGCAGTAAAACGAAAGTTGTTCGGAGTCCCGGATGAGATCTCGGAAGTCGCGAGAAGTTCCAGAATGGTCCGGAGGTAAAGAATTATATATAGGAAGTCAGGTTTCGGCCATCGGGAAAGTTTCGGGGGTCACCGGTATTATACCGGGACCATCGGAAGGGTCCCGGGGGTCCACCGGATGGGGCCACCTATCCCGGAGGGCCCCATGGGCTGAAGTGGGAGGGGAACCAGCCCCTGGTGGGCTGGTGCGCCCCCTTGCCCCCCATGTGCCTAGGATTGGGAAACCCTAGGGGTGGGGGCGCCTCCACCTAGCTTGGGGGGCAAGCCACCCCCCTTGCCGCCGCCCCCCTTGGAGATCCCATCTCCTAGGGCCGGCGCCCCCTAGGGGCCCTATATAAAGAGGGGGGGAGGGAGGGCAGCCGCACCCATGCTCTTGGCGCCTCCCTCTCCCCTTGCTACACCTCTCCCTCTCGCAGAAGCTTGGCGAAGCCCTGCCGAGATCGCTGGTGCATCCACCACCACACCATCGTACTGCTGGATCTTCATCAACCTCTCCTTCCCCCTTGCTGGATCAAGAAGGAGGAGACGTCGTCCCAACCGTACATGTGTTGAACGCGGAGGTGCTGTCCGTTCAGCACTAGGATCATCGGTGATTTGGATCACGACGAGTACGACTCCCTCAACCCCGTTCTCTTGAACGCTTCCGCTCGCGATCTACAAGGGTATGTAGATGCACTCCTCTCTCTCGTTGCTAGACGAACTCATAGATTGATCTTGGTGAAGTGTAGAATTTTTTTATTTTCTGCAATGTTCCCCAACAGTGGCATCATGAGCTAGGTCTATGCGTAGTTCTCTTTGCACGAGTAGAACACAAATTTGTTGTGGGCGTAGATGTTGTCAACTTTCTTGCCACTACTAGTCTTATTTTGCTTCAGTGGTATCGTGTGATGAAGCGGCCCGGACCGACCTTACACATACGCTTACGGGAGACAGGTTCCACCGACTAACATGCACTAGTTGCATAAGGTGGCTAGCAGGTGTCTGTCTCTCCTACTTTAGTTGGAGCGGATTCGATGAAAAGGGTCCTTATGAAGGGTAAATAGAAGTTGGCAAATCACGTTGTGGCTTTTACGTAGGTAAGAAAACGTTCTTGCTAGAACCCTATTGCAGCCACGTAAAACACGCAACAACAATTAGAGGACGTCTAACTTGTTTTTGCAACATATGATTTGTGATGTGATATGGCCAAAAGTTGTGATGAATGATGAATGATATATATGTGATGTATGAGATCATGTTCTTGTAATAGGAATCACGACTTGCATGTCGATGAGTATGACAACCGGCAAGAGCCATAGGAGTTGTCTTAATTATTGTATGACCTGTGTGTCAATGATTGAACGCCATGTAATTACTTTACTTTATTGCTAAACCGTTAGCCATAGTAGTAGAAGTAATAGTTGGCGAGCAACTTCATGGAGACACGATGATGGAGATCATGATGATGGAGATCATGGTGTCATGCCGGTGACGAAGATGATCATGGAGCCCCGAAGATGGAGATCAAAGGAGCTATATGATATTGGCCATATCATGTCACTATTTAATTGCATGTGATGTTTATTATGTTTATGCATCTTGTTTACTTAGAACAACGGTAGTAAATAAGATGATCCCTCATAATAATTTCAAGAAAGTGTTCCCCCTAACTGTGCGCCGTTGCGAAAGTTCGTTGTTTCGAAGCACCATGTGATGATAGGGTGTGATAGATTCTAACGTTCACATACAACGGGTGTAAGATAGATTTACACATGCAAAACACTTAGGTTAACTTGACGAGCCTAGCATGTACAGACATGGCCTCGGAACACAAGAGATCGAAAGGTTGAACATGAGTCGTATGGAAGATACGATCAACATGGAGATGTTCACCGATGATGACTAGTCCGTCTCATGTGATGATCGGACACGGCCTAGTCGACTCGGATCATGTATCACTTAGATGACTAGAGGGATGTCTAATCTGAGTGGGAGTTCATTAAATAATTTGATTAGATGAACTTAATTATCATGAACTTAGTCTAAAAACCTTTGCAAATATGTCTTGTAGATCAAATGGCCACCTCAACTTCAACGCGTTCCTAGAGAAAACCAAGCTGAAAGATGATGGCAGCAACTATAAAGACTGGGTTCGGAACCTGAGGATCATCCTCATAGCTGCAAAGAAAGATTATGTCTTAGAAGCACCGCTAGGTGAAGCTCCCAACCCAGAGAACCAAGATGTTATGAACGCTTGGCAGTCTCGTGCTGATGATTACTCCCTTGTTCAGTGCGGCATGCTTTACAGCTTAGAACCGGGGCTCCAAAAGCGTTTTGAGCAACACAGAGCATTTGAGATGTTCGAAGAGCTGAAAATGGTTTTCCAAGCTCATGCCCGGGTCGAGAGATATGAAGTCTCTGACAAGTTCTTCAGCTGTAAGATGGAGGAAAATAGTTCTGTCAGTGAGCACATACTCAAAATGTCTGGGTTGCACAACCGCTTGACTCAGCTGGGAGTTAATCTCCTGGATGACGCGGTTATTGACAGAATCCTTCAGTCACTTCCACCGAGCTACAAGAGCTTTGTGATGAACGTCAATATGCAGGGGATGGAAAAGACCATTCCTGAAGTATATTCAATGCTGAAATCAGCAGAGGTATAGATCAAAAAGGAACATCAAGTGTTGATGGTGAATAAAACCACTAAGTTCAAGAAAGGCAAGGGTAAGAAGAACTTCAAGAAGGACGGCAAGGAAGTTGCCGCGCCCGGTAAGCCAGCTACCGGGAAGAAGTCAAAGAATGGACCCAAGCCTGAGACTGAGTGCTTTTATTGCAAAGGGAAGGGTCACTAGAAGCGGAACTGCCCCAAATACTTAGCAGACAAGAAGGCCGACAACACTAAAGGTATATGTGATATACATGTAATTGATGTGTACCTTACCAGTGCTCGTAGTAGCTCCTAGGTATTTGATACCGGTGCGGTTGCTCATATTTGTAACTCAAAGCAGGAGTTGTGGAATAAGCGGAGACTGGCGAAGGACGAGGTGACGATGCACGTCGGGAATGGTTCCAAGGTCGATGTGATAGCTGTCGGCACGCTACCTCTACATTTACCTACGGGATTAGTTTTAAACCTCAATAATTGTTATTTAGTGCCAGCTTTGAGCATGAACATTGTATCTGGATCTCGTTTAGTGCGAGATGGCTACTCATTTAAATCCAAGAATAATGGTTGTTCTATTTATATGAGAGATATGTTTTATGGTCATGCCCCGATGGTCAATGGTTTATTCTTAATGAATCTCGAACGTGATGTTACACATATTCATAGTGTGGATACCAAAAGATGTAAAGTTGATAACGATAGTCCCACATACTTGTGGCACTGCCGCCTTGGTCACATTGGTGTCAAGCGCATGAAGAAGCTCCATGCTGATGGACTTTTAGAGTCTCTCGATTATGAATCATTTGACACATGCGAACCATGCCTCATGGGAAAAATGACCAAGACTCCGTTCTCCGGAACAATGGAGTGAGCAACCAACTTACTGGAAATCAAACATACTGATGTGTGCGGTCCAAAGAGCGTTGAGGCTCGCGGAGGATATCGTTATGTTCTCACTCTCACTGATGACTTGAGTAGATATGGGTATGTCTACTTGATGAAACACAAGTCTGAGACCTTTGAAAAGTTCAAGGAATTTCAGAATGAGGTAGAAAATCAATGTGACCGAAAGATAAAGTTCTTACGATTAGATCATGGAGGAGAATATTTAAGTCACAAATTTGGTACGCACTTAAGGAAATGTGGAATCGTTTCACAACTCACGCCACCTCGAACACCTCAGCGTAACGGTGTGTCCGAACATCGTAATCGCACTTTATTGGATATGGTGCGATCTATGATGTCTCTTACCGATTTATCGCTATCTTTTTGGGGATACGCTCTAGAGACAGCTACATTCACTTTAAATAGGGCACCGTCTAAATCCGTTGAGACGACACCGTATTAATTATGGTTTGGGAAGAAACCTAAGCTGTCGTTTCTAAAAGTATGGGGATGCGATGCTTATGTCAAGAAACTTCAACCTGAAAAGCTCAAACCCAAGTCGGAAAAATGCGTCTTCATAGGATACCCTAAGGAAACCATTGGGTATACCTTCTACCTTAGATCCAAAGGCAAGATCTTTGTTGCCAAGAACGGGTCCTTTCTGGAGAAAGAGTTTCTCTCGAGAGAAGTAAGTGGGAGGAAAGTGGAACTTGATGAAGTACTACCTCTTGAACCGGTAAGTAGCGCAGCTCAGGAAGATGTTCCTGTGGTGCCTACACCGACTGGAGAGGAAAATAATGATGATGATCAAGGTACTTCGGATCAAGTTGCTACTGAACTTCGTAGGTCCACAAGGACACGTTCCACACCAGAATGGTATGGCAACCATGTCCTGGAAATCATGTTGTTAGACAACGATGAACCTTCGAACTATGAAGAAGCGATGGCGGGCCCAGATTGCAACAAATGGCTTGAAGCCATGCAATCCGAGATAGAATCCATGTATGAAAACAAAGTATGGACTTTGACAGACTTGCCCGATGATCGGCGAGCGATAGAAAACAAATGGATATTTAAGAAGAAGACGGACGCGGATGGTAATGTTACCATCTATAAAGCTCAACTTGTTGCTAAGGGTTATCGACAAGTTCAAGGGTTTGACTACGATGAGACTTTCTCTCCCGTAGCGAAGCTAAAGTCCGTCCGAATCATGTTTGCAATTGCCGCATACTATGATTATGAGATATGGCAGATGGACGTTAAAACGGCATTCCTTAACGGCTATCTTAAGGAAGAACTGTATATGATGCAGCCGGAAGGTTTTGTCGATCCTAAGAATGCTAACAAGGTATGCAAGCTCCAGCGATCCATTTATGGGCTGGTGCAAGCATCTCGGAGTTGGAACATTCGCTTTGATGAGATGATCAAAGCGTTTGGGTTTATGTAGACTTATGGAGAAGCCTGCGTTTACAAGAAAGTGAGTGGGAGCTCTGTAGCATTTCTCATATTATATGTGGATGACATACTTTTGATGGGAAATGATATAGAACTTTTGGACAACATTAAGGCCTACTTGAATAAGTGTTTTTCAATGAAGGACCTTGGAGAAGCTGCTTACATATTACGCATCAAGATCTATAGGGATAGATCAAGACGCCTCATAGGTCTTTCACAAAGCACATACCTTGATAAGATATGAAGAAGTTCAATATGGATCAGTCCAAGAAAGGGTTCTTGCTTGTATTAAAAGGTGTAAGATTGAGCTCGGCCCAATGCCCGACCACGGCAGAAGATATAGAAGAGATGAGCGTCATCCCCTATGCCTCAGCCATAGGGTCTATTATGTATGCCATGCTGTGTACCAGACCTGATGTAAGCCTTGCCGTAAGTTTGGTAGGAAAGTACCAAAGTAATCCTGGTAAGGAACACTGGACAGCGGTCAAGAATATCCTGAAGTACCTGAAGAGAACAGATCTGGATAGCGGTCGTAAAGGGTTACGTCGACGCTAGCTTCGACACAGATCTGGATGACTCTAAGTCACAAACCGGATACGTGTATATTCTGAATGGTGGGGCAGTAAGCTGGTGCAGTTGCAAGCAAAGCGTCGTGGCGGGATCTACATGTGAAGCAGAGTACATGGCAGCCTCGGAGGCAGCGCATGAAGCAATCTAGGTGAAGGAGTTCATCACCGACCTAGGAGTCATACCCAATGTGTCGGGGCCGATCGCACTCATCTATGACAACACTGGAGCTATTGCACTTGCCAAGGAGCCCAGGTTTCACAAGAAGACCAGGCACATCAAGCGTCGCTTCAACTCCATTCGTGAAAATGTTCAAGATGGAGACACAGATATTTGTAAAGTACATACAGACCTGAATGTAGTAGATCCGTTGACTAAACCTCTCCCTAGAGCAAAACATGATCAACACCAGAACTCTATGGGTGTTCGATTCATCACAATGTAACTAGAGCATTGACTCTATGCAAGTGGGGGACTATTGGAAATATGCCCTAGAGGCAATAATAAAATGGTTATTATTATATTTCTTTGTTCATGATACTTGTCTTTTATTCATGCTATAATTGTGTTATCCGGAAATCGTAATACATGTGTGAATACATAGACCACAACGTGTCCCTAGTAAGCCTCTAGTTGACTAGCTCGTTGATTAACAGATAGTCATGGTTTCCTGACTATGGACATTAGATGTCGTTGATAGCGGGATCACATCATTAGGAGAATGATGTGATGGACAAGACCCAATCCTAAGCATAGCACCAATCGAGAGTGGGATTTGTCACTCCGTATGACGGAGAGGTATCTCTGGGCCCACTCGGTAATGCATCATCATAATGAGCTCAATGTGACCAAGTGTCTGGTCATAGGATCATGCATTATGGTACGAGTAAAGTGACTTGCCGGTAACGAGATTAACGAGGTATTGGGATACCGACGATTGAATCTCGGGCAAGTAACGTACCGATTGACAAAGGGAATTGTATACGGGGTTGCTTGAATCCTCGACATCGTGGTTCATCCGATGAGATCATCGAGGAGCATGTGGGAGCCAACATGGGTATCCAGATCCCGCTGTTGGTTATTGACCGGAGAGGCGTCTCGGTCATGTCTGCATGTCTCCCGAACCCGTAGGGTCTACACACTTAAGGTTCGGTGATGCTAGGGTTGTAGAGATATGAGTATGCAGTAAACCGAAAGTTGTTCGGAGTCCCGGATGAGATCTCAGACGTCACGAGGAGTTCCAGAATGGTCCGGAGGTAAAGAATTATTTATAGGAAGTCAGGTTTCGGCCACCGGGAAAGTTTTGGGGGTCACCGGTATAATACCGGGACCACCGGAAGGGTCCCGGGGGTCCACCGGGTGGGGCCAGCTATCCCGGAGGTCCCCATAGGCTGAAGTGGGAGGGGAACCAGCCCCTGGTGGGCTGGTGTGCCCCCCCTTGGCCCGCCTGCGCCTAGGGTTGGGAAACCCTAGGGGTGGGGGCGCCTCCACCTGGCTTGGGGGGCAAGCCAACCCCCTGGCCACCGCCCCCCCTTGGAGATCCCATCTCCTAGGGTCGGCGCCCCCCCTTGGAGATCCCATCTCCTAGGGTCGGCGCCCCCCCAGGTGCCCTATATAAAGAGGGGGGAGGGAGGGCAGCCGCACCCATGCTCTTGGCGCCTCCCTCTCCCCTTGCTACACCTCTGCCTCTCGCAGAAGCTTGGCGAAGCCCTGCCGAGATCGCTGTTGCATCCACCACCACACCGTCGTGCTGCTCGATCTTCATCAACCTCTCCTTCCCCCTTGCTAGATCAAGAAGGAGGAGACGTCTTCCCAACTGTCGTGGAATTAACACGTCAGATGTCCTTAGTGTCAGGACTTAGTCGCGTGGCCAACGCATCTATGTGGTAGCTTGAGAGGGGTTGATCGGGACGAGAAACGCAACATGCAAGACAAGGATTTAGACAGCTTCGGGCCTCGGGAAACATCATCCGGTAATAACCCTACATGCTGTTTGTGGCTAGGTCTCATTATGATCATGAGAGAGTCGCCGGTAAGCCGGCTCTTGTGTCTAGCCCTAGAGATTGTTCTTTTTTCCTCTCCCTCTTTGGGGAGGCCTTCCCCTCCTTATATTAGTTAGAGGGGCGGGTTACATGTGGAGTCCTAGTAGGACTAGCCTATCTTGTACTACAAGCCGGATACAAGTCCGGGTCTTGATTCCTTGTAAGGGAGATACTCCTCACGCCTTTCCTCTTAAGCCGGCCTATCATAACGTAAGCCGGCCTCCTGGGCCTTGAGCCTCCTGGGCCCCCGGGTGTTGTCGCTCCTCTGATCCGCTTGCCAGGTCACCCATAAGTCGCCAGGATCGGGCGGGTCACTTAGTGAGTCGTCAAGTCAGGGCGGGTCATTAATGAGTCGCCAAGTCCGGCCGGGTTATACTTCCGGCCTGTTACACCGCGGGGTATATCCCCGACATTAGCCCCCAAGTTTAGCTTGGATTTATCCATGGTAAACTTATGCTGCAAAATAAACACAAGAACAAATTTGACAGGTTGTGCTCCGGGTTAATAATTCTTGTAAACCGGCACCTGAACATCCTTAAGTCCTTGTCATTTCCTTCTTCTAGAAAATCCGGGTCAATAGACCAGCTTCACAATCAATTTTCTTGTAGAAGAAATATTGTAAACAAATAATCCATTTGAGTCGGCTTCCAAAGCACCGGCTTGAAAAATATAGGTCTTGAAATACTCATCTGATTTTCAACCTGCTTAAAGATGTAGATCTTGCCGAGTTATAATTTCCAAAATCTCCGGGTTATAAAAGACTGATGATGTCGAGTCATAATTGTTGTTGACACCGGATCATGTAATTGATCTTCCTGATTTACTCAAAGCTGAGAATTTTGAAGATGTTCCCTGTTTATATGCATAATACCTGTAGCCCCCAAGTCTTAAGAGGAGAACATAGTGATAACTTAAGACTTGCTTCAATATAAGTGTCGCAACATTGAAGAAATCCGGGTTATTCATCTTAATCATTAGTCATAAACTGAATATTCCACATATGTAGCCCCCAAGTGCCGGGTTGTCATGCTTGCAGAAACCTGGGACTTGTAATTGCCTTATGCTCATAAAAACTACAACCAGTGTAGCCCCCAAGGGCCGGGTCATTATGCAATAATGAGCAGGGACTTTGTAAATAATTCATTAATAATAACATCATATGATGTAATCTCCACCATGGGGCTTGAACCCACGTCCATAAGGTTAAGAGTCTTGTACTCTACCCACTGAATAGTGGACCTTTCAATATAAAAATTTGTGTACCTTGAATTGTTGACAGGAGCAATTGGTAGCCCCCAAGGGCCGGCTCATTACGATGTGATGAGTCGGGTCTTCAATAAAGTGAGCAAAAATGAATTTTCATTAGCCCCCAAGTATCATGGTGCATGCTTGCAGTGACATGAGACTTGTATATTTGATATAATCTCAATTTGAATAATGTAGCCCCCAAGTGCCGGGTCGTAAGCCTGCAGCGACTCGGGACTATTCCTTCCATTGTAGAATAAATCATATCCTTTGATAAAATAATAGCCATTGTGCTAAAGCGACTTTGAAAACCTCAATAATACTGGTTATTGATAATCATAATAGAAATCCAGCCATGTTGGCTATTCAAGATTTGAATAATATAACCCGGTATGAAAACCTCAATCATTCAATATCATCATGAAAATCTAGCCAGTTTTGGCTATTAAAAATTTGAATACCTTGTCGGTTGATAAGTAAAACCTGGAGTTTAAATACCCGGCTGCTCTTGGCCGATGATGATTTAATTCGCCTTCATTATAAGCCGGAATTTTTATAACCCAACGGTTTATAGCCTTTGAGAAAAATCCAGAACGGATAATCATTTTGAAGCATCAATGTTGGTAATGAGCTTGAACTTAATCATTTATATGTCATATTTCTGCAAATCGCAAAGAGTTTAAACAACATATGCCCTGGCGACTTAACGTCAAAAGCCAGGGCGGGTAACTAGCCAAATGTAGTCTTATCCTGCACACAAGTAGATCACAAGATCCCTATGATCCTTTGAATGATACCGCCGACTTATGTGACCCGGGCAGTGAAGTTGATAACTCAACTCTGTAAGAACCGTGGGGGCTACATATGATATTTGTAACAACTCAAATACTTGCGATTATATAAAAACAGATAAAAATTTTGAGGCTTCGGATTCGAATACGATCAGTAAACCGTTCCAGAGGGGTTAAGCTAAGATTCAAATACGATCATATAGCCCCCAGTGGCGTTGACGTTGCCGATCAAAGTGGGTATCGACAGCTATGTTCTCTTTGGTTCGAATACGACCTATGTTTGCACAGGAAACCCCCAAATGACCACTTTGATATTGAATTTGTACTGCCGGTTTACATGACCTGTGTAATAAGGGTGAAAACCCAATCCTTAGAAGCCAATGCTTCCATATAAATGATGGTTGTCATAAGCTGGCGATTTATAGTCGAAAGCCAAGCCGGGTTAATCATAAAACACTTATATACATTTGAGATATAATCCCCAAAAGGTCTCAAGTTAAGTAATTGTGGCTGCAAAAAACTTTACCCGAGATAGAATAAAATTTTTTGAGGCTTCTGATTCGGATATGATCAGTAAACCATTCCAAAGGGGTTAAGCTAAGATTCGAATACGATCATATAGCCCCCAGTTGCTTTGGCGATGCCGATCAAGTGGGTATCAACAGCTATGTTCTCTTTGGTTCGAATATGACCTATGTATGAACAGGAAGCCCCCAAGTGACCATAAGATTTGTTTAATGACACTGATTCGTATATGATCCACGTCAGACCCAAAGGGGTTAAGCTATGATTCAAATATGATCAAGAAGCCCCCAAGTGGGTTTGGCAGTATGCCGATCAAGCGGGTATCGACAACTATGTTCTCTTTGGTTCGGATACGACCTATGTTTGAATAGGAAGCCCCCAAGTGACCATAATAAGATAAGCCGTAAGGCTGGATACCTATGTTTAAACCGCGCGTCATGGCATCAAGTTCTTTTTGGCACCCTGTAATCTTTCTTAGAACTCGAACTTGCGAGAGATTAATTCTTTTTAAACCGGAACTTCAAACTGGATTTGAAAGCTTCAAAACTTTGTGAGGGACAAATTTACCTTGAGCTGAATTTTGAACCGGATTTAAGAGCTTTAGTGCTTTGTAGGAGAAAGATGTCTCTTGAACCGGATTTTAAACCAAAATCCTTATTTTGAGCCGGAAGTCTTTTGATGGCTTTTAAATTCTCATCGATCTAGCAGTAATCTCTGGGGCCGGGTTATTTTCCCTTCAATGACCCGGAGTTCTTGACTTTATTGAAACCGGCTAATTTTCCGAGTCATACCATTGTAGCCCCCGAGTCTCAAGACGACTCGAGGAGTTGGCTTGAGATTCTCCATATTTGACCATAGCAGAAGGCATATATCATTGGCGGTGATAGTGTGATGTGAACCCACAGAAGGTTGAAGTGACTGCGGCGGGTTATAAATGATCCCGGATGAGCCGTGTCAGCGACTCGGCCAATGGCTCCTTCCAACTGGCTGTTTGAGGTTAACCAAACTGCAGTGGTGGCGACCTGTGCGCCTGCCCATTGAACCATCTAGTGCAGACGGCGGTTGATATATATGATAATTTGCCTCCAATTTGTTGGAAGAGAAACCGGGCTTCCCAAGTAGTGACTTGCTCATACTCAATGAACAGATCACGCAGATAGATGCGGCCCGATGTGTTGATGTAGACCAGGCCGCGAGAGACAGACGGATGAGCCGGCCGTGGTGTTGTAAATCGGCACGGACGGACGAGTTAACCACATCATTTTGATGTAGTGAACAATTATCCTGCATCAACCATATTGCAGACCAAGACAAAGATAAACTGCTCTTTGATAAAAAATAATATGTACCAATAAAATACATTTTAGATGGATATCACCTGATGTGCCAGGCCGGAAATAATCCGCCATGAAATTGATGATCGCTAGGTGAACTTGAAATCGCTCACGGTGAACCGGCCGCGGCGTGGTAAACTGGTGCGGACGGGTGAATCAGCAGCAACGTTTGTAAGCCAGCGCGAACGCGTGAACCGGCCGCAAGGGCGGACGGGCGAGTTGTCCGTGGCGTTTGTAAGGCGGTGCGGACGGGTGAGTCGGCCGCGGCGTTGTAAACCGAACAGCGGAAGCCACGACTTGCAAGCTATCCGTCGAGCAACATGACACGAACGGACTCCAGTGCAAAGTTATGCTGGTGCGCGCTCCATATCCGCTGTATAACACCTTTGTCCTGAATGACTATCCTGCGTAAAAATATTACGCGACAAAATAATTGTTCTCTCAAATTAATATGTGCTGTTTAAACAGACTGGACGAATATCACCTGATTTATTTTCCGGATGAAAGCGGATACCAGTACTGGATAATGTTGGATGTATTCTGATGCAGCCTTTAGTATGTACACAGAACCAACAAAGTGCCAGATATAACAGCGACCGGAGGGGCGACTTGAAAGAGAGACCGCAGTAGCGGCCGGAACCCACAGTAGGCCATGACCCACTCTGCCTTTGTAGAAACTCCACTAGTAAGGAGGATCGTTCTGTCCATGCTGGAGACCGACGGGTCAAGCTGGCCCTTGAACGCCACCCACGGTGGACTCTGGCGAAAAAATCTTTTTGTCCTATTCTCTATTATTTCCATCTCCAGTAGATTTGACTGATGTCCTGAGCTCTTGCAGCCGGTTATCGAATAAAATAGCAACCGGTCCCGCTTGATGCAAAGGGCTTCACGTGAGTAATACTAGTTGCTGGTTTGATACAAGCAATGATTAAAAACGAGTCTGGACCTTGCTGTATAGATTATTCCTTTCCAAAATCTGAGTCTTCACGTGGACTGATCTGACACGACGTCCGGCGGTTTGCAGCACAATTCCTGTCGATCTCGGCAACACGCAACTGTGGCAGCAAAAAAGTGATCTTTCATCTGGATTCTATGTGTCGCCCAGACACGTGCTCTCTGTAACTTGACGTGCTGTTCGGAACCAAAAAACTGTAACTTGACGTGACAAGCACTAACACTAGTAGCCGGCTGATCGAAGTACTAGTTTTTGATCGGTAATGGAAGCATAAACAATTCTGCTTAGCTTCACGTGAAGGCCCTTGGGACTTGAAACAGCAGCAATGACTGATTTTCTCAAAACAGCAAACAGGACACTGCGTACTCGGGGCTTCGAGCGTATATACGCAGCAGCGGCAACTTGAGGATCGATATGACGCGGCGTACGGCGGCTCAGCAGAAATCATGTCGGCTTCCTTCATCAATCTGGCTTCGGTTCGTCAGGCCGCGTCGGGCGACGATGCACAGGATGCCGAACCCTAACTTCTCTCGTCTCAAACTTGTATATGCCGCCGCTGAAAAACTTTTTCAATCTTTGACTAATGAACTCCATAGTTGATGTGAATTCTTCCAAACCGGCTCCTGTTCATCCGGAAACTTGTGCACTTCTCGAAACCCTAGATGAGATCCCTCCAAGAACCCAACACCACCATGCGCGGGCCCCATGGTGGGCGCCAACTATCGTGGAATTAACACGCCAAATGTCCTTAGTGTCAAGACTTAGTCGCGAGGCCAACGCATCTATGTGGTAGCTTGAGAGGGGTTGATCGGGACGAGAAATGCAACATGCAAGACAAGGATTTAGACAGCTTCGGGTCCCGGGAAACATCATCCGGTAATAACCCTACATGCTGTTTGTGGCTAGGTCTCATTATGATCATGAGAGAGTCACCGGTAAGCCGACTCTTGTGTCTAGCCCTAGAGATTGTTCTTGTTTCCTCTCCCTCTTTGGGGAGCCCTGCCGCTCCTTATATAAGTTAGAGGGGCGGGTTACATGTGGAGTCCTAATAGGACTAGCCTATCTTGTACTACAAGCCGGATACAAGTCCGGGTCTTGATTCCTTGTAAGGGAGATACTCCTCATGCCTTTCCTCTTAAGCCGGCCTATCATAACGTAAGCTGGCCTCCTGGGCCTTGAGCCTCCTGGGCCCCCGGGTCTTGTCGCTCCTCTGATCCGCTTGCCAGGTCACCCATAAGTCGCCAGGATCGGGCGGGTCACTTAGTGAGTCGTCCAGTCAGGGCGGGTCATTAATGAGTCGCCAAGTCCGGCCGGGTTATACTTCCGGCCGGATTACACCGCGGGGTATATCCCCGACACCAACCGTACATGTGTTAAATGCGGAGGTGCTGTCCGTTCAGCACTAGGATCATCGGTGATTTGGATCACGATGAGTACGACTCCCTCAACCCCGTTCTCTTGAACGCTTCCGCTCACGATCTACAAGGGTATGTAGATGCACTCCTCTCTCTGGTTGCTACATGAACTCATAGATTGATCTTGGTGAAGCATAGAATTTTTTTATTTTCTGCAACGTTACCCAACAGAGAGGAGGCCGACAGCGAGGTGGTGGCGCGTGGCACCCCAGCCCAAACTGAATTGGACTAGGGGTTGGGGGGCACGGCCCCCCTTTCCTTCTTCTCCTCCACCTCCTTCTCCTTCTCCCCTTCTCCGAAAAGGAAAGGACTCGGGAGTCCTAGTAGGACTCCCCACACTTGGCGCGCCCCTAGGCCTGCCGCCTCCTCCCCTCCTTTATATATGGGGGCAGGGGCACCCCAAAGACACAATATTGTCTTGGCCGTGTGCGGTGGCCCCCTCCACCATTTACTCCTCCGATAGTATCATCATAGTGCTTAGGCGAAGCCCTACGCGGATCACATCATCAACACTGTCATCATGCCGTCGTGCTGATGAAACTCTCCTTTGACCCTCTACTGGATCAAGAGTTCGAGGGACGTCATCAAGCTGAACGTGTGCTGAACACAGAGGTGTCATACGTTCAGTACTTGGATTGGCTGGATCGTGAAGACGTTCGACAACATCAACCGCATTAACTAACGCTTCCGCTTTTGGTCTACAAGGGTACATGGACACACTCTCCCCTCTCGTTGCTATGCATCTCCTAGATAGATCTTGCGTGATTGTAGGATTTTTTTTTGAAATTGCATGCTATGTTCCCCAGTACTGGCATCCGAGCCAGGTCTATGCGTGGATGATATGCACGAGTAGAACACAGAGTTATGGGCGATAATAGTCATGCTGCTTACCACCAACGTCTTACTTTTATTCGGCGGTATTGTTGGATGAAGCGGCCCGGACCAACATTACATGACCGCATTCATGAGACTGGTTCTACCGACGTGCTTTGCACACAGGTGGCCGGCGGGTGTCTGTTTCTCCAACTTTAGTTGAATCGAGTTTGACTACAGCCGTTCCTTGATGAAGGTTAAAATAGCACAGTTGACGAAAATCGTTGTGGTTTTGATGCGTAGGTAAGAACGGTTCTTGCTAGAAGCCCGTAGCAGCCACGTAAAACTTGCAACAACAAAGTAGAGGACGTCTAACTTGTTTTTGCAGGGCTTGTTGTGATGCGATATGGCCAAGACATGATGTGATATAAATTGTTGTATGAGATGATCATGTTTTGTAACAATTGTATGAGATGATCATGTTTTGTAAAAAAGTTATCGGCAACTGGCAGGAGCCATATGGTTATCGCTTTATTGTATGAAATGCAATCCCCACGTAATTGCTTTACTTTATCACTAAATGGTAGCGATAGTCGTAGAAGCAATAGTTGGCGAGACGACAACGATGCTACGATGGAGATCAAGGTGTCAAGCCGGTGACAATGGAGATCATGACAGTGCTTTGGAGATGATGATCAAAGGCACAAGATGATGATGGACATATCATGTCACATTTTTTGATTGCATGTGATGTTTATCTTTTATGCATCTTATTTCGCTTAGTATGACGGTAGCATTATAAGATGATCCCTCACTAAGTTTCAAGGTATAAGTGTTCTCCCTGAGTATGCACCATTGCTACAGTTCATCGTGCCGATTCACCATGTGATGATCGGGTGTGATAAGCTCTACGTTCACATTCAACGGGTGCAAGCCAGTTTTGCACGTGCAGAATACTCGGGTTAAACTTGACAAGCCTAGCATATGCAGATATGGCCTCGGAACACTGAGACCGAAAGGTTAAACGTGAATCATATAGTAGATATGATCAATATAGAGATGTTCACCATTGAAATCTACTCCATCTCACGTGATGATCAGACATGGTTTAGTTGATATGGATCACGTGATCATTTACATGACTAGAGGGATGTCTATATAAGTGGGAGTTCTTTAGTAATATGATTAATTGAACTTTAATTTATCATGAACTTAGTCTTGATAGTTTTTCTGCATATCTATGATGTTGTAGATCAATGGCCTGTGCTACCGTTCCCTTGAATTTTAATGAGTTCCTAGAGAAAGCTAAGTTGAAAGATGATGGTAGCAATTACACGGACTGGGTCCGTAACTTGAGGATTATCCTCATTGGTGCACAGAAGAATTACGTCCTGGAAGCACCGCTAGGTGCAAGGCCTACTGCAGGAGTAGATGCTGATGTTATGAACATCTGGCAGACTCGATCTGATGACTACTTGCTACCTCTTGAGCATGCATTGGTTTTCCCTTGAAGAGGAAAGGGTGATGCAACAAAGTAGCGTAAGTATTTCCCTCAGTTTTTGAGAACCAAGGTATCAATCCAGTAGGAGGCTACACTCAAATCCCTCATACCAACACAAACAAATAAGAATCTTGCAACCAACGCGATAAAGGGGTTGCTAATCCCTTCATGGCTACTTGCAAAAGTGAGATCTGATAGAGATAATAAGATAAATATTTTTGGTATTTTTATGATATAGATTAGAAAGCAAAGATTGCAAGATAAAATAGATCGGAAACTTATATGATGGAAAATAGACCCCGGGGCCATAGGTTTCACTAGTGGCTTCTCTCAAGATAGCATAAGTATTACGGTGGGTGAACAAATTACTGTCGAGCAATTGATAGAAAAGTGCATAGTTGTGAGAATATCTAGGCATGATCATGTATATAGACATCACGTCCGCTACAAGTAGATCGAAACGATTCTGCATATACTACTATTACTCCACACATCGACCACTATCCAGCATGCATCTAGAGTATTAAGTTCATAAGAATAGAGTAACGCATTAGGCAAGATGACATGATGTAGAGGGATAAACTCACGCAATATGATATAAAGCCCATCTTTTATCCTCGATGGCAACAATACAATATGTTCCTTGTTGCCCCTGCTGTCACTGGGAAAGGACACCGCAAGATTGAACCCAAAGCTAAGCACTTCTCCCATTGCAAGAAAGATCAATCTAGTAGGCCAAACCAAACTAATAATTCGAAGATACTTGCAAAGATAACAAATCATACATAAAAGAATTCGGAGGAGATTCAAATATTGTTCATAGATAATCTTGATCATAAACCCACAATTCATGGGATCTCGACAAACACACTGCAAAAAGTATTACATCGAATAGATCTCCAAGAAGATCGAGGAGAACTTTGTATTGAGATCCAAAGACAGAGAAGAAGCCATCTAGCTAATAACTATGGACCCGAAGGTCTGAGATAAACTACTCACACTTCATTGGAGAGGTTATGGTGTTGATGTAGAAGCCCTCCGTGATCGATTCCCCTTCCGACGAAGCACCGGAAAAGGCCCCAAGATGGATCTCACGGGTACAGAAGGTTGCGGCGGTGGAAATAGGGTTTCGTGATGCTCTCGAATGTTTTTAGGATATATGAGTATATATAGGCGAAAGAAGTCGGTCAGGGGAGCCACGAGGAGCCCACGAGGGTGGGGGGCGTGCCTACCCCCCTGGGCATGCCTCCCTGCCTCATGACCGCCTTGTTTCTTTCTTTACGTCCACTCCAAGTCCCCTGGATTGCGTTTGTTCCAAAAAAACTCTCCCGAAGGTCCCATTCCGTTTGGAATCTGTTTGATATTCCTTTTTTGTGAAACACTAAAATAGGCAAAAAACAACAATTTGGACTGGGCCTCTGGTTAATAGGTTAGTTCCAAAAATAATATAAAAGTGCATAGTAAAGCCCATTAATAACCCAAAACAGGTAATATAATAGCATGGAACAATCAAAAATTATAGATACATTGGAGACGTATCACTTGGCGGCGGGTCCATCTCGTGAATCGCGGTAATTCTTTCTCCCTGATTTTTTTCTGGAATAATGTGATTTTATAGTATCAGGGGTGAGGGAGTCCCGGACTAGGGGGTGTCCGGATAGCCGAACTATCATCATCGGCCGGACTCCAAGACTATGAAGATAGAAGATTGAAGACTTCGTCCCGTGTCCGGATGGGACTTTCCTTGGCGTGGAAGGCAAGCTTGGTGATACGGATATGTAGATCTCCTACCATTATAACCGACTCTGTGTAACCCTAGCCCTCTCCGGTGTCTATATAAACCGGATGGCTTTAGTCCGTAGGACGAACAACAATCATACCATAGGCTAGCTTCTAGGGTTTAGCCTCCTTGATCTCGTGGTAGACCTACTCTTGTAATACACATCATCAATATTAATGAAGCAGGACGTAGGGTTTTACCTCCATCAAGAGGGCCTGAACCTGGGTAAAACATCGTGTCCCTTGTCTCCTGTTACCATCCGCCTAGACGCACAGTTCGGGACCCCCTACCCGAGATCCGCCGGTTTTGACACCGACATTGGTGCTTTCATTGAGAGTTCCTCTGTGTCGTCACCGATAGGCTCGATGGCTTCCTCGATCATCATCAACGACGCAGTCCAGGGTAAGACCTTCCTCCCCGGACAGACCTTCGTATTCGGCGGCTTTGCACTGCGGGCCAATTCGCTTGGCCATCTGGAGCAGATCGAAAGCTACGCCCCTGGCCGTCAGGTCAGATTTGGAAGTTTGAAATTCACGGCTGATATCCGCGGGGACTTGATCTTCGACGGATTCGAGCCACAGCCAAGCGCGCCGCACTATCACGACAGGCATGATTTAGCTCTGCAGCCAGACAGTACCCTGGAGGCCGTACTCGAGCCCGCTCCGATCTTCAATTCGGAGCCGGCTGCGCAGATCGAGGACGGAGGGCTAGACACCGCCTCGGGGGCTGCAACCTCTACGGCGATAGAGCCGAACACTGACCTTGTCCCTCATGAAGCTCGTGACTTCGAGGTGTCGGACTCCTTGCCGGACTCCGAACCTCCCGCGCCCCCTCTAACCGAACCTGGTCGGGCGCCGATCATGGAGTTCACCGCTGTGGACATCTTTCAATACTCACCTTTTGGCGACATCTTGAGTTCGCTAAAGTATCTCTCGTTATCAGGAGAGCCCTAGCCGGACTGCGGTCAGGACGGTTGGGATGCGGACGACGAAGAAATTCAAAGCCCACCCACCACCCACTTAGTAGCCACTGTCGACGATCTAACCGACATGCTAGACTACGACTCCGAAGACATCGACGGTATGGACGACGATGCCGGAGACGACCAAGAACCAGTGCCTACCGGGCACTGGAAAGCCACCTCATCATATGACATATACATGGTGGATATCCCAAAGGATGGGAACGACGAAGCAACAGCGGAGGATGACCCCTCCAAGAAATAGCCCAAGCGCCAGCGTCAGTGGCGCCACTCTAAATCCCGCCACAACAAGAATGAAGATTCCGGCACCTTAGATAATAACACACCGGACAGTGCCGAAGACAACCCACTCTAGCAAGATTCAGCGCAGGAGGACGGAGACGCCAGCCCTCATGAGAGAGCGGCAGAAGAAGAGGTAGAGGATTATATGCCTCCCTCCGAAGACGAGGCAAGCCTCGACGATGACGAATTCGTCGTGCCTGAGGATCCCGTCGATCAAGAGCGTTTTAAACGCAGGCTTATGGCCATGGAAAACAGCCTCAAGAAAAAGCAGCAACAACTTAGAGCTGATCAAGATCTGCTAGCCGACAGATGGACTGAAGTCCTCACGGCCGAAGAGCATGAGCTCGAGCGCCCCTCCAAAAGCTACCTGAAACGCAAGCTGCTCCCCCGATTAGAGGAGGAGGCGTATGAACCTGCATCACCAGCAGATAATACGGCTGACCGACCACCCCGTGGTCGCGACAGAGAGGCCCCTAGGCCCTTCACTAGAACCGTACCCCGGCATCGCTCGAAAAGCACAAGGCCACAGGGGAACACTCCGGACTTGCGAGATTTATTGGAGGATAAGGCAAGACAATCAAGATCGATCTATGGACCGCGTGGGCGCCCCATGATACGTGACGACAACCGTCACGCCGGACACAGTAAGTCCGTCCGGGCCGAACAAAATAGACAAAGCTCTTTTGAGCTCCGTCGTGATATCGCACAGTACAGAGGCGCCGCACACCCACTATGCTTCACAGATGAAGTAATGGATCATCAAATCCCCGAAGGGTTTAAACCCGTGAATATTAAATCTTACGATGGCACAACAGACCCTGCGGTCTGGATCGAAGACTATCTCCTCCACATCCACATGGCCCGCGGTGACGATCTTCACGCCATCAAATATCTCCCACTCAAACTTAAAGGACCAGCCCGGCATTGGCTTAACAGCTTGCCAGCAGAGTCAATCGGGAGTTGGGAAGACCTGGAAGCCGCATTCCTCGATAACTTCCAAGGCATGTATGTGCGACCACCAGACGCCGATGACCTAAGCCACATAATTCAGCAGCCAGACGAATCGGCCAGACAATTCTGGACATGGTTCTTAACCAAGAAAAACCAAATCGTCGACTGTCCGGATGCGGAGGCCCTCGCGGCCTTCAAGCATAACATCCGCGACGAGTGGCTTACCCGGCACCTGGGACAGGAAAAGCCGAAATCCATGGCAGCCCTCACATCACTCATGACCTGCTTCTGCGCGGGTGAGGACAGCTGGCTAGCACGCAGCAACAACCTCAGCAAAAAATCTGGCAGTCCAGATATCAAGGACCGTAATGGCAGGTCGCGTCGCAACAAAAACAAACGCCGCATTAACAACGACGATAGTGAAGATACGACAGTCAATGCCGGATTTAGAGGCTCTAAACCAGGTCAGAGGAAAAAGCCATTCAAAAGAACTACTCCGGGTCCGTCCAATTTGGACCGAATACTCGACCGCTCGTGCCAGATACACGGCACCCCCGAAAAGCCAGCCAACCACACCAACAGGGACTGTTGGGTATTCAAGCAGGCAGGCAAGTTAATTGCCGAAAACAATGACAAGGGGCTGCATAGCGATGACGAGGAAGAGACCCGACCGCTGAACAATAGAGGACAGAAGGGTTTCCCCCCACAGGTGCGGACGGTGAACATGATATACGCAACGCACATACCCAAAAGGGAGCGGAAGCGTGCACTCAGGGATGTATACGCGATGGAGCCAGTTGCCCCAAAGTTCAATCCATGGTCCTCCTGCCCGATCACTTTTGACCGAAGGGACCACCCCACCAGCATACACCACGGCGGATTCGCCGCATTGGTTTTAGACCCAATCGTCGATGGATTTCACCTCACCAGAGTCCTGATGGACGGCGGCAGCAGCCTGAACCTGCTTTATCAGGATACAGTGCGCAAAATGGGCATAGACCCCTCAAGGATTAAACCTACCAAGACGACCTTTAAAGGCGTCATACCAGGTGTAGAAGCCAATTGTACAGGCTCAGTTACACTGGAAGTGGTCTTCGGATCCCCGGATAACTTCCGAAGCGAGGAGTTAATCTTTGACATAGTTCCGTTCCGCAGCGGCTATCATGCCCTGCTCGGACGTACCGCGTTTGCAAAATTCAACGCGGTGCCGCACTACCAATACCTCAAGCTCAAGATGCCAGTCCCTCGAGGAGTCATCACGGTCAACGGAAACACTGAACGTTCTCTCCGAATGGAGGAACATACAGCGGCTCTCGCGGCAGAAGTACAATGCAGCCTCTTAAGGCAATTCTCGAGTCTGGCCGTTAAGCGGCCGGACACGGCTAAATGCGCCCGGAGTAACCTACAACAAGACCACCTGGCACGTTCCGAGCACGCGTAGCAATGCGGCCCCAACCCCAGCCCCTGCAAAACGTCAAGACAGGTCCTTCGCGTACATCATTATGCTCTGAAGATACCATGGGCATGGGGAGAGGGGCACGACCACGATAGGCCCAAAATGCGGATCAACCACACCAGGGGCTCTCAAGTGTGTCGTTCTTTTTTTTTCCTCTTTTTATTTTTACCCACAGGACTCCGTTCGTCCGAGGCCCTATCCGGCAGCAGACCTGCCAAACTCACGATGCAACAACCAGGGAAGGAGAAAGGCTACAACGAATATCCAGGTGGTCTCCATTATGAGCATTAAATCTGTTTTATGCACCATTCTGCAGCCTACCCCTAGAGGGGGACATGTTTAATAGTCCCATCCCTTGCTTATCGCACCATTTGTATCGTTCTGCATTTACAGCAGTTTTTCTTGAATAAGTAATGCAGCACCTTTTTGCTTCCAATTGCATTTCTTTCTTATACATATGTTCATTTATGACATGTTGCATCCGTACATTTTGGTACGACTAAATACACCAGGGGCTTATGTTTCCCGCATCATGGTGTGATAAGTCCGAACACTTTCACAAGTGCGGCACCCCGAACTTATAGCATTATATGCATCGACTCCGAATCATGTCTTGGGTCAATAGTTGGGTTTACCCGGCTCCCATGTTTTGGTACCTTACGTTCCGTTGTATCGGCTAAGGTAGCACTGGGAGAACCACTGCGATTGCGCCCCAGTTGAGCTGGGCGAGCACCTCAGTGGAAAAAGCTAAAACTGACCGTCATGATGAGGCGAGAGCCGGTCGCTGTTCGAGAGGTTTTTTGCGAGTCCCTAAAGACTTATGCCGCTTAGAGCGAGGAGCCAGCTTTGTCCGGACCAGGCATGGATAGCGCCCCAAATTCGGCCTTCCGAAGACTAGGGGCTTTGCCGAAATTTAAAATTATAGAATTCTATGGCTAAGTGAGAGTGTTCAAGCATTATAAGTCCGGTTGCCTTGTTCGTTGTGTTGAGCGCCTCCCTAGATGGACCCAAAAATGGGAACAAGAGTGCTCAAGTTTATCTCGAACAGCCCAACACTCGTGGCATGGGGGCTGAAGCCGACGACTTGCCATCTCTCAGATTTGATAAACAGCCGCACAGAAGGTAATATTTTAAATTAACAAGCGTTGCTTAGCGCATATGAACTAAGTTTTCAGCGCACATGATAACAAAATGCGATTCTACTCAAATATTACATCTTTGGAGCACTCACCCGCAATAGTGCGGGAACCCTTCAGGACACTCTTATAATACATCTCGGGCGTGCGGTGCTCCTTGCCCTGCGGTGGCGGGTCCGTCACAAGCTTCTGGGCATCCATCTTGCCCCAGTGCACCTTTGCGCGGGCAAGGGCCCGACGGGCACCTTCAATACAGGCAGAGTGCTTGATGACTTCAACCCATGGACACACATCCACCAGCCGCCGCACCAGGCCGAAGTAGCTCCCAGGCATGGCCTCCTTCGGCCACAGCCGAACAATGAGGCCCTTCATGGCCTGTTCGGCCGCCTTGTGGAGCTCGACCAGCTGCTTCAGCTGGTCGCTAAGGGGCACCGGATGTCCGGCCTCAGCATACTGAGACCAGAAGACCTTCTCCGTCGAGCTCCCCTCCTCGGCCCGGTAGAACGCGGCAGCATCGGACACACTGCGAGGAAGATCTGCGAACGCTCCTGGAGAGCTCCGAATTCGGGTAAGCAACAGGTAATTAACACTCACATGCTTACTTTGCATGAAAAATGCCTTACCCGCTGCTATTTTCTTCACCGCCTCGATTTCTTGGAGGGCCTTGTAGGCTTCGGCCTTAGCGGCTTTGGCACTCTCAAGAGCCGTTGCAAGCTCAGACTCTCAAGTCTTCGAGTCACGCTCCAGGCTCTCATTATTTTTCGCGAGATCCTGGAGCTCTTGTTGTACCTCCGTCACCCGCGCCTCCTGCTTCTCTCGCTCGGTGCGCTCCGCGGCCGCATTACGTTCGGCCGCGGCCACCGCCTCCTTCAGGGTAGCCACCTCGTTAGTGGCCCCTGCAATACCCACGTTATCCTTGTCATTCTTTTTTGCAACCAAAATCCTTTTTTGTAAGGTACAATTTTAATAAGGTCTTACTCACCTTCCTTGTCCTCGAGCTGCTTCTTGGCACGGCCGAGCTCGTTCTCGGACCGCTCGAGGCTTTGCTTCAAAGTATTGACCTCTGTAGTCAGTGCGGCAGAGGTCAGCAGCGCAACCTGCAATCCCATATTGACATATTTTTAATGACTCCTGCGTATATCTTTTTAGATCCTCAGTCCGGATTTTCTTTCCGAACACCGAACCGAGCATCAGGGGCTACTGTCTATGCGGTACTATTTTGCATATATCAAAATTCTTACCTCAAAGCCTGTTAGAAGGCTGCTGCAGGCTTCGGTCAGCCCGCTCTTGGCGAGCTGAACCTTCTGAATCACCGCACTCATAACAGTGCGGTGTTCCTCTTCGATGGAGGCACCATTGAGCGCCTCCATCAAGCTATCCGGCGCCTCCGGTTGGACGGAGGCTGCCGACGTCACGGTCTTGCCCTTCTTACGAAGGGGCCGCCCGCCGGACTCCGGAGCCACTATGGGTTCCGGGGCCGAGTCCGGTGCAAAGTCCGGGAGGTTGTCCTACGACACCTCCGGGGCCTCCTCCTCTTGGTGGGTCCCATCCCGGGATCCCACCTCGGCATCGTCCGCGTCACGGGGGCTGGAGGCGGTCGGAAGAGAATCCATATCCGACGCACCTAAGGACCCGCTCGACGAAGCGGGAAGATCATCCTTGGGTGGACTGCAGGGTTGTATGCGGCATTGGAAAGACATTACGTGGACAAAAGAAAAACCATGAAGTTATTCGGTAGTCCGGATACTTATGATCTCGCCAGGGGCTTGGCCCTTGGAGGCCAGTCCTCGTCGTCATCACTGGCGTTGGCAGAGCAGTCCGGGGAAAGAGTTTTTCCCTTCTTGGACCCTTCGGCCTCCCTCATTGGGGAGGCCTTCCTTTTCCTCCCTCCCCCCGCTGGGGGAGAGGCTTTCTTCTCCTCCACACCTTTGTGAGAGGAGTCTGCCTCGGAGTCATCACCCGATAGCACCTGAAAACGGGAACTCTTCCGAGTGCCCGTGGCCTTCTTCTTGGCCTTCTTCTCTGGCACCATGTGGGGTGCCGAAGCCAGGAGCCCCGTTAGGCGGGCGTCCGCTGGGTCCTCTGATAATGGGGCCGGACAGATAGTCTGTTCGGCCTCTTCAGCCAGCCCTGTCAAAGGAAAGGGAGTTTAGATCCCGCATAGAGTCAAACTATGGAAAACAAACGTCCCGTTAAGGACAAAATCACTTAGCTCGTCAGCCGGACGCTGCGAGCTGAATCCACGATCTTCGGTAGCGGATGCGGGAGCCTCGGCGCCCTTGAACAGCACCTTCCAGACATCTTCGTACGTGGTGTCGAAGAGCCTGCTCAAAGTCTGGTGCTGCGCCGGATCGAACTCCCACATGTTGAAGCCCCGTCGTTGGCACGGGAGAATCTGGCGAATGAGCATGACCTGGACTACGTTGACAACCTTGAGCTTCTTGTCCACTAGCTTTTGGATACAGGCTTAGAGTCCGGTCAGCTCCTCCGTATCACCCCAAGTCCGGCCGCTCTCTTTCCAGGAGGTGAGCCGTGTAGGGATGCCAGATCTGAATTCGGGGGCCGCTGCCCATTCAGGGTCACGCGGCTCGGTGATGTAGAACCACCCCGATTGCCACCCCTTGATGGTTTCCACGAAAGTGCCCTCAAGCCAAGTAACGTGGGACATCCTGCCCACCATGGCGCCTCCGCACTCCGCTTGGCTGCCCTTCACAACCTTCGGCTTGACACTGAAGGTCTTGAGCCACAAGCCGAAGTGGGGCTGGATGCAGAGGAAGGCCTCACACACGACGATAAACGCCGAGATGTTGAGAATGAAATTCGGGGCCAGATCATGGAAATCCAGGCCGTAGTAGAACATGAGCCCCCGGACAAAGGGATGGAGTGGGAAGCCCAGTCCGCGGAGGAAATGGGGAAGAAATACTACCCTCTCATGGGGCCTGGGGGTGGGAATGAGCTCTCCCTCATCGAGGAGCCGGTGCGCGATGTTGCTGGACAAATATCTGGCGCTGCGCAGCTTCTGGATCTGCCCCTCCGTGACGGAGGAGGCCATCCATTTGCCTCCCGCTCCGGACATAGTTGGAGGAGGTTGAGGTGAGATGTGCGGACTTGGGCGCTGGAGCTCGAGTTCGCGGAGATGGATAAGCCAAGGAGGAAGAAGGCGCAGGTAAAAGGATTGGATCTTTATCCCCTTATATGGGCGGACGAAAACATGCGTCCCCACCGGCCTGATAAAACTCGCTTATCCCCCAAGCACCGCAATCAATGGCGCGGTTGGGTTATCCACGTCTGTATTGATGGGAATCCCGGAATAAGGGGAACACGATCTCTTCTTCGACAAGATGTGCCAAGGAAACCGCTTCGCTAAACGCGCTGAGGTGGTACAATAAAAACAATTCGAGTAAAGGCGTGGTAGTGGTGTGACGTCACGCCACAAAATATGTCAGCAGATTGAACTTGTGTAATATTATTCTCTCTACGGTGGTACGTGGGATTTATTTTTGCAGAGCCAGACACTATCCTGGTGTTCACAATCTTCTATAGATTATTCGGAGGAAGAACCCGCCTTGCAATGCCGAAGACAATATACGCACCGGACTCGTCGTCATTGAAGCCTGGTTCAGGGGCTACTGAGGGAGTCCCGGACTAGGGGGTGTCCGGATAGCCGAACTATCATCATCGGCCGGACTGCAAGACTATGAAGATAGAAGATTGAAGACTTCGTCCCGTGTCCGGATGGGACTTTCCTTGGCGTGGAAGGCAAGCTTGGCGATACGGATATATAGATCTCCTACCATTGTAACCGACTCTGTGTAACCCTAGCCCTCTCCGGTGTCTATATAAACCGGATGGCTTTAGTCCGTAGGACGAACAACAATCATACCATATTCTAGCTTCTAGGGTTTAGCCTCCTTGATCTCGTGGTAGACCTACTCTTGTAATACACATCATCAATATTAATCAAGCAGGACGTAGGGTTTTACCTCCATCAAGAGGGCCCGAACCTGGGTAAAACATCGTGTCCCTTGTCTCCTGTTACCATCCGCCTAGACGCACAGTTCGGGACCCCCTACCCGAGATCCGCCGGTTTTGACATTGACAAGGGGGATCATCAACGGGGCCACCAGGTCGGTACAACCCACCTGGTGCATCAGGAGAGGGGGGCACACCCTGGTGGGTTGTTCCCACCCAGGGCCCCCTCTCTGGTGGGTCTTGGCTCCAAAAATCCTCTTTTATTCCATACAAATTCCTCGCAAAGTTTCGTTCCATTCGGAGAACTTTTATTTCTGCACAAAACCAACACCATGGAAGTTCTGCTGAAAACAACGTAATCCCGGGATTAGTTTCATTCAAATCATGCAAACTAGAGTCCAAAACAAGAGGAAAAGTGTGAGACAAAGTCGATACATTGGAGAAGTATCAACTGCCCCAAACTTAAATCTTTGCTTGTCTTCAAGCAATTCAGTTGAACTGAAAGTGAGAAAGAAAAACTTTTACGAACCCTTTTGCTCTTGTTTGCATAAATAAGCTTAAACATCACCCAGGTTTTTAGCGAACATTATAAATAACCATGTCAACAATAACATTTAAAGATTATAATGACTCATATCAATGACATAATCAGCTAGCGAGCAATAATAAAACATCTCAAACAGCAACATGTTGTCAAAACAACCATGATATAATATGACAATAGTGGTATTTCACTGGCCCTTTCTAAGACCCCAAAACATAAATGCAGACTACCTGCAAAGTTCAAGCAGCGACTAAACATTGTAATTCATGATAGAAAAGATCCAGTCATGATGCACCCAACATTAGCTACACATAATGAATAAATCATGACAGATGTGCTCTACTCAGTTTCTGGCGCTTGTTTTTGAAGATGGTGACACAACATAAAAGTAAATAGATAGTCCCTTCACAGAGGGAAGCAGTGATTTGCAGAGGTGCCAGAGCTCAATTTTAAAATAGAGATAAATGATATTTTGGGATATGCACCCTTCTTATTCACTTCAGGACTATCAGTTATCAATATCTTCCATGCTAAGCATGCTAGTGGCGGTTCCCAATCGGAAATGTAAAGGTTTTGACTCCATTGAGAGTTTTTGTTTGATTATTTCAGAGATGGACTCCTTTCCGTGTTTGCAGTTTGGGACTGGGCATCCCTATTACCGCCCATTTTCTCGTGTGATGGCAAGTGAATAAACACTCGACCTAAGAATAACCCGCTTAGCATGGAAGATACCGACCACCTCCTGTCGTTTCACGAACGATCCAGTCACACAAAAGGATAATTTTTAGAAGTTTTTAGAGGTGGCACATGCAAATTTACTTAGGACGGCAGGGTAATACCGCATATAGGTAGGTATGGTGGACTCATCTGGAATAACTTTGGGTTCAAGGTTTTTGATGTACAAGCAGAGTTCCCACTTAGTACACGTGAAGGCTAGCAATTTAGATGGAGAAGCGGCCAGCTAGAGACCAACAATGATCATAACCATGCATTATGCGCAAGTAACATTGGACACTAGCATGATTAGGATATGGACACCATGAACATAAATATCATAGAGGCTATGCTGGTTTTGATTCAAATACATGCATGAACATGTGCCAAGTCAAGCCACTCGAACATTCAGAGGAGGATACCATATCATCATACTACATCATAATCATTTTAACGCTATGTTGATATCCAAGATAAATCATTATCAACTCCTAGCTACTTATGCATGGCATGAGAAACTATAATCTCTAATTGTCATTGCAAACATGTTTAATCATAATGGGCTGAATCATGGATACTAGGTTAAACATATTTACAAAAACAGAACAAGTCGAGTCCATACCAGTTTCTCCCTGCCACGACGAGTTCATCAGATGTCGTCATTATTGCCTTTCACTTGCACGACCGAATGATATGAAAATAATAATAGTGCAAGAGCGCCATGGACTAAGCTGGAATCTGCAAACATTTTATTCAACAGGAGAAGACAAGGTAAAATGTGCTTTTATTAGTCCAACAATTATTCATATGAGAGCCACTCAACATTTACATCATGGTCTTCTCCTTGGTAAGACTCGAATAAAAAGAAAAGAAGTTCAGAGAAACACACTGAAATATTTTTGGAGTTCTTGGTTTTCTTGAACAAGCAAATAAAAGGGAAAAGCAAGAACGAGAAAAACTATTTACACGGGAAAGCTCCCAACAAGAAAAAGAAGAACAAGGAAATCTTTTTGGATTTTCTTTTTAATTCTATTACTAAGCATGCATAGAAAGTAAATTACTACAACTATTTTTTTGGTTTTTTCTAAAGTTTTTCAAACACAGAAGAAGAAAGCAAGAAAATAAATCTAAGCATGGATGATACAATGAAAAAGTGTGAACACCGACTAATGAAATACATGGACATGAATGTAAGGTCGGTGGAAACACATACTCCCCCAATCTTAGGCTTTTGGCCTAACTTGGCAGTCAATCAGTAGCCTAGAGGGTAGAAGTCTGCGTGGAAGCTCACAAAGGCTCTCGGTGCGGATGCCTCTGCACGCCGTGCTGCCACCACTGCTGTGTTATGAGCTCAGGCCTCGCTCTCAAGAACAAAATATCTCCCCATGCTGTGATAGTCAAAAAGAGCAGGCACAGGCAAATATGTATGCACAACAGAGGTTTGGTTAAACAACAAATTATAAGTGAAGTCATGAATTTTTCTTTTGAGGATCTTATGATCTTTTAAGGTATCGAAGTCTAAATACTGCATGGGTAGGATAGGGTCAAGGGGTAAAGGTGAAACACCTAGCTCTCGTGCCAAACGTGTGGCATAAATCCCCCCATAGAACTAGCCACCGTTAGCATTATTCTGAAGTCTACATGCAACAATCGCTCCAAGGTTATAGTTCCATTCACCAATGAGAGCGGTGTGAATGAGGCTCAAGTCTGGTGCACAAAGTGTACTACAGTCTTGCTTGCGTACTATGCATTTCCCGTTAAATAATGCAAAATGATGAATTGCGGGAAAGTGAATGCTCTTTATTCTCCTTGTGTCACTCCCCTATTTTCACCGTAACAAAGGCTGGTCAAGAAAGACTCGTACTCAGCCCTCGGTGGTTCATCAAGCGAACCCCAATATGGCAGTTTGCAATGGTAAGCAAACATCTCCAGTGAGATGGTAAATGGATTATCATAAAGCATAAAAGACACCCTAGACTCACGAGGGAAAAATGTAAATCTTTTGACAAATGACTCAGTAAGAAGTTGGCGTTGTTCACACTTATCTGAAAGGTAGGGACGACCGAGGCCAGCAATGTGAACATATTGCTCAAATTCCTCCTTAATGCCCACACACACCATATATTCATCGCAAGGCCATAAGCATGTTTTGGTGGCGGCATCACACGTGGAACTTTCACTTGGTTCCACATAAGACCGGCGAGCAGAACTGTCACTAGAGGATGCCCCCGAGGATCGTCTCTTCGAGGATCTCCTTCCAAATAGGTTCATCGTGTTCGCGTACAATTTTCTGAAAAATAAAAATTTTGAGGTGACAAAAATTTGTCAACAAAACTTCACAAAATTGATAGCAACTACTCCTATGGATACATAGAGGCCATAGGAAGCATTGAAACTACTCAGAACACTAAGAATTCATCATGCAAGCTCATCTACAACAGCACCAAGAGTAGCTAATGATACGTCTCCATCGTATCTACTTTTTCCAAACAGTTTTGCCCTTGTTTTGGACTGTAACTTGCATGATTTGAATGGAACTAACCCGGACTGGCGTTGTTTTCAGCAGAACTGCCATGGTGTTATTTTTGTATAGAAAAAAAGTTCTCGGAATGACTTGAAAATCCATGGAGAAACTTTTTGGATCTAATAAAAAATATTGGCGAAAGAATCAACACAAGGGGGCCCACACCCTGTCCACGAGGGTGGTGGATGCGCCCCCCTCCTAGGGCGCGCCCCCTGCCTCGTGGGCCCCCTGAAGCTCCACCGACCTCAACTCCAACTCCATATACATTCGGGGAGAAAAAAATTAGAGAGAATGATTCATCGCGTTTTACGATACGGAGCGGCCGCCAAGCCCTAAACTCTCTCGGGAGGGCTAATGTGGAGTCCGTTTGGGGCTCTGGAGAGGGGAATCCGTCGTCGTTTTCATCATCAACCATCCTCCATCACCAATTTCATGATGCTCACTGTCGTGCGTGAGTAATTCCATCGAAGGCTTGCTGGACGGTGATGGGTTGGATGAGATTTACCATGTAATTAAGTTAGTTTTGTTAGGGTTTGATCCCTAGTATCCACTATGTTCTGAGATTGATGTTGCTATGAATTTGCTATGCTTAATGCTTGTCACTAGGGCCAGAGTGCCATGATTTCAGATCTGAACCTATTATGTTTCATGAATATATGTGAGTTCTTGATCCTATCTTGCAAGTCTATAGTCACCTATTATGTGTTATGATCCGTTAACCCCGAAGTGACAATAATCGGGATACTTACCGGTGATGACCGTTGTTTGAGGAGTTCATGTATTCACTAAGTGTTAATGCTTTGGTCCAGTACTCTATTAAAAGGAGGCCTTCATATCCCTTAGTTTCCAATAGGACCTCGCTGCCACGGGAGGGTAGGACAAAAGATGTCATGCAAGTTCTTTCCATAAGCACGTATGGCTATATTCGGAATACATGCCTACATTACATTGATGAACTGGAGCTAGTTCTGTGTCACCCTATGTTATGACTTTTACATGAGGAATCACATCCGACATAATTATCCATCGCTGATCCAATGCCCACGAGCTTTTCACATATTGCTCTTTGCTTAGTTACTTTACCATTGCTGCTTTTACAATTACTACAAAACTACTACTGTTACTTTTACTACTGTTACCATTACTTCCATACTACTTTGCTTCTAAATACTTTGTTGCAGATACTAAGTTATACAGGTGTGGTTGAGTTGACAACTCAACAACTATCACTTGAGAATATTCTTTGGCTCCCCTTGTGTCGAATCAATAAATTTGGGTTGAATACTCTACCCTCGAAAACTATTGCGATCCCCTATACTTGTGGGTTATCAAGACTATTTTCTGGTGCCGTTGCCAGGGAGAATAGCTCTATTCTTTGAGTCACTTGGGATTTATATCTGCTGATCACTATGAAGAACTTGAAAGATGAAAGAACTAAGATTTATCCCTCAACTACGAGGGGAGGTAAGGAACTGCCGTCTAGCTCTGCACTTGATTCTCCTTTTATTATGAGTAAACTTGCGACACCTAAACCTGCTTCTGCTATTAATTCTGATATGTCGCATGTTATTGATGATGCCACTTCTGCTATGCATGATACTTATGATGAAACTACTTCTATGCTTGATACTACTGTTCCATTAGGTGAATTTCTTGATGAACAACTTGCTAGGGCTAGAGAGAATGAAATTATTGAAACTGATAATATTGATGATAGTGATGATGAAGGTTCTCCCCCTAAATATGAATTGCATGTTGTTCCCAAGGGTTATGTTATGGATGAAGAAACTGCTAGAGATTTTCTTGCTTGCAATAATAGATCTGATCTTAAGAAATTATTAGCTAAGCTGAAACAAAAGTCTCTGAATGCTAGAATGAAACATGACCCCTACTGATAAGGATTATGATTTCTCTGTTGGTCCTGAGATAATTACTTTGGTTGAATCTGATCCTTTTTATGGCAATGAATCTGAAATTATAGTGGCACATCTTACTAGGTTAAATGATATAGCCACCCTGTTTACTAATGATGAGAAATATCGCTACTACTATATCCTTAAAATATTTCCTTTCTCATTAAAGGGTGATGCTAAAACATGGTTTAATTCTCTTGATCTTGGTTGTGTGTGTAGTCCCCAGGATATGATTTATTACTTCTCCGCTAAATATTTCCCAGCTCATAAGAAACAAGCTGCTTTAAGGGAGATATATAATTTTGTGCAAATCAAAGAAGAGAGTCTCCCACAAGCTTGGGGGAGGCTTCTCCGATTACTTAATGCTTTGCCTGATCATCCTCTTAAGAAAAATGAAATACTTGATATCTTTTATAATGGACTAACCGATGCTTCCAAGGACCACCTGGATAGTTGTGCTGGTTGTGTTTTCAGGGAAAGGACAGTTGACCAAGCTGAATTGCTATTGAATAATATGTTGACAAATTAAAATAATTGGACACTTCCTGAACCAACTCCTAAGCCAACTTCAAAGAAAAGAGGTGTTCTAGTTCTCGGTCCTGAAGATATGCAAGATGCGAAGAAATCTATGAAAGAGAAAGGTATTAAAGCTGAAGATGTTAAGAATTTACCTCCTGTCGAAGAAATAAATGGCCTTAATATACCACCTATTAAAGAAATACATGGTCTTGATAACCCGACACAGGTAGTGAAGGTAAACTCTCTTTATAGATATGAAAAAGTTGAAACCCCGTCTACTAAGTTTGCTAGCCAATGCTTAGATGAATTTGATGATTTTATGGCTAAACAAGAAAATTTCAATGCTTATGTTAGTAGACAATTGAAAAGTAATTCTTATATGATTGGACAATTGACTGATTATATGTCTAGAGTTAAGGGTGAACTTAAACTCACCAGTAAACATTCTTCGATGTTTACCACTCAAGTAGAACAAGTGCTTAAGGCTCAGAATGAATTGATCAATGAGTTAAATGATAAGAGAAACGATAATGCTGTTAGAGTTATTACTAGAGGTGGTAGAATGACTCACGAACCTTTGTATCCTGAGGGCCACCCTAAGAGAATTGAGCAAGATTATCAGGGAAATAATGCTGATGCACCTGGTCCTTCTAAAAAGAAGAAAATAAAGATGATAGGACTTTGCATGCTTCTAATGAACCTGTTGTAAACACACCTGAGAATCCTAATGATATTTCTATCTTTGATGCTGACACACAATCTCGCGATGAACATGAACCTAGTGATAATACTAATAATGATGTTCATGTAGATGCTCAACCTAGCAATAACAATGATATAGAAATTGAACCTACTGTTGATCTTGATAACCCACAATCAAAGAATCAACGTTATAATAAGAAAGACTTGGTTGGTAGGAAGCATGGTAGAGAAAGAGAACCATGGGTTCAGAAACCCATGCCATTCCCTCCTAAACCATCCAAGAAAAAGGATGATGAGGATTTTGAGAGCTTTACTGAAATGATTAGACCTATCTTTTTGCGTATGCGTTTGACCGATATGCTTAAGACGAACCCTTATGGTAAGTACATGAAAGATATCATTACAAATAAAAGAAAGATACCGAAAGCTGAAATTTCCACCATGCTTGCTAACTATACTTTTAAGGGTGGAATACCTAAGAAACTCGGAGATCCAGGAGTACCAACTATACCATGCTCCATTAAAAGAAACTATGTTAAAACTGCTTTATGTGATCTTGGAGCCGGTGTTAGTGTTATGTCTCTTTCTTTATATCGTAGATTTGAATTAAATAAGTTGACACCTACTCAAATATCTTTGCAAATGGCCGATAAATCAACTGTTATACCCGTCGATATTTGTGAGGACGTGCCTATTGTTGTTGCAAACGTTACTATCTTAATAGACTTTTTCATTCTTGATATTCCCGAGGACGACAGTATGTCGATTATCCTTGGTAGACCCTTTTTGAATACTGCAAGTGCTGTTATTGATTGCAACAAAGGCAATGCCACTTTTCATATTAATGGTAATGAGCATACGGTACATTTTTCGAGGAAACAACCTCAAGTCCATAGTATAAATTCTATTGGAAAAATTCCATCAATTATTATTGGAGGTTTTGAATTTCCTCTTCCTAGTGTAAAGAAGAAGTATGATATTCTTATTATTGGGGATGTTCATATCCCCATTGAGGTAACCTAGTGTCATTTCAAAATTTCTCCGGTTTTCATGTGATTCGGAATGAGTTTGTTAACAAGAGTTGATCAACCTTGTTAGTAGATTCCTTTTGATGAACATGAGATGGGTGAAGTTAGAAGGCACAACTCTCTATTCCCTTCTTTTACTTCCTGTTATTTAGAATAAATAAAGTAAAAATAGTATATTCTGTCTTTTTTTTGAATTATCCATGCAATAAAAAATATCTCAAAAGTAAAAGTTCTTCAAATGCCTTGCAGATTAAATATGATTTTTTAGAATATTTGAGAATATCTGGCACTGAGAACACACCAGAGGGAGACAGCACCTGGCCACGAGGGTCTAGGGCGCGCCCCCTAGGGCGTGCCCCCTGCCTCGTGGGCCCCTGGTGGCCCTTCTCCAATTATTCCTGCACCCATGCTCTTCTTCTTCCTCCCAAAAAAATTACCAACTAGCTCAAGCATGAGTTCTAGCTCATTTTGCTGCCATTTTCGATCTCCTTGCTCAAAGCCCCATTCACAAAACTGCTTTGGGGGATTGTTTCTTGGTATGTGACTCCTCCATTGGTCCCATTAGTTTTTATTCTAGTGCTTTATATATTACAAATTCTTGCTGCTAAGGTGACCCTGTTCTTAAGCTTGCATGTAAAATTTAGTTGGTCCCAAGTAGTTCTAATGCATGATATAGTCTCTAGGCACTTGTGGGAGTAGTTGCTATCAATTTTATTGAGTTTGGTTTACTTTTATTTCGAGTTACTAAAAATTTCAGAATTTTTTAGAAAATGATGAGGAGATTCTTGAGGGGCTCTTCTAGCCAAAGCTCAAAGGATAAATAAACCAAGGAGAATAAAAAGCCCAAGTATAATCTTCCTCGTATCGCAGAAGTTCGGCCGTGTGAATGGCCTTGTGATGAGTTCTTGAGAGCAGCCATGATTTATGACGATTTCTATTCTTTCATTGATAATGCAGGCCTGACCGACTTCCTCCATGACCAGCTCGAATAGTATCTCTTACTCACTAATACTTTTGTGCAAAATTTCCACTTTCATGCTAAGATATCACCACCTTCAGTGGAGTTTCATTTATATGATGAGGTTAGAGAGATACCACTGTGTGAATTTTGTGCGGTTTGCAAGATCCCCTTTGGGGGCAGCATAGAGGAACCACGTCATGGAGATGTGGATGGTTTTATTGATATGATTACTATAGGAGAAACTAGGAAGTCTTCCGATGCGAGAATTACGAGCATACATTTTCCTGTTATGTGTGACTTTGCAATATTTGCTAGTAGATGCTTGATTGGTCGCAGAAACTATGGAAACCTTAGTGTTCCTGATATTACTATCTTGTGCCATGCTTTATTTCGTGATAACACTGTTAACTTGGGAGCTATTGTTGCTAAAAGATTAAGTCTGAACCATACTAAGGGCCCCATCTTTGGAGGTATCTATGCTTCATGCCTTGCTAAACACCTTGAGATACCTATTAGGCACTATGAGAAAGAGGAAAAGCTGTTGCCCCCTACCTTTCTAGATTATAAGAGTATGGTAGCACATGAGTTCATTGTCAAAAATGATGATAACATTCTTAAGTATAATTTGAGATTTAATAAGACTCACAATGAAACTATTATCTTGCCTGCACCCTCTTTGTTTGACTTATCTTCAGGCACGTTTCTCATCTTGCCGGAGGCCGTTTATGCGTACCGAGGCCAGACATCAGCCCCAGAGCCTGAGCCGGAACCACCACTTGATCCTTATCGACAATCCTTTTATCAGTGGGATCCGGAGGAGATTGCCAGCCAGTGGTACTCAGATGACACTCCTTAGTACACCGGAGAGAGAAGCTCTGATCCATGGGCATAGACCAACTTAGGCCAAAAGCCTAAGCTTGGGGGAGTACGTATTTCTCACCGACATTACATTCATGTTCACACACTCATTCTAGTTGTCGGTGCTCATACTTTTCCATTGTACTATCCATGCTAGTATATCTTATTTTATTTTCTTGCTTTCTTCTTGTGTGTTTGAGTAATCTTAAGAAAAACAAAAAAATTAGTAATAGCTTTTAGCTAGTTTACTTTCCATACCTGTAGTATTAATTAAAAGAAAACTCAAAAAGATTTCTCGTTCTTTTTTTGCTTGTTGGGAGCTTTCCCGTGTAAATAGTTTTATTTATTTTCTCTTCTTTGGGGGTCGTAAGGAGAAGACCTTGATGGAATTGTTGAGTGGCTCTTTCATGCATAATTGATTTATTTAACCAAGAGCCCATATTACTTTGTCTTCTCTCTTGAAATTGAATGCTTGCAGATTCCAACTTAGTCCAATGCACGTGCACTATTATTATTATCCACACCGTTCGGTCATGCAAGTGAAAGGCAATAATGATGATATATGATGAAATGATTGAGATAAGAGGAGCTGGTATGAACTCGACCTATCTTGTTTTTGTAAATATGATTAGTTCATCGTTCCTGATTTAGCCTATTATGAATTAGCATGTTTGCAATGACAAGTAGAGATTATAGTTGCTTATGTCATGCTCAATTAGCTAGGAGTCTATAATGGTTTACCTTGCGTGCCAACATGCTATTAAAATGGTTGTGATGTGGTATGATAGGGTGGTATCCTCCTTTGAATGATTTGAGTGACTTGACTTGGCACATGTTCACGCATGTAGTTGAAACAAAATCAACATAGCCTTCACGATATTTATGTTCATGGTGGATTATATCCTACTAATGCTTGCACTCAGTGTCTATTAATTTCAATGCATGTTCATTACTGTTGTCGCTCTCCAGTCGGTCGCTTCCCAGTCTTTTTCTAGCCTTCACTTGTACTAAGCGGGAATACTGCTTGTGCATCCACTTCCATAAACCCCAAAGTTATTCCATATGAGTCCACCATACCTTCGTATATGCGGTATCTACCTGCCGTTCCATGTAAATTTGTATGTGCCAAACTCTAAACCTTCAAATGAAATTCTGTTTTGTATACTCGAAAAACTCATGTATCAACTAGGGTTGTCTGTATCTTCCAAGTTAGGCGGGTTATTCTCAAGAGGAGTGGACTCCGCTGTAACATCCCAAATTTCCAATTTGGCATGTTATACATATATCATCATTGCATAGCATATTTTATTGCATTTTGGTTGATCCTAGAAATTCTAGGCAACTCAAGGACCCGCGGAGAGAGTTGGCGATTTTGTTATTTTCATGTTTGAGTTTCTCAAATTTTGAAAAGAGGGTCATTTGATTTTAATTATTTTTCTCTCCAAATATTTCCAATATGAAAATAAAAGAGAGGGGATAAAATGAATTCCCCAAAATAAAGGAATATTGGAGGTTAAATATTAAAATCAAATAAGAATTTTATTCGGAGTTTTATTGCTACTTTATTAGAATTAGGAAAAAATTGCATAATTTAAAATTGCATTTTAGGCCAAGAAAATGTTCACCCTGTTCTAAATATTTTATTTAGACGGTGAAATTTTGTTTTGATATTTTTAGATTTTCATTTTATTTTCTAGGATTTGTTTGTTTTCAGCGAAATCTGTTTTTTAAAAAAAGTCAGCGCCCGACTGGGCCGTGGCCCAGCCGAGCCGGGCCAAGCCCGCGCCGCCCGTCGCCTCCCTCGCGCACGCGCCCGTGCCCGAGCCGGACTCCGTCAGAGTCCGGGATGCCCCCGCCGCTGCAGCTTGCCCCCTGCCGTAAGGCGGCCCCGCCCCGCCCCCTTTATATGCCGAACCGCCGCCGCCCTCAGCCCCGCCTCACCCCACCTCAAGAAGAAGAAGAAGCAGCAGCCACCGCCACGCCGCTCGCCACTGCAGCACCCCGCGTCGCCGCCGCCGCCGCATTCCACCGTCGCCCCGCAGCGCCCCGCCTCGCCGGAGATGACGCGGAGCCGCTGGTCCCGATCCGATCCGCCCGCCGTTTTTTTTGGTTTTTAGGTGAAAACCCTGGGTTTTTTTAAAAACCATAGTGTCATTATTTTTATTTAGATCGGTTCGTTTTTTCAGTTTACTTGCATAGCAGACATTCGTCCATACATTTGGTTTAACGAACGGTGTTCACCCGTTAGTCGCAGACAGTGAATGTTCGTTCGTTAGCCTGTTCGTTAGATTTTTCTTTTTCCAGGCATTTTCCATGATTATTTTCGATCGCGATTTCTGCCATGATCTTCGTTCTAGTTTTTCTTTTTGCTCGTTTATCGGAATCAGGTGATTCAAGCGCCTGGATCTTCATCTCGAAGCCCTCTTTCTGTTTAAACAACTTGAACAAGATTTTGGTACTGTAAAATTTGAATTTAGTCCATATTAGTAAACAGATCTTGTTTCTTTAGCAGTTTGAGTTTCGTTGCTTCGTTTGATTTGTTTCTTTTTGCGAACCGGAGTTCTTAAGTTGAACTTTCTGGTTGGATCTCTTATTTGAGTTTTACCCGTGCTTCTTTTTTTTGAGTGCTTATGTATGTTATTGTTTGTTTGCGATAGAGTACTCGGAGTGCGAAGCGTGCTACTACGAGTCTCTAGGTTTCACGGATCATCATCAAGGCAAGTAACACTTTGATCATACCTCTTTTGTACCCAATTTTTATTGCATTAGATCAACCCTCAAACATTGCATGGTTAGGATCTGTTTTAACATGTGGGTTTTGGGAAGTAGATGATGAGGTAGAACCTATTGTCCTATTTATTATCAAACCTTTGGGAGTTACATCTACGTTATGCTTATATTGCTATGCTATGCTCGTAGACGTGGTTTGGGTGAGTGTATCCATGACGGATGTGAGTATTGTTAATTAATGGATAACTTAAGGTGGCTACATAAATAAACATCTGGGTGGATTGTTTGTGGGCACCTGGAGAATCCAGTGTTGTCCTAGGATATCCCGGGGTTCCGGGTGATAATCCTAAGGTCCGCCACCCAGGCTCAAAGGGATCATAAGATTATTCATGCTAGAAACTTCCTTGTGCAGCCACAAACTATTATGGGCTCTATCATAGTTGAGTATGTTGCATGACCTCTTTCAGTGGTGGGCTAGTAGATGTAGGGAAAAGTAGGTGTAATTGTCCATCTAGAGTAAAGAGTTAATGTTTCTGAAAGACTGTGTCTCGGTCATCCGTTTATCAAACACCATGTTGTGCGAGAAATCTAACGGAAGAGATCGAGTCTTGTGGGGAACAGTGCGCAAACCTCTGCAGAGTGTACAAACTAATCATGGTTAGCCATGTCCCCAGTTATGGACATCTGAATATCTGGATCTTGGATTATCATGTTGATCTCATCACTCTAAATTAATTTGATTGGGTTATTGATGACGCTTAATTGGGACATTCTCAATGTTTAACAACCACCATGATAGTTAAAAAAAATTATTCCTTTGTTGTAGGGAAAAATTGGCTTTATGCAAAACTGTAACCATAGAGCTTTCCACCAGCCATATATGCATGTAGTGATAGCATTTATTCTGTTCCTTACTCTATGTGTTACATTGCCAGCATATTCCATGTGCTGACCCGTTTCGTGCTGCAACATTTTATGTTGCAGACTTTTCAGACGACGAGTAAGGTGCCATAGGTCATTGTCTTTCACTCAGCTATTGAGGGTGTCCTGGATTAGGGGGTATTCGGACAGCCGGACTTTATACTTTGGCCAGACTATTGGACTATGAAGACACAAGATTGAAGACTTCGTCCCGTGTCCGGATGGGACTCTCCTTGGCGTGGAAGGCAAGCTTGGTGATTCGGATATGTAGATCTCCTTCTCTGTAACCGATTCTGTGTAACCCTATCCCCCTCCGGTGTCTATATAAACCGGAGGGTTTAGTCCGTAGGACAAGAACAATCATAATCATCATAGGCTAGCTTCTAGGGTTTAGCCTCTACGATCTCGTGGTAGATCAACTCTTGTAATACTCATATCATCAAGATCAATCAAGCAGGAAGTAGGGTATTACCTCCATCGAGAGGGCCCGAACCTGGGTAAACATCGTGTCCCCAGCCTCCTGTTATCATTAGCCTTAGACGCACAGTTCGGGACCCCCTACTTGAGATCCACCGGTTTTGACACCGACATTGGTGCTTTCATTGAGAGTTCCACTGTGTCGTCACGATAAGGCTTGATGGCTCCTTTGATCACCAACAATGCTACGGTCGAGGGCGAGGTTTTTCTCCCCTGGCAAATCTTCGTATTCGCCGGCTTCGCACTGCGGGCCAACTCGCTTGGCCATCTAGAGCAGATTGACAGCTACGCCCTGGCCATCAGGTCAAATTTGGAAATTTGAACTACACGGCTGATATCCACGGAGAATTGATCTTTGACTGATTCGACCCTGTGTCAGGAGTGCCGAACAGTCACGACGTGCATGACTTAGATCTGCCCTCGGACGATATTCGGACTATCGCACATGCAGCTACCCCGGCCTTTAACCTGGAGCAGATCGCACCATCCGAGGACAGGTGGATGGAGCCCGCCACGAAGGCCGCACATTCATCGGTGATGGAGCCGAACACAGACTCCACCTCTCAGGAAATCTGTGTCACCGGACCCCCGGACTTGTCTCCGAACTTAGGTTCCGGACCACATGCATCCATGCCCATCGAATCTGATTGGGCACCGATCATGGAGTTTATCTCCGCGGATATATTTCAAAACTCACCTTTTGGTGACGTGCTAAATTCATTGAGCTCTCTCTCTTTATCAGGAGACTCTTGGCCGAACTATGTCCGGCTTGAGTGGGATGTAGACGACGAAGAAATTCGCTGCCCACCCACCACCCACTTAATAGCCACTGTCGATGACTTAACCGACACGCTGGACTTCGACTCTGAAGACATCGACGGTATGGACGTCGATGCTGGAGATGATCAGGAACCACCACCCACGGGGTGCTGGACAACCACCTCATCATATGATATATACATGGTGGACACACCCAAGGAGAACAACAACAACAAAAAGGATGCCACAGAGGATAATCCCCCCGGGCAGAAACCAAAGCGACGGCGCAGATGCCACTCTAAATCCAGCCACAGTAAAAATAGCGATGGTGGCGCAAGAAAAATTGACACCCCGGTCGACTCCAAAGGAAGCGATGACCCCATGGACCCAGCGATGGAGCAGGATGAGCCAGGGCACGCCAAATATAATCCGGAGCAGATGCCCGATCATGACGATCCCGAGGGTAAAACTCATCAACCTGCCTCCGGAGAGGAGGACAGTCCAGACGACGACGCATTCATCCCGGAAAAACATTTGGAACAAGAGAACCTCCACAGAAGGCTTATGGCCACCGCAAGGAGCCTGAAGAAGCAGAAGCAACGACTTAAGGCCGCGCAGGATACACTCAACCGCAGATGGAACAAAGTGCTAGACACTGAAGAAAAATATGACGACAATCGCCACACAAAGAGCTACCCAAAGTGCAAGCTACTGCCAGAATTCGACGACGAGGCCATAGAGCCCATCCCGCCGAAGAATAATATGGCCGATCAGCTGGACCGACCACCTCGTGGCCGCGACAGAGCAACTACTGATGCCGCACACAAGCCATCACACGATTTATGTGAGCTCCTGGACAAAAAGGCTGGTGCGACCAGGTCCATCAATGGATCTAGAGGACGTGCTCCGGTGCAAGATCATAGCCATAAAAATGATCATATTGATCGACTACCAGTCCGAAATCAACCCCGAACACAACAACCCTCCACAGCATGCCACGACACATCCAATTACAGGGGCGCTGCACACCCCGTGTGCTTAACTGATGAAGTGCTGGATCATGAATTTCCATAGGGATTTAAACCCATAAATATAGAGGCATACGATGGAACGACGGACCCTGGGGTCTGGATCGAGGACTTTATCCTTCATATCCACATGGCTCGCGGAGATGATCTCCATGCCATTAAATATCTGCCCCTCAAGTTGAAAGGACTAGCTCGACACTGGTTGAAAAGCCTCCCCGAATACTCAATTGGAAGCTGGGAGGAACTTGACGATGCTTTCAGGGCCAATTTTCAAGGGACCTATGTCCGATCTCCGGATGAGATGATTTAAGTCACATAATACAACAACCTGGAGAGTCAGCCCGTAAGCTTTGGAACATATTTCTTACTAAGAAGAATCAAATTGTTGATTGTCCGGATGCCGAAGACCTAGCAGCCTTCAAGCACAGTATCCAAGACGAATGGCTCGCCAGACACCTCGGCCAAGAAAAGTCGAGGACAATGGCGGCCCTAACAAGCCTTATGACCCGCTTTTGCGCGGGTGAGGACAGCTGGTTGGCCCGTAGAGGCACCAATGACCCAGCCACATCTAAAATTAGGGATGGCAACGGGAAGCCATGACGCAATAAAAACAAGCGTCGAAACAAGGAAGAGAGTCCGTACAACACGTCGCTCCATGCCGGATTCAGGGGCTCTCGACCCGGTCAACGAAAAAAGCCATTTAATGGCAGGGGGATGGACCATCCAGCCTAAATAAGGTTCTAAACAAATTATGTCAAATTCATGGCACCCCCCAAAAACCTGCAAACCACACCCACAGAGAATGTTGGATCTTCAAGCAGGTCGGCAAGCTAAATGCCGAACACAAAGGAAGGGAGACTCCAAGTGAAGACGAGGATGAGCCTCGCCAGCCGAACACTGAGGGACAGAAAAAATTGCCACTAGAAGTCAAAACTGTTAATATGATCTACGCAACTCATATACCGAAGAGAACGCGCAAACGCGCACTCAGCGACGTATACGCTGTAGAGCCCGTCGCCCCCAAATTCAACCCTTGATCGGCCTGCATGATCACTTTTGATCGCAGGGATCATCTAACAAGTATCCGACATGGAGGATCAGCTGCCTTGGTTCTTGACCCAATAATTGATGGATACCATCTAACACGAGTCCTTATGGACGGCGGCAGTAGCCTTAATCTGATATATCAGGACACTGTACGCAAGATGTGGATAGACCCATCAAGAATCAGCAAAAGCAACACTACCTTTAAAGGAGTAATACCATACTTGAGGCCCGCTGCACGGGCTCTCTCCTATTAGAGGTTATATTCGGTTCTCCCGACAACTTCAGAAGCGAAGAATTAATCTTCGACATCGCTTCATTCCGAAGCGGCTATCACACGCTACTCGGAAGAGCGGCCTTCGCTTGCTTCAATGCAATACCACACTATGCCTACCTTAAACTCAAGATGCCCGTCCCATGTGGCGTCATCACAGTTAGCGGAAACACAGAGCGTTCCTTATGAGCGGAAGAATATGTGGCGGCTCTAGCAGCCGAACACTGAGAAACCTCTCCAACAAGAATACATGATCAGTTGTTAAGACCGCAGATACGGTTAGACGAGTCCGGCGCACCACCGGCGGTAATAGCACAGATAAACCTGAGCTGGGGTCTATAGATATACCCCCATAGGCGGTGCTAGGGGCTGCGAACATGTAACAAAGCCCAAAGTTCGGCTTGACCCTATTAATATAACAATATATTGCATTTTAATGATTCATTGAGAATAATCAACTATTCGCATGATTACACCAGACCCTTTTACCTGGGTTTTTCCTCTTTATAGATGACTATCGTGCTACACCCTTCCAGGATATGGCGCAACCGAGACAAAGGCGCAGACATGCAGCAGGGCCCTGCTCAAAGGTTTCTCTTTAGATTAAGCCCCTGTGTAAACCTTCTTTAATGTCTCTTGTTGTTTGATATCCCCCGGGTACTCAATATACCACGAGGGATACTTGTGTTATTGGCATTTCGCCACGTCAGGTTAATGCGCGTACCTGGTAATTCGGGGTTCATTATCGAGGGTGTTACTCAACCCGGTATATGTTACAAAGTCCGAATACCTTCGGGAGTGTTCGGTGTCGCGAGTTCGGCCTTATATGCATCAGCTCCGAATCATGTCTTTGGTCAAATATTGGGTTTGCCCGGCACCTGGTTTTGCTACCTTACGTTCTGTTTTATCGGCTAAGGCGGACAAAGGAGAACTACTGCGGTTGTGCCCTGGTTATTCCAGACGAGGACCTCAGTAGAGAAAGCCGAAAACTGACTGTCATGATACATCGAGAGACTGGTCAACCACTCGATGACTCAGCGGAATCTTCAGGATTCCTCCGCATTAATGACAGACTGGTTTCCCGGTCATGTACGTACACACACCGAATTCGGATGAACGCGGAAGTACCAGGGGCTATATAGTAGCCCCACTGTCAAACTCCAATGGCTAAGTGAAAGTGTTAAAGCAATATAGTCCGATTGCCTAGTTCGACGTGCGATCACCTCCTTAATGGACCTAGACGTTGGATCAAGTGTGATTACGTGCCTTTTTCGAACACCCCCGCATTGTATGCCATGGGGGCTGAAGCCGACGACTGCAAACTTTCAGGTTATATACATACATAAACGGCCGCAGAGGAGGCACTACAATACTTTCGGGCAAAAGTATAAATACATCCTTTATAATCAAAATACCATTGTTTTTACAACTGAGATATATGTCACTCGAACATAATACTCTTCGAGCACTGAGCCTCTATTAAACGGGCGCCTTCTAGGACTTGCTCAAAATAGTGCTCGGCCGGGTCCTGGCCTCCCGATGGACCCCGAGTTGCAATACCAGTGGCCTCCATATCTGCCCAATATGTTTTAACACGGCCAAGAGCCATCCACACACCCTCTATGCACGCCAACCTCTTCACAGCGTCGATACGCGATGCAACACCGAGGAATTGTTGCACTAAACCGAAATGACTGTCCGGCCTTGGTCCCTTCAGCCATAGATGGTCTACGACAGACCTCATGGCAAGACCAGACAACCTATGGAGCTTGGCCCATGCGGCCATCCTTTCATTCAACGGCAGCGGACGCGTCGGGGAATTGAACTGTGACCAGAATAACCTTTCTACCTCATGATCTTTCTGATCTTTGAAAAACGCAGTCGCATCACCCGTACTTTTTGCCAGGTCCGCATACGTGTGTGCAGCACTCCATAACTGATCCAGAGGAGCATACTTTGGATCTCCGAACTTCATCCACAGCAAAAAGGGATTCCCAGTCGTGATATCTCCGGCTTGTTGAAGCTCCTTCCGTGCAGCTCTGATTTTAGAGCGCGTTTCCTTGGCTACCCCCAAGGCCTTCTTCAGGTCAACCGCTTTCGCTTGGCTCTCCTTTTCAAGGAGCTCATATTGGTCGGCGGCATCTCTCAGCTGAACAGCCATCTTGGCTATCTTATCTTTGCTCTGGCGATGAGCAGCCTGTTCGGCTCTTAACTCTTCGGCTGCCTTTAGGGCAGCCGCATCACTTATCCTGGCTTGTTCCTTGGCTAGGGTAAGTTCCGCCCGAAGGGCCTCCACGACAGTAGCGCCATCTGCAGCCACAACATATTATAGATACTAGCATTATGCTCCTCTCAAATATTAGTTGACAAAAAATGATAAGCAGCACATACCCTATGCCTTGTCATGTCGCTTGTTCACAAGCGCGATGTCGGCATCCGCCACATCTAGCTATCGCCTTAGTTCAACGAACTCAGCAGTCCGGTCAACCACCGGACACTTAGACGTCTACACATAACACAGTGCGATCATTACTTGGGAGTATGATCCTCTGTTTGCCGCCTCGGGCTGGCAACCAGAGTCTCAGGGGCTACTATCTACACAGAGCACACCTAGCATGTGCGTTACAGCTGAAAGTTTACATATTTCTTTGCGTACCTCAAAGCCTTTTGAGTAGGCTTGTAAAAGCTTCATTCAACCCGCTTTTGGCGGATGAAATTCTCTCAAACACCGTACTCATTAAAGCACGGTGCGCCTCGGATATAGTCGCTTGATCTAGAAGGTCCATCAGCGTGTCCGGCTGATTGCCGGACAGACCCGAACTCTTCCTATTGCCCTCCTTGGGAGCCGAACACTCCGGGCTTCGAGCGGCCAAAATGTTAACTTATGGCCTTGACGGGTCGGGAGAGATCCTCCATGACGACACCTCGGGGTCGCCCACCCCATGGGGCGGGGAGGCAGGTGGAGTTTCACTCTCCATCATCTCCGGAAGAAGATCCCCCGAAGACAAACTCTGTTGGGAAGGGCTACGAGCTGGACTGCAAGAGATAGATCTCGGTTATTATTCTTTGAGATAATGCAGGACATGTTTTATCACAGTCCTATTTCACTTATAGCTCGGTGGAGGGCTGTCCCGTTTGCGGGCGCTGTGCGGTGAGGACGCCCTCTGGGGCAGGGCTCCCTGGCGAGGGTTTCTTCCCCTGTTTTTGCACCTCCGGTTCCAAGTCTACGGAGGCGGCCCTTTTCTTCCCGCGGGGGGAGGGAACGCTAGATTCACCTCCCCGATTATCCTCCTTCGTGGAGACATTAATTCGCCCGGTTTGGATGTGTGATGTATGAAGCTCGCTTTCAGCTTCTCTACTCTTCCCTTCATCCTTCCCCGACGGCACTTGATATGGTGCGCGTTTAAGCATCCTGGTTAATGCAGGATTCGGCAAGCCTTCGGGAAGAGGGGCCGGACACCTGATCCTCTCCGCCTTATTCAACCAATCCTGGCCATGGATAGTTCTTAGAATAATGTTATAATATACATGAACAACGTGTTCAGTTGCAGAGTTACTTACTTGGGTATCTGGACGATTGCAGTTCAAGCCCACATCCTCGGTGGTGTCCGCACACTTTATTCGTGATCCGAAGAATAGCCGATACATCCCTTCGAGCGTCATGCCGAAGAAGTGCTAAATAGTTCGCGGTCCTTCTGGGTTGAACTCCCACATCCAAAGAGGTCGACGTTTGCACGGCAGGACCCGAAGGACTAGCATTACCTGAATTATTTTGATGAGGCTGACATCCCTCTCAAGAAGATCCCGAATGCGACTCTGCAATGTCGGTACATCATTTGCAGGCCCCCAGTCCAATCCCTCGTTGACCCATGACGCCAGTTGGGGCAGAGGGCCCGAGCAGAAGGCAGGGGCAGCCTCCCACTTTGTGTCTCGGGGAGCTGTGATATAGAACCACCTCCATTGCCATAAATCGGACACCTCCGGGAAGGAACCTTCTGGCCATGGGGCATCGGTGCTTTTGCTTATTATAGTGCCTCCACACTCTGCGTGTCGCCCATCGATCACCTTCGGCTTTACATTGAAGGTCTTGAGCCATAGACCGAAGTGTGGGGTGATGTGGAGGAAGGCTTCGCACATGGCGACGAGATGTGAAGGATGGAATCTGGAGCTAGATCGTGAAAATATAGCCCGTAATAAAACATGAGCCCCCTCACAAAGGGATCAAGACTAAAGCCTAAGCCTCGGAGGAAGTGGGAAACAAATACAACGCTCTCGTTGGGTTCGGGAGTGGGGATGACCTGCCCTTGGGCAGGAAGCCTATGCTGGATTTCGGCAGTCAGATACCTGGCCTCCCTGAGCTTCTCGATGTCCTCCTCTGTGACAAAGGAGGCCATCCCCCAACCTTGAAGGTTGGGTCTAGACATGATTGAAGGTCCGAAGTGCTTAAGTCTGAGCTTTGGGTGTTGGAACTCAAGGTGGGGGAAGGAGCAAGCGTGGGAAGAAAGGAACAAGCCTCGGTCCCTCTATAAAGGGGGTGAATATCAAGCGTCCTTAGCGTGACCGTTTGGGACTTTCCTAAAATTGAGGAATCATACCAATAGGCGTAGTTGGGTTACCCACGCCCGTATTGATGAGAATCCCGCGATAAGGGGAACACGATCTCTGATTCGACAAGACGTGCCAATAAAACCGCCTCGCAAGACGCGTAGTGGCAGGCCGGGAAAAATGGTTCGTAGTGACCGGGCCACGGCGTGATGTCGCGCTAGGAAAATCTATGCGCCAGACTCATCGTCATTGAATCCTGGTTTAGGGGCTACTGAGGGAGTCCTGGATTAGGGGGTATTCGGACATCCATACTATATACTTTGGCCGGACTGTTGGACTATGAAGACACAAGATTGAAGACTTCGTCCCGTGTCCGGATGGGACTCTCCTTGGCGTGGAAGGCAAGCTTGGCGATTCGGATATGTAGATCTCCTTCTCTGTAACCGACTCTGTGTAACCCTAGCCCCCTCTGATGTCTATATAAACCAGAGGGTTTAGCCATAGGACAAGAACACTCATAATCATCATAGGCTAGCTTCTAGGGTTTAGCCTCTACGATCTCGCGGTAGATCAACTCTTGTAATACTCATATCATCAAGATCAATCAAGCAGGAAGTAGGGTATTACCTCCATCGAGAGGGCCCGAACCTGGGTAAACATCGTGTCCCCAGCCTCCTGTTACCATTAGCCTTAGACACACAGTTCGGGACCCCCTACCCGAGATCCGCCGGTTTTGACACCAACAGCTATGCCATTGGAGTTGATGGACTCACCTCATCTTCCAAGCCTTCCGCTGTTATCGTTTTTAGATGGCCTTAAGCCATATTATTGTAATAAGTTCTCTTTTGACACATTCGATGTAATAAGTGTGTGATTGCTACTCTGTTATAAATCCCCGAGTACTGTGCGTGCCAGCATTACCGATCCAGGGATGATACTGATGCACAGAGATCAGACTATTTGAGGTCTGGTCGCTAAAAGATGGTATCAGAGCACACGCTGACTATAGGACACGACCACTAAGCTAAGACCATAGTACACTCTTCTCTACTCATTTTTGACTCCTCTCCCTTTTCTACTCTATAGGCTGGCGGATGCAAGGAACAGGTTCACGCAACTGGATGAAGAAACACATTTTGGACGACACTTGAAGGAAGTTACTAGGTACCTAAACATAGGAATGCCAAGCTTCACCGGGACCTACATCGCCACCGGAAGAGGAGCGCTGGATGATTCAAGTTCAAGTTTCAGGAAGGACGTTCATGCCAGCCACTGAGCCCATAGAGTTTTCCTTTGATGCACCAACCTGGAGTCTAGGAAAGAGCATGGCAGCCCACATCGCCATGGGACGCATTGGAGAAGTTTACCACAAGGATCTCAAGGATACTATCTACCAGATTTGTGGGAGCCGAGGTGAGCAATGGGAGATAATCAGCACCAGGAGGGATAGGTCCATTGCAACTTCCATCCAGGAGTTAAACCAGCACATTCGTCGCCAGGAGAACCAGATGTGCGCATGCATGATAGATCTGAAGAAGGCAATGATCAAGATCACAGAGCTAGAGGAAGAACTCAAGTCAACACGTGATGGATATGAGGAGGAAATGACGATACTCGTGGAGAAGAATGATGATCTGTGTCAGTGGGAAACGACACCTATGGGATCACGAGGATCCCTTCTACGGTTGCCGGGGCGCAGGGGTTGTGAGAAGAGCAGTGTCGTTGTCAAAACCGGCGGATCTCGGGTAGGGGGTCCCGAACTGTGCGTCTAGGCGGATGGTAACAGGAGACAAGGGACACGATGTTTTACCCAGGTTCGGGCCCTCTTGATGGAGGTAAAACCCTACGTCCTTCTTAATTAATATTGATGATGTGTGTTACAAGAGTAGATCTACCACGAGATCAAGGAGGCTAAACCCTAGAAGCTAGCCTATGGTATGATTGTTGTTCTATGGACTAAAGCCATCCGGTTTATATAGACACCGGAGAGGGCTAGGGTTACACGGAGTCGGTTACAATGGTAGGAGATCTACATATCCGTATCGCCAAGCTTGCCTTCCACGCCAAGGAAAGTCCCATCCGGACACGGGACGAAGTCTTCAATCTTGTATCTTCATAGTCTTGGAGTCCGGCCGATCATGATAGTTCGGCTATCCGGACACCCCCTAGTCCGGAACTCCCTCAGTAGCCCCTGAACCAGGCTTCAATGACGACGAGTCCGGCGCGCATGTTGTCTTCGGCATTGCAAGGAGGGTTCTTCCTCCGAATAATTTATAGAAGATTGTGAACACCAGGATAGTGTCCGGCTCTGCAAAAATAAATTCCACGTACCACCGTAGAGAGAATAATATTACACAAGTTCAATCTGTTGACGTATTTTGTGGCGTGACGTCACACCATTACCAAGCCTTTACTCGAATTGTTTTTATTGTATCACCTCAGCGCGTTTAGCGAGGCGGTTTCCTTGGCACGTCTTGTCGAAGCAGAGATCGTGTTCCCCTTATTCCGGGATTCCCATCAATACGGATGTGGGTAACCCAACCGCGCCCGTTGCCATGCCCCCTCCATCGAAGGCGGGTTCCAAACGGTCACGGGGACGGCTCTTGGTATTCTTCCTCTTTATAATGAGACCAAGGCCCGTTCTTTTCCTTCAATCCTCTATCGAATCCGCCCCTCACCCCGAGTTCCAACACCCAGGGCTCCATATTCGGGTACCTTCGATCTTCGACAATGTCCGGCCCCGACCTACGAGGCCGGTGGATGCCCTCCTCCATCACGGAAGAGGACGTGCTAAAGCTAAGAGACGCCAGGTGCTTAACCTACGAGATTTCGCATAGGCTGCCTGCCCAAGGACAAGTTATTCCTACTCCCGAGCTTGGCGAGAGCGTCGTGTTCGTGTCTCACCTCCGTCGGGGTTTAGGCTTCTCGACGGATCCCTTCGTGAGGGGGCTCATGTTTTACTATGGGCTGGAATTCCATGACTTGGCTTCGGAGTCCATCCTCCACATCTCATCATTCATTGTCGTCTGCGAAGCCTTCCTCCGCACTACCCCTCACTTCGGCCTGTGGCTCAAAACCTTCAACGTGGAGCCGAAGATGATTGAGGGGCGTCAGGCAGAGTGCGGCGGGGCGGTTATAAGTAAGAGGGCCGATGCTCCATGGCCCGAGGGCTCTTTTCAGGAGGAGCTCGGCTTGTGGCAACATGAGTGGTTCTATATCACCGCTCCCAGGGGCAGCAGGCAGAGGCTGCCGCCCGTCTTCCGCTCGGGCCCTCCACAGCGGCTGACGTCATGGGTCAACAAGGGGCGTGACTGGGGGCCGTCCAAGGACGTTCCCCTGTTGCAGGACCGGATTCGAGGCCTCCAAGAAAGGGAGATCAATCTGGCCATAGTGGTACAGGTTATGTTGATCCGGCGCCTACTGCCTTGCAAACGTTGCCCCCTCCGCCTGTGGGAATTTAATCCGGAGGGGCCACGAGCTCTTCAACACTTCATGGGTTTGACACCCGCGGAGATGTACAAACTGTTCTTCGGATTGCAAGAGATCCATCCGGAATTGACCGAGGATGCTGGCCTAAGCTGCAATCGCCCGGATACTCAAGTAAGTAACCCTGTGTCCGGACACATCGTCCATTCATTTACTGTGGGTTTGCCTTTTAACCAGCTATCCCTTGGACAGGAGTGGATAGCGCAAGCAAAACTGATATGGTGTCTGGCCCCCCTCCCTGAGACCATGCAGGATCCCGTGTTAATCAAAATGTTAGAGGTTGCACCTTCGGAGGAGGGCGAAGAAGGGCACAGGGGAACTACCACCTCAGCCACGGAGGCTTTCAGTAAGGGAGGAATCGAGAGTCCCTCCTTCCAGGGGGAGAAGAGGACCGCTTCCGAAGACCCGGAGGCCAAGGCCTCAAAGCGGGGAAAGAAATCTGTACCGGAAGGTCCTGTGCCAGGAAGAGCCCCGGCCGTACTGTCTCCTCAGAGGAATCAGCCCTCTAGTGAGCCGTAAGTAAAAAAGGGGGAATTTTGTAATAGTGGACATCCCTGTTTAATTTCTAAGGGTAACCGAAGTTTTCACCTTGTAGTTCGGATCTCAGCCCATCTCAGCACAGCTCATCGTCGGGAGACCTTCGTCTGGAGATGACGGAGAGTGAAACGCCTCCATCTGCCGCCCCATCATGCGGGGCGGGCGACCCTGAGGTGTCGTCACGGAGGGTCTCCTCGAGTCCGGCGGGGCCGGAGAGTTCGACACCCATTGGAGTACGGTCGGTGGAGCTGCAGGATTTGCTCAGGAGGGCGTCTATCTCAGAAGATCACCGCACATTAATGGGTAGGGTGATTGAGAGGATATCGTCCGCCGAAAGCGGGTTGTATGAGGCCGTCGGAAGTTTGCTGTCGGGGTTTGAGGTACGCAAAAATGACATACCTTTTGACAGTTTTGCACATGAAGTGCGCCCTGTATAGATAGTAGCCCCTGAGACTTGGTATGCTGTCGAAAGCGACAGCGTGCCGAGGATCATAATCTCAATTATAGATTGTCGCCTTTCCTATGCAGGTGGCGGAACGTTCGGTGGCCAGCCGAACTGATGGATTCGCCGAGCTGAAGAGGCAACTCGACGTTGCGGATGCGGACATCTCGTTGGTCAATAAACGACTTGATGAGTCACAAGGTATGTGGTTGCTCTGCGGTCGCCTAGTAAGGGAGCTGACGCCTACAATTTGTATGCTTGATGCAGATAGTGCTGCTGCTGTGGAAGGCCTTCGAGCAGAACTTGCTCGGGCCAAGGAGCAAGCCAGAAAAAGCGAGGCGGCTGCCTCGAAGGCAGCGGAAGAGCTAGAAGCCGAGAAGGCTGCTCACTGCCGAAGCAGGGAGGAGATGGCCGGAATGGCCGCGAAATTAAAAGTTGCTACCGACCGCCAGGAGATTCTTGAAAGAGAACGCCGAGCGGAGCAAGAGGACCTGAAGAAGGCCGACGCCGAAGCCAAGGATGCCCGTAGTGCGATGCGGGCTATGAAGGAGGAACTGTGTCAGGTCGGAGACATTGTGGCTGGAAAGCCCTTTATGTTGCATAGGAAGTTCACGGATCCGAAGTATGCTCAGCTGGGCTGATTGTACGGTGCGAAGGATCCTTATCTGGACTTGGCAGCGAGTGCGGCGCACGCAGTCGTGCACTTTCGAAGCCAGAAGGATCACGAAATAGAAGAGCTTTTCTGGTCTTAATTCCATAGTCCAGAGCGTCCACTTCCGTTGAGTGATCGGCTGGTTGAGTGGGCTCAGCTGAATAGATTGTCCGGACTTGCCATGACGGATGTGGTCGCTCATCTATGGCCGAAAAGGCCCAAGCCGAAGAGTTATTTTGGCTTGTTGCAGCAATTTCTTGGGGCGGTGCCGCGTATTGGGGCGATGAAGCGGTCGACATGCATAGAAGGTGCACGGATGGCTCTCGCCCGTGGTAAGACATACTGGGCGGAGATGGATGCCACTGCTGTTGCATCCCGTGGCTCGGACAAAAGCCGATTCCCCACCGAGCACTATTTTGAGGAAGTCCTGCAGGGCGCTCGTTTAATAGAGTCGCAGTGCTCGAAAGATGTTATGTTTGAATGACATGTATGATTTCTGAGATCATGTTTATAATGCAATAGCTTTTTATACTTGTGTGTTCAAGTATTGAACTATCTCCTGTGCGGCCGTATATGTATGTATAATCTGAAAGATGGCAGTCTTTGGCTTCAGCCCCCACGCACATGGTGCGGGGGTGTTTGCAAAAAGAAAAGCGCTTTTTCACACTTAATCCAATGTCTTGGTCCTTTTAAGGAGGTGATAGCGTAGCAAACTAGGCAACCGGACTATAATGCTTTATCACTTTCACTTAGCCATAGGAGCTCGAATGTGGGGCTACTATATAGCCCCTGGTGGCACCGCTCTTCCCCGAAATCGGGGCGCGTATGTGCCTGACCGGGAAGTGGTCCTTCGTCAAAGCGGAGGAATTCTAAACATTCCAATGGTCGATCGAGTGGTTGACCAGTCTCTCGCTATATCATGACAGTCAGTTTTCGGCTTTCTCTACTGAGGTGCTCGCCCGGCCGAACCGGGGCACAATCGCAGTAGTTCTCCTGGTGCCACGTTAGCCGATGATGCGGAACGTAAGGCAACAAAACACAGGAGCCAGGCAAACCCAACATTTGACCAAAGACATGATTCGGAGCTGATGCATATAAGGCCTAACTCGAGACGCCGAACACTCCCTGAGGTGTTTGGTCTTTATGATACCGGGCAGAGCAATGCCCTAAGCCCCTTGTGTCCAGGTACAGGCGGGAATGTATGACGCGGCCCATGCCAAAACGCCAGCCTCCTCCTCGGCTATGGTGGGAAACCGGGGGATGTGTATCAACAAGAGACAGTAAGAAAGGTTTACGCAGGGTCTTAATCTGAAAAGAATCCTTGCAACGGGTCCCTGTTGCACGTCTGCGCCTGTGTCTCCGTTGTGCTGTATCCTGGACGGGTGTAGCACGTGCTTCATCTGTAAAAGAGAAGGACTTAGTTTCCAAGAAATATCGTGCAGAAGTTGTATTAAAATAGAATAAAATGAAGAAAGTTGAGCTTTATTGGCTCTCATCATTTATACACGCGGCCCCTTATAAAGGGGATATGCGGCTGGGAAGCCCCTTGTTTAGTTACGCCGGACTCGCCTATCCATGTCCGAGGTCTTGAATGTCCTGTTTTTAGGGGATTTTGACCCGCAAGGTCTGATTAGTGTGTGGCTGTCGAGGCAGTCTCACGTTCTCCGTGGTCGAGGAACACTCGGAGTTAACTTTTAATGAAATTATGCCACGTTGACCGGGCATTTTTAAGCGTAAAAAACACGTAATGTGGTATTGCATTAGGGCTAGCGAAAGCTGCGCGCCCCAGTAGTGCTTAAGGGCTACTGTTTGAATGGGGCGATGGAGAGTGAGCTTTTCGCGACGGAGGTTGTCGGATGAACCGAACACAACCTCTAGTGGTACAGAGCCTGTATAATTGGCTTAAAGGCCTGGCGTCAGTCCTTTGAAGGAAGTGCTGCTATGGCAAAGTTTGGTACGGTCTATCCCCATTCTGCGGGCGGTGTCCTGGTATTGCAGGTGCCGCGCTGTCTTTTCGTGTTATCACATGAAGTGAGTTCACTGTTTTGACTTCTAGTGGGAAAGTCTTTTGTTTTCCAGAGTGCTGCTTTTGGGTTTCGTCACTTTCGCTTCGTGTGTCGAGCCCCTTGTGTTCGGCGTTAAGTCAGCCGGACTGTTTGAAGACCCAACAATCTCTGTGGGTATGGTTTGCAGGCTTCCCGGAGGTACCATGTATTTGACATAGTCTATCCAGAATCTTGTTTAGGTTGGATAGCTCGTCACTGTTGTCCTTGAGGGGAAGTGTTTTGTTGTTCGGCCGAGAGCTTTTGAATCCGGCGTTGACCGCCGTACTATTTGGGCCATTTTCCTTATTCCGGCGCTGATCTTTTCTGCGTCGTGATTTCCCATTTCCATCCCTGACTTCGGATGTACTCGGGTCGCTGGTGCTGCATCTAGCCATCCAGCTGTCTTCCCCCGCGCAAAAGCGGGTAATGAGGCTTGTTAGTGCGGCCATTGTTCTTGGTTTTTCATGGCCGAGGTGTCTGGCAAGCCATTCATCTCGGACGTTGTGTTTAAAGGCTGCTAAGGCTTCAGCGTCCGGATAGTCGACTATTTGGTTCTTTTTAGTGAGGAACCTGTTCCAGAATTTGCATGCTGACTCTCCGGGCTGTTGAGTTATGTGACTTAAATCGTCTGCATCCGGAGGGCGGACATAGGTCCCCTGAAAATTTGCTCGAAACGCATGCTCAAGCTCTTCCCAACTTCCAATGGTATTTTCTGGGAGGCTTTTAAGCCAATGCCGAGCTGGCCCTTTGAGCTCGAGGGGTAGGTATTTTATGGCATGGAGATCGTCTCCTCTGGCCATATGTATGTGTAGGATGTAATCCTCAATCCAGACTCCGGGGTCTGTTGTTCCGTCATATGCCTCTATGTTTATGGGTTTGAATCCCGCTAGAAATCCATGATCCAGTACCTCGTCGGTGAAACATAGTGGGTGTGCGGCGCCCCTGTATTTGGGTGTGCCGTTGTCTTCAAATGCTCGGCGGGTTATGTTTCTTCCTGGAGTCTTCTTTTTTGGCCCATAGATAGATCTGACTGGGTCGTCCTTTTTCTGAGGATCTTTATGCTGATCGTGTGCCGGCTTGTGTGCGGCGCCCCTTGTTGCTCTTGGCCTGTCATCTGGTCGTCTATCCGGCCAGGCGGCTTCTTTCTTTTTCGACTGCGGCGTCTCTAAGGCCTCCTCGTCAAATTCGGGCAAGAGCTTCCGCTTCGGGTAGCTCTTTGTCTGGTGACTAGCGCCATGTTTATCTGCGCTGTTGAGTACTTTGCTCCATCTCATTCTGAGTGCGTCCTCCACTGTTTTGAGCTTCCGCTTTTGCTTCTTAAAACTTCTTGCAGTGGATATGAGCCTTTTATGAAGATTCGTATGCTCTGGTGATGTGAGATCGTCTTCGCCGGGGATGGGTTGCTTGTCCAGTTCATGTCTGGCTAGCTGCTTGGTGACATGTGCGTCGTCCACTGCTTCGCCCTGCTCTAGGGCCGGGTCCGTATGGGTGCCGTTTTTATCGAGGCCGGTCTTCGGGCGGCGCTTGCGTTGCCGTTTTGGTTGTTTGTTGGGGGAGTTGTCCTTCGCCACATCCCGTTTTTCCTCATTATCGCTTCCTTTTGGTGTATCCACCATGTATACGTCGTGAGTTGGGGTGGCTTTCCCGTGCCCGGTAGGCGCTGGTTCTTGGTCGTCTCTGGCATCGTCGTCCATACCGTCGATGTCTTCGGAGTCATAGTTTAGCATGTCGGTTAGATCGTCGACAGTGGCTACTAATTGGGTGGTGGGTGGGCTTTGAATTTCTTTGTCGTCCGCATCCCAACTGTCCTGGCCGCAGTCCGGCCAGGGCTCTCCTGATAATGAGAGATACTTTAGCGAACTCAAGATGTCGCTGAAAGGTGAGCGTTGAAAGATGTCCTCTGCGGTGAACTCCATGATCGGCGCCCAATCGGATTCGATCGGAGGGGGCGCGGGAGGTTCGGAGTCCGGCAAGGAGTCCGGCACCTCGGAGTCACGAGCTTTATGAGGGACAAAGTCAGTGTTCGGCTCTATCGCCATAGAGGTTGCAGCCCCCGAGGCGGTGTCTAGCCATCCGTCCTTGATCTGCGCAGCCGGCTCCGAATTGAAGATCGAAGCGGGTTCGAGTGCGGCCTCGAGGGTACTGTCCGGCTGTAGAGCTAAATCATGCTCGCCGTGACAGTGCGGCACGCTCGGCTGTGGCTCGAATCCATCGAGGATCAAGTCCCCCCGGATGTCAGCCGTGAAGTTCAAACTTCCAAATCTGACCTGACGGCCAGGGGCGTAGCTTTCGATCTGCTCCAGATGGCCAAGCGAATTGGCCCGCAGTGCAAAGCCGCTGAATACGAAGATCTGTCCGGGGAGAAAGGTCTCACCCTGGACTGCGTCGTTGATGATGGTCGAAGAAGCCGTCGAGCCTATCGACGACGACACAGAGGAACTCTCAATGAAAGCACCAATGTCGGTGTCAAAACCGGCGGATCTCGGGTAGGGGGTCCCGAACTGTGCGTCTAGGCGGATGGTAACAGGAGACAAGGGACACGATGTTTTACCCAGGTTCGGGCCCTCTTGATGGAGGTAAAACCCTACGTCCTGCTTGATTAATATTGATGATGTGTGTTACAAGAGTAGATCTACGACGAGATCAAGGAGGCTAAACCCTAGAAGCTAGCCTATGGTTCGATTGTTGTTCTATGGACTAAAGCCATCCGGTTTATATAGACACCGGAGAGGGCTAGGGTTACACGGAGTCGGTTACAATGGTAGGAGATCTACATATCCGTATCGCCAAGCTTGCCTTCCACGCCAAGGAAAGTCCCATACGGACACGGGACGAAGTCTTCAATCTTGTATCTTCATAGTCTTGGAGTCCGGCCGATCATGATAGTTCGGCTATCCGGACACCCCCTAGTCCAGAACTCCCTCAAGCAGGATTAGCAATCAACACAAGGATCGTTTACCCAAGTTCGGTCCGCGAGGTTGCATAAAACCCTAGTCCTGCTTTGGTGGATGTATGGAGTGTTCTTGAGCTCTTGAACTAGCTATGGTGACCGCGTGGTTCAGAAGAGCCGAATCCCTCTCCAGTACGCCATGGGCCTCCTTTTATAGTCGAAAGGGGCTGCCACAGTGGCACACAGGAGGAGGAAAGGCCTGCAGTGCTATGAGCTTATCGCTCGCATTATAGGACAAGACGCATTTAATGCGTAGCTTAGGTGTCCTTTTGCTTTATTGGGGATGGGAGCGAGGCCCGTCCCGTCCGTTGCCGCTCCTTCTTGCTTCGACATGCGTCCTGGCCAGTGATGCATGCGGCGCCATGTAGGCAGGCAAGTAGCTGAGGTGGCGTGGTGGTGGAGCCTTCACAAAGATCTGCATGCCGCTGCGCAGGCACGCACTAAGTTGGCCTGGAAGCCGCATGTTGCCACGCAGGTGCCTGCCCAGCTGGTTGAGCTGGCAGCTGCATGTCAACGGTGGTGGAGACTTGGTTGGTGCGGGCCTGGCTGTGGCCCCGTTGACGCCCTGGGCAAGGGCCTTGCCAGGTGGCTCGGTAAGGGTCTTGCCGTGGCGCGCTGCTGTCCCCAGCAAGGATCTTGCCGGGGGTCTTGCGGGTTTCCTTGGCTAAGGTCCTGCCAAGGATCGCCATCTTCTAGTCCTCATCTGATCTCATATGTTCTTTGTCTTCACAAAGATCTGCATGTCACCATGGAGGTGCCTCCCGAGCCTTGGCCCAACGTGGTTGATGGTGTTGGAGACCACGGGTTCGAGGGTGGCTTACTCCGTTGGTGTGAGCGAGCTGCCCCGGCAAGGGTCTTGCTGGGGCTGTGGAGGCTGCCCCGGCAAGGGTCTTGCCGGGTAAACCTGCTTTGCCCATTTGCTCTCTGTGGTCTCGGCCTTTGGCGTTGTCTTGTTTGTCTTGGACTTTGGTTTTACCTCGGTTCACCTCCCCTGCCTTGCCGCTCGTGGTCGTGGCTCTGACTGCCCGCACACAAGTAAAGGGGTACAAAAGCTGTGCCCCTACTTTTGTACACCGACAGGAGCCCCCGGGCCTAGGCCACACATAAGCGTGACACGTTGTTGGGCCAGGCCCAAAATGGTGCACGGGCATGCGGGGCAGTTTTTACCATAGTAAAACTTTTTGCGCGTTGCGCTTCCCACGACCCACGTTGAATGCGTGACATGGAGGGGTGCGCGTGACATGGGTGGCATGCGTGGGGCGGTTCCCACATGCATGCGTCACATCATAGTAAATGGGCAGCGCGACCCGCACCTTCCCCATAAAAAGGGATAACCGCGGGCATACTGTTCCTTTTACCCTCCGTGCAATCCCAATCTCGGAAGCCTCCGTTCGCCTTCTTCTTCTTCTTATTCAAGCTTCGCTCTTGCTCGCCGTCGTTGTGTTCCCGCCGTCCTCTGTTCCTTGCCCCCCTCCCCCAGCCTCCATGTCGCCAAAGTCCACCAAGGGCAAGGGAGTGGCCAAAGATGCCGGGGCGACGGAGCAGCCGAAGAGCGAGCAGGTGGCACGACGGGCGCAGTTCGCCTGCTTCCCTTCGACGGTTGACGTGTGCGAGATCCGGGAGTCCTTTAAACCTCTGTGGGGGGTGAAGACGGGGGGAGAAACGACGGGGCACCAAGCCACGCGCGTCGTCCCTGCCAACGCCAAGGACGCCCCAAATCGGTACCCCTTCTTTGTCGACTACTTCTCCTGCGGGCTCTGTCCCCCCCTTCTCCGATTTCTTCAATGACGTTATGCACAACTATGGCTTCCATCTTATGGATTTCACTCCGAATGCCGTGGCATGCATGGCTCTCTTCGCGCACCTCTGTGAAGGCTTCGCTGGGGTGCACCCCAACACGATGCTCTTTCGCCATTACTTCTCCACTCGGATCCAACCGGGGGGCGCCATCTCCGGTTGCGTCGCCTAGATCCCGAGGGACAACGGGACATACCGGAGGGTGCCATGAAGGAGAGGTGGGAATAATAGCGGGGCCGGTGGTGCTGGATCGAGGAGGAGAACCCGCCAGCATTCTGTGAGGTTCACCGGGCACCACCGGTCCGCGGAAACAACTGGGGCGATGTCGACGCCGATGATGAGAAGCTCACGATTGCCACTACCAGGATCCTTCGGCTCACCGAGGCCGGGCTCACCCTCGAAATGATCGGGGCGGACTTCATCCGCCACTGAATCGCTCCTCTGCACAACAAGGGGAGGCTGGCCTGGCTTTTTACGAATGCTGCCTCGACCACAACCTGACGGTGATGAGGCATGCCCATCTCTTCCAACGGATCTTCCAACTTGAGGTCAATAGAGACGGGGAGGTTGAGCGGTATGGCAAGGCTGCGAGGGCTACCGCGATGGCCGGCAAGGTTGCCAAAGGGCCCCTTTTCAAGTTTCCGGCGGGAGTGGTCCTGCTGTGCAACAATTCTTGTCGGTCCGACATTATCGCCATGATGCCGGACTTCAATGCGCACGGCCTTGACCCGAGCTGGGTCGAGCCGGACGAGCTCCAGGTGCAGGAATTCTTCAACACCTTGCACAAGGGGTACGTCACCGCCGAGCCGCGGCTCATCCAGGATACCTCCCAGGCGAAGCTAGACTACATCGCTGCCAGGGTGGCGGAGGCAAAGCTCGCTGAGGAGGCCGGTAGCACCGGTGGCGTGGAGGACAAGGTCGCGGCAGAAGCGGAGGAAGAAGAGCTTACCCGATGGGTGGCGGCCGCTGGGGAGGCCAGCAGCACCGGCACCGGGGCTCCCCTCGTCAAGGACGTGGGCGACGAGTCGTCAGAAGGGGAGGACGAGGGGGAGGAGACCATGACCGCCGACCTCCCAGTCACTAGAAGGGGGTGAGTCCTGCGGTGGGCCACCTCCAGCGAGCCGGTCCATCTTGGCAGGGCCACGCAGCCGCGACAGGCCTAGGAGACATCTGCGCGCCAGACGAGGGCTGCGGCGACAAAGAAGGCAGTGAAAGCCGTGGCGGTGAAGAAGAAGGCATCCGCTCCTTCATCGTCCAAGCGTGCCCAGACGCCACAGCCTCCCCCCTCGCTGGCAGACATTGGCACGGGGATCTCTTTTGACTTTGGACCCCTCAACCCTGAGAGGAAGAGGAAAACAGTAGAGGAGGAGGAGGAGGAGGAGGAGGAAGAGTAAGCTCTGCTAGCCCCCTTCTTTTCTCTTTTTTTGCTTTCTCCATTTCCTCAAATGGTGCCGCCCATTCTGAATCATCTTCATCCCGCAAGGACGTGGAGACGTTGTCCCAAAGGGCGAAGAGGGCCAGGACTTCGACGAGCGGCCAACCCCCGGTACGCACCTCCGGCACGCCACTGGTGGTGTTGAGCAGCCCGGACAGCAGCCCCTGGCCCAGCCCCTAGCGTGAGTCCATCACCCATCCTTCGTCGACATGCGCTAGGGGTTCGACACTTTGGTACTGACCATGTCGTGGATGTAGGAGGGGAGCACCAGCAAGGGGAGCCATAGAGGGCTTCTCCCAACGCGCCGCCCCCATCAACCACGCCACCCCGAGGGGCATCCCCGGCAAGGGCACCAAGCATCGAGCCCATGCACACGGAGGAGGAGGAGGAGAACACGGGCGCTGGTGGCTTCGCCTCGATGCCGGACCTTGGAGGAGAGGGGACTTCTGCCTCTCGGCTTGGCGCGGGTAAGCCACTCACTTTCTGTTTCTGCTTGTGTTCTTTCTTTCTTCCTGTTTTTACTAGCTTTTGATCTTGGCCCCGCCCTATCCCCTTCTTGGCATTCAGATTTCCCCTCGATGGACCCAGAGCACGTTGATATCGTCATCGAGGATGTCGCCAAGGACACCGCAGCGCAGGCCGAGAAGATCACCGCTGAGGAGAGCGCCAAGGGCGCTGCTGAGGACGCCGCCAAGGGGCCCACCGGGGATCCCGACAAGGGACCTGCCGGGAAGGCCGGCAAGGCCGCTACCGAGGAGGAGGTGGTTGATGACCAGCCCTCCTCCTCCACTGCCTCCGGCTCCGGCAGGTACCTGAGTGTGGGTGATGACTTGTTCATCCACCTCCCAGGTGCGTCGAGCACCAAGGCTCCCATCAAGGGAGAGGTGTTTGACGATGAAGTGCTTACCGCCGCTGGGCTCAAGGTCGTCGACGAGCCGAGCATTGGTGGCGACGGCTCCTAGGAGGAGCTGCTGCTCTAGGCCATAGGCGCCAGCTTCCGGAAGCTCCAGGCGCTCCACCGCGCCTGTTTGGACAAGGCCAAGTCTAGGACGGCGGTGGTGGAGAAGGCGGAGGCGGGCCTCCAGGAGCGCGTCGCCGAGGCGCAGGACTGGTTCCGCCAGGCTCAAGATGAGCTGAAGGCCGTCCAGGGCGAGCTGGCTAAGCATGACGTGGAGCTCACCATGAAGCTGGCCGACATCGAGAAGGCCCAAGAGACTGCGAGGAACTTGGCCGCCGCCGCCGAAGCCGTGTGGACCCAGCATGAGGCCGCACTAAACTCCCAGGTGGAGGACCTCGCCACGCGCGAGGAGAAACTCGCTCCCACGCAACACGGCAAGGATGAAGGGGTGGACGAGCTCGTCACACAGCAGACTGGAGCAGAGGCACAGGGAGGCACTCGATGCCCAGGCTCTGGTTCACATCAGCAAGGTGAAGGAGCTGGATGTGGAGCGGGATGAGCTGAAGGAGCAAACTCTGAAGCTGTCCAAGGAGAAGGACACGCTCAACAGCGCCCTAGCAGAGGCGCATGGCGCGGCCGTCAGCAGGGCCGGAGAGCTCTCCGAGGCCAACAGCTCCATCAGAGACCTCAAGCTGAAGCTAGAGAGTCTCGAGAAGATGCTGTCGGAGGCCAAGGCCCTAGAGGGGACCCTGACCAAGGACCTGGAGACCGATAAGTAGCTGCGAAGGAATGAGGCCGCCAACCTTAACGACCACGTGGAGGGCGAGAAACGTTGGCTCGGACGCCTTGCCGCAGTTGCAAACTCGGCCGCCACGCAGCTAGCCACCATAGGAATGTCGGACGTGAGGTACGCCATAGAGACGAGCCTGAGCCCCAACGCCAACCTGACCCTGTTCTTTGAGAGGGTCGTCGGTGCTCTAAAGCAGCTTCATTCCAACCGAGCGGCCTCCCTGGCCGAGGAGTCCCGGATGCTCTGCCGGGGCGCCATCACCAAGGTGCTTGCCAAGATAGCGACTGGCATCCCGACCTCGACTTCGGAGCTGCGCTGAAGAGCTTGCCAGAGGATGCAGACATCGCGGCGCTCAAGGAGCGTATCAAGCCCATCATCATCCGCATCGACAAATCAAGAGGTTGGAGGGCCAGCGCCGGGACTAGGCATCCCGTTTCTTATCGCCGCTGCAGGTCCATGACCAAGACAATTGCTATCTTTAGTTAGAACCGCGGCGGCAATTTTGTAATATGACTCTACAGTACCTCTGACATTATGCATGTTATTTTCCTATTTGATTTTTCCTTGTATGTCCACCCTACGTAACTAGGTAGGCTTGCCGGCGCGTAAACCCGGGGCGGCGTCGTGATGACGGATCCCCATTGGCCTGCCGGCTGTGCTTGCTGCCGGGCGAACCACCTTACCGCCCTTAACGCAGTCGCTCGAACTGTCGAGCTTGACTCGAGTCAGAGTCGAGAGCGTTGCTAATTGCGGAAGGCTACCCTGCCGCTCTCGACACGGCCGCTTGAGCTGTTGAGCGGACTCGAAACAGAACAAGGGCATTGCCAATTGCGGGAGGGCCCCTCTGCGTACAGGTTTTCCATACATAGGCAGAATCTCTGAGGATGATAACCTTATGTATAGAAAGGAAATAACTCAAGGCTCTGAATGACTTAGCTTTTTTGTTGCCGTGCTGGCGTCCTTCGCGCTCGCCGGCGGTGCCGTTTTCTCCTGGCTGTCTCCTTCGCGGGAGCCATGGCGATGAAGAACTTCTGGGCCAACTGCTAGACCAGATTCTCACAATTGCAGGCCCCCTACCTGGCGCGCCAAAGATGTCGGTGGGAAACGACACCTATGGGATCACGAGGATCCCTTCTATGGTTGCTGGGGCGCAGGGGTTGTGAGAAGAGCAGGATTAGCAATCAGCACAAGGATCGTTTACCCAAGTTCGTGCCGTGAGGATGCATAAAACCCTAGTCCTGCTTTGGTGGATGTATTGAGTGTTCTTGAGCTCTTGAACTAGCTATGGTGACCGCGTGGTTCAAAAGAGCCGAATCCCTCTCCAGTACGCCATGGGCCTCCTTTTATAGTCGAAAGGGGCTGCCACAGTGGCACACAGGAGGTGGAAAGGCCTACAGTGCTATGATCTTATCGCTCGCATTACAGGACAAGACGCATTTAATGCGTAGCTTAGGTGTCCTTTTGCTTTATTGGGGACGGGAGAAAGGCCTGTCCCGTCCGTCGCTGCTCCTCCTTGCTTCGACACGCGCCCTGGCCAGCGATGCATGCGGCACCATGTAGGCATGCAAGCAGCTGAGGTATTGTGGTGGTGGAGCCTTCACGAAGATCTGCATGCCACCACGCAGGCGCGTGCTGAGTTGGCCCGGAAGCCGCTTGTTGCCACGCAGGTGCCTGCCTAGCTAGTTGAGCTGGCAGCTGCATGTGAACGGCGGTGGAGACTTGGTTGGTGCGGCCAGGTCGTGGCCCCGCTGACGCCCTTGGCAAGGGCCTTGCCAGGTGGCTTAGCAAGGGTCTTGCCGTGGCATGCTGCTATCCCCGGCAACGATCTTGCCGGGGGTCTTGTGGGTTTCCTTGGCTAAGGTCCCGCCAAGGATCGCCGTCTTCTGATCCTCATCTGATCTCATATGTTCTTTGTCTTTACAAAGATCTGCATGTCACCATGGAGGTGCCTCCCGAGCCTAGGCCCAACGTGGTTGATGGCGTTGGAGACCGTGGGTTCGAGGGTGGCTTACTCCGCTGGTGTGGGCAAGCCGCCCCGGCAAGGGTCTTGCTGGGGTTGTGGAGGCTGCCCTGGCAAGGGTCTTGCCAGGGAAACCTGCTTCGCCCATTTGCTCTCTGTGGTCTCGGCCTTTGGCGTTGTCTTGTTTGTCTTGGACTTTGGTTTTCCCTCGGTTCACCTCCCCTACCTTGCCACTCGTGGTCGTGGCGCGTGGCTCTGACTGCCCGCGCACAAGTAAAGGGGTACAAAAGTTGTGCCCCTACTTTTGTACACCGACAATCTGACAAGGAAGCTAGGAGTATTCATGGGAGACCCCGCGCCAGGAGAAGAAGACGACAATTCCATTCGTTCGGTGGATTACATCATCATCGACGACACCGACTCAGACCCCGACGATAGTGATGATGACTATGTTGATGAAGCTGGAGCAGATATCATGGAGTCTTCCACCGATCAAATCTTCTAGTTGACCACCATATCAGTAGTACTATTTCCCCATGTATATAGTATAGTCCGAGCACTTTTGTAACGATAGTTAGACCGATTGTATGCCGCTGCTTGAATTGATTGAAGCGATATTGTTTGTGTTTGTCTCATGTTCATATGGGTAGTGTTTTCCCCTTTTAGCCGTCAGTCTATTCTGTTTTCTCATCTTTTCTAAAACCCATCAGATGCCTCCGAGACGTGACAATGGATTTGCTTTCCCACCGGAGCTCACTCAATTGATCCAGTAGCAGAATACCCTGATGCAGCTACTAGTTTAGAACCAGAACCAGGGGAACAACAACAACAACCCACCACCACCACCACCTGTTGATCACTTAGCCCGTTTCCTAAGGCTGAATCCGCCGGTGTTCTCCAGTAGCACCGAGCCGATTGTTGTAGATGATTGGCTCTGCAAGATTGGAAGGGAGTTGACCACTGGAGGATGCACATATGCGGAGAGAGTGCATTTTGCCGCACATCAGCTTGATGGACCCGCAACATCATGGTGGGAGAATTTCACAGCCACTTACCCCATCGACACTGTCACGTGGGACCAGTTCCAACAGGCTTTTCGCACTGCCCATGTTTCAGCAAGAGCAATGGCCATGAAGAAGCGTGACTTTCGCAACTTGCACCAAGGAGGACGCACTGTGGGCCAGTATGTGGATGATTTTAGTAAGTTAGCACGTTATGCCCCGGATGACGTTGCAAGTGATGTTGCTAAGCAGGAGAAGTTTTTGGAAGGACTGAATGATGAGCTGAGCATGCAGTTGATGGTGGAAAATTTCAACAACTACCAGGAGTTGGTAGATAGAGCTCTCATGATTGAAGGGAAGCAACAACAGATAGACAGCCGCAAGAGGAAGTATGGACAAAGGAAGTACAATTCAGGAGCTCGGCAGAGGCCCCGTTTTACCCCAAACTCGGGAGGACACATTCACCATAACCATGGAGGTCATAATGGAGGGATTCCGCATAACCATAGTGGCCCCAAGAATGGGAATGGGAATGGAGGAAGCAAGGGCCAGAACCGTTCCAACCCAGCAACACCCGCCAAGAAGGATCTAAGTCACATTAGTTGTTTCAAGTGCGCGAAGAATGGACATTACGCCACGGAGTGTTCTGAAGCTAAGAATGGAAATGGCAATGGAAGCTCTGGGAAGAAGCCCAACCCTTTCAACAGGGGACAAGTGAACCACGTTAGCATGGAGGAAGTTGAAGCACAGCCAGATGCAGTAATAGGTAAGTTTTTGGTTAAGTCATTTACTGCAATCATTCTTTTTGATACTAGTGCATTGCATTGATACATATCAAGGGGATTTGTGGATAAGTATAAGTTGCCCACCAAAGTTCTTAGAACACCTATGTTAGTAAGTTTGCCAGGAGCAGAGCATATGGCAAGCCAAGGATGTTTTCAGATACCATTGCCCATAGGTAGGCATGTTTTCCCCTCAGACCTTCTAATTCTGGAGTCACAAGGGTTGGATGTGATTCTGGGTATGGATTGGCTATCGATGTATGGAGGGAACATCGATTGCGCCAGTAAGTCGATTATGCTCACCACCCCAAAAGGAAGAAGGATTAAGTATGTATCCCGGCATATGCCAAAGAAGACTCAAGTGAATTCCTTATCAGGAGTTGTGCAGGAGGAAGTACCAGTGGTGAAGGATTTCCCTGATGTATTTCCAGAGGAGTTGCCAGGCATGCCACCGGACAAAGACATTGAGGTTTTGATTGAGCTTTTGCCAGGCACAGGGCCAATATCAAAGAGACTGCATTGGATGCCCGCCTAGGATTTGGAGGAGATTAAGAAGCAGATTAAGGAGTTACTGGATAAAGGCTATATTCACCCAAGTTCGTCACCTTGGGGATCACCAGTGCTTCTAGTGGAGAAGAAGGATGGATCGTTAAGGATGGTTGTAGATTATCGTGGATTAAATGAAGTAACGGTCAAGAACAAGTACCCACTGCCGATGATCAATGATTTGTTTGACCAGTTGCAAGGAGCTAAGGTATTTTCCAAGATCGATATGTGATCGGGATACCATCAGCTGAAGATTCGAGAGCAGGATATACCTAAGACAACTTTTACCACAAGGTACGGGCTATATGAGTATACCGTTATGTCATTTGGTCTGACTAATGCGCCTGCCTATTTCATGAACATGATGAACAAGGTGTTTATGGAGTTTTTGGACAAGTTCGTCGTAGTGTTCATTGACGATATATTGGTCTACTCGAAGAATGAAGAGGAGCATAAGGAGCATTTGTGTTTAGTTCTCGAGAAGCTCAGGGAACACCAGTTGTATGCTAAGTTCAGCAAATGTGAGTTTTGGTTGAAGGAAGTTGGATTCCTCGGACATGTTATATCCGGAGAAGGAATAGCACTAGACCCCACCAAGGTTGTCACTGTGACTAAATGGGAAGCGCCCACAACAGTTGGAGAGATCCGGAGTTTTCTTGGACTCGCAGGATACTACATGAGGTTCATTGAGAATTTCTCCAAGATTGCCAAGCCCATGACAGAGCTGTTGAAAAAGGACACCAAATTCAAATGGACTGAGGAATGTGAAGCCAGTTTTCAAGAGTTGAAGAAACGATTGGTTACAGCCCCAGTGTTGATTCTTCCGGATCAACGGAAGGATTATCAAGTGTATTGCAACGCTTCACGTCGAGGACTTGGAGCAGTGCTTATGCAGGAGGGAAGAGTTGTTTCATATGCCTCACGATAGCTTAAACCCCATGGATTGAATTATGCTACCCATGATTTGGAGTTGGCACCGTAGTGCATGCATTGAAGACGTGGAGACATTTTCTCATCGGAAATCACTGTGAGGTGTACACGGATCACAAGAGTTTGAAGTATATCTTCACACAGAAGGAGTTGAATCTCAGGCAAAGGAGATGGTTGGAGCTCATCAAGGATTATGCTATGAGGTTGCACTATCATCCCGGAAGGGCTAACATAGTAGCCGATGCGTTGAGCCGCAAGATTCATGTCAACACACTCATGACCAGAGAATTACCCAAGGAGTTAGAAGAGGATCTACGTGAGCTATGTCTGTAAATAGTTCCGAGAGGCTATGTAGCAGCGTTGGAAGTTCATTCTACTTGATGGATAAGATCAGAGAAGCCCAAAATACGGACAAGGAGATTGCTGAGATAAAGGAAAGGATGAGCAAAGGAAATGCCAAAGGATTTCGTGAGGATGAGCACGATACCTTATGGTTTGAGGACCGCATATATGTGCCTAATGACCCCGAGATCAGGAAGTTGATTCCGCAAGAGGCCCATGATTTGCCGTATTCAATTCACCCAGAAAATACCAAGATGTATGTGGATTTGAAGGACAATTTCTGGTGGACCGGAATGAAGAAGGATATTGCGGAGTATGTAGCAGTTTGTGATGTATGTCAGACAGTGAAGGTAGAGCATCAGAAGCCAGCAGGACTGCTACAACCATTGCCGATAGCCGAATGGAAGTGGGATAAGCTAGGCATGGATTTTATCACGGGATTGCCTAGGACTCGTTTAGGCTATGACTCGTTATGGGTTGTAGTAGATCGTTTGACGAAGGTAGCTCATTTCATCCCAGTGAAGGCCACTTACACCAGTGCTAAGTTGGCAAAGATATACATGACCAGGATCATATGTCTGCATGGAGTTCCGAGGACCATTGTATCAGATAGAGGAACCCAGTTTACCTCAAAGTTCTGAAATCAGTTGCATGAGACTTTGGGTACTAGGCTAGAGTTCAGTACAACCTTTCATCCACAGATAGATGGACATACCGAGTGAGTAAATCAGATTCTGGAGGACATGTTGAGAGCTTGTGCACTAGATTATGGATCTAGTTGGGACGACAATTTGCCATATGTAGAGTTCTCTTACAATAATAGTTATCAAGCCAGTTTGAAGATGGCCCCTTTCGAAGCCTTGCACGAAAGGAGGTGCAGGACACCGCTATTATGGGATGAAGTTGGAGACCGTCAGTTGTTTGGACCAGATTTGATTAAAGAGTCTGAAGAGAAGGTTAAACTGATTCGTGATAGACTCAAAGTAGCCCAGTCCAGGCAGAAGAGCTATGCAGATTCTAAATGCAAGGAGACAGTTTACGAAGTCGGAGACAAAGTTTATCTTTGTGTGTTCCCACTTCGAGGAGTTAAGCATTTTGGAGTTAAGGGAAAGTCAGCACCACGTTTTGTGGGACCATACAAAGTTTTGGAACGTATGGGAGAAGTTGCTTACAAGTTGGCATTGCCCGAAGGATTGTTAGGAGTTCACGATGTGTTCCATGTTTCCCAGTTGAAGAAGTGCCACACAGAGATGGCTGATATTCCTTTGAGAGACACAGTGCCACTGGAAGCGATTCAGTTGGATAGTGATTTGACTTATGAGGAGAAACCAGTGAAGATTCTAGAGTTTTCCAGCCGAGTCACACGAAACAAGGTTATCAAGTTTTGCAAAGTTCAGTGGAGCCACCATACCGAGGATGAAGCCACCTGGGAACGAGAGGAAGACCTATGGAAGGACCACCCACACCTATTTTCTAGCCAACCCGAATCTCGAGGGCGAGATTCATCTTAAGGGGATAGGTTTGTAACATCCCAAATTTCCAATTTGGCATGTTATACATAGATCATCATTGCATATCATATTTTATTGCATTTTGGTTGATCCTAGAAATTTTACGCAACTCAAGGACCCGCGGAGAGAGTTGCGGATTTCGTTATTTTCATGTTTGAGTTTTGTCAAATTTTGAAAAGAGGATCATTTGATTTTAATTATTTTTCTCTCCGAGTATTTCCAATATGAAAATAAAAGAGAGGGCATAAAATGGCTTTCCCAAAATAAAGGAATATTGGAGGTTAAATATTAAAATCAAATAAGAATTTTGTTCGGAGTTTTATTGCTACTTTATTGGAATTAGGAAAAAATTGCATAATTTATAATTGCATTTTAGGCCAAGAAAATGTTCATCCTATTCTAAATATTTTATTTAGACGGTGAAAATTTGTTTTCGTATTTTTAGATTTTTATTTTATTTTCTAGGATTTGTTTGTTTTCAGCGAAATCTATTAAAAAAAGTCAGCGCCCGACTGGGCCGGCGGCCCAGCCAAGCCGGGCCAAGCCCGCGCCGCCCACCACCTCCCTTGCGCACGCGCCTGTGGCCGAGCCGGACTCCGCCGGAGTCCGGGATGCCCCCGCCGCCGCGGCTTGCTCCCTGCCCCAAGCTGGCCCCGCCCCGCCCCCTTTATATGCCGAACCACCACCGCCCTCAGCCTCGTCTCACCCCGCCTCCAGAAGCAGCAGCATCAGCCGCAACCCGCAGCAGCCGCCGCTGTGCCGCTCGCCACCGCGGCACCCCGTGCTGCCGCCGCCGCTGCCGCCGCGTTCCACCGTTGCCCCGCAGCGCCCCACCTTGCCGGAAACGCCGCCGGAGCCGCCGGTCCCGATCCGATCCGCCTGCCGTTTTTTTGTTTTTAGGTAAAAACCTCGTTTTTAAAAAAAAACCTAGTTTCATTTTTTATTTAGATCGGTTCATTCTTTTTCGGTTTAGTTAACGAACGGTGTTCACCTGTTAGTCGCAGACAGCGAATGTTCGTTCGTTAGCCTGTTTGTCAGTTTTTCTTTTTCCAGGGTTTTTCCGCGATTATTTTCGATCGTGATTTCTGCCCTGATCTTCGTTCTAGTTTATCTTTTCGCTCGTTTATCTGAATCAAGCGATTCAAGCCTCTGGATCTTCGTCTCGAAGCCCTCTTTCTATTTAAACAACTTGAACAAGATTTTGGTATTGTAAAATTTGACTTTAGTCCAGATTAGTAAATGGATCTTATTTCTTTCACAGTATGAGTTTCGTTGCTTCGTTTGATTTGTTTCTTTTTCTAAACCGGAGTTCTTAAATCGAACTTTCTGGTTAGATCTCTTATTTGAGTTTTACCCATGCTTCTTTTGTTTGAGTTCTTATGTATGTTATTATTTGTTTGCGATAGAGTACCCGGAGTGCGAAGCATGCTACTACGAGTCTCTAGGTTTCACGGATCATCAGCAAGGCAAGTAACACTTTTATCATACCTCTTTACTACCCAGTTTTTATTGAATTAGATCAACCCTCAAACATTGCATGGTTAGGATCTGTTTTAACATGTGGGTTTTGGGAAGTAGATGATGAGGTAGAACCTATTGTCCTATTTATTATCAAACCTTTGGGAGTTACATCTACGTTATGCTTATATTGCTATGCTATGCTCGTAGACGTGGTTTGGGTGAGTGTATCCATGACAGATGTGAGTATTGTTAATTAATGGATAACTTAAGGTGGCTACTTAAATACACATCTGGGTGGATTGTTTGTGGGCACCTAGAGAATCCAGTGTTGTCCTAGGATATCCCGGGGTTCCGTGTGATCATCCTAAGGTCTGCCACCCAGGCTCAAAGGTATCATAAAATTTTTCATGCTTGAAATTTCCGTGTGCAGCCACAAGCTATTATGGGCTCTAGCATAGTAGAGTATGTTGCATGACCTCTTTCAATGGTGGGCAAGCAGATGTAGGGGAAAGTAGGTGTAACTGTCCATCCAGAGTAAAGAGTTGATGTTTGTGAAAGACTGTGTCTCGGTCATCCGTTTCTCAAACACCATGTAGTGCGAGAAATCTAACGGAAGAGATCGAGTCTTGTGGGGAAAAGTGCGCAAACCTCTGCAGAGTGTACAAACTAATGATGGTTAGCCGTGTCCCCGGTTATGGACATCTTGAGTATCTGGATCTTGGATTATCATGTCGATCTCGTCACTCTAAATTAATTTGATTGGGTTAATGATTATGCTTAATTAGGATTGAGTTGGAGGAACCTTCTCAATGTTTAACAACCACCATGATAGTTAAACAAAATTTATTCCTTTATTGTAGGGAAAAATTGGCTTTATGCAAAACTGTAACCATAGAGCTTTCCACCAACCATATATGCATGTAGTGATAGCATTTATTCTGTTCATTACTCTATGTGTTACATTGCCAGCATATTCCATGTGCTGACCCGTTTCGGGCTGCAACATTTCATGTTGCAGACTTTTCAGACGATGAGTAAGGTGCCATAGGTCGTTGTCTTTCACACAGCTTTGCCGTTGGAGTTGATGGACTCACCTTGTCTTCCAAGCCTTCCACTGTTATCGTTTTTAGATTGCCTGTAGCCATATTATTGTAATAAGTTCTCTTTTGAGACATTTGATGTAATAAGTGTGTGATTGCTACTCTGTTATAAATCCTCGAGTACTATGCGTGTCAGCATTACCGATCTAGGGATGACCCTAATGCACCAAGATCAGACTATTTGAGGTCTGTTCGCTACATCCGCTCTTCACTCACGAGAAAATGGCTGGTCATCGGGATGCCCAGTCCCATGCTCAAATCAAATCCAAATAATTGCAAACAAAACTCCGCCAAGATTGTTGTTTGTTGAAGGCACCCGTTGTTTTGGGCAAGCCATGGTTCGATGCTTGTTGGTGGAGGGGGAGTATAAACCTTACCATTCTGTTTGGGAACCGCCTATAATGTGTGTAGCATGGAAGATATCGAGATCTCTTGGTTGTTATGTTGACAATGAAAGTATACCAACCAAAATATTATTATCTCTGTTTCAAAAATCGAGCTCTGGCACCTCTACAAATCCCTGCTTCCCTCTATGAAGGGCCTATCTATTTACTTTTATGTTGAGTCATCACCCTCTTATTTAAAAGCACCAGTTGGAGAGCACCTCTGTCATTTGCATGCATTACTGTTAATCTATATTGGGTATGACTATGACCGGATCTCATTTACCATGAATTACAATGTTTAGTCACTCCTTGATCTTTAAAGGTGCTCTGCATTTATGTTTTGCAGTATCAGAAAGGGCTAGCGAGATACCATCTTGTTATATCATATTATGATTATTTTGAGAAAGTGTTGTCATCCGAGTTTTATTATTATTGCTCGCTAGTTGATTATGCCATTGATATGAGTAAACATGAGACCTAAGTGTTATTGTGAATATGGTTAGTTCATAATGTTTGCTGAAAACTTGAATGCTGGCTTTACATATTTACAACAACAAGAGAAAACATAGTTTGTAAAAGATTTTCTTTATCACTTTCAGTTTATCAACAGAATTGCTTGAGGACAAGCAAAGGTTAAACTTGGGGGAGTTGATACGTCTCCGTCGTATCTACTTTTCCAAACACTTTTGCCCTTAGTGGACTCTAACTTGCATGATTTGAATGGAACTAACCCGGATTCACGATGTTTTCAGCAGAATTACCATGGTGTTATTTTTGTGCAGAAATAAAAGTTCTCGGAATGACCTGAAACTCCACGGAAGTTATTTTTGGATTTAATAAAAAATACTGGCGAAAGAATCAAGGCCAGGGGCCCACACCCTGTCCACGAGGGTGCGGGGCGCCCCCCCTAGGGCATGCCCCCTGCCTCATGGGCCCCCTAGTGCTCCACTGACCTCAACTCCAACTCCATATATTCTAGTTCAGGGAGAAAAAAATTAGAGAGAAGGATTCATGTCATTTTACGATATGGAGCCGCCGCCAAGCCCTAAACCCTCTCGGGAGGGCTGATCTGGAGTCCGTTCGGGGCTCCGGAGAGGGGAATCCGTCGCTGTCGTCATCATCAACCATCCTCCATCACCAATTTCATGATGCTCATCGCCGTGCGTGAGTAATTCCATCATAGGCTTGCTTGACGGTGATGGGTTGGATGAGATTTACCATGTAATCGAGTTAGTTTTGTTAGGGTTTGATCCCTAGTATCCACTATGTTCTGAGATTGATGTTGCTAGGACTTTGCTATGCTTAATGCTTGTCACTAGGGTCCGAGTGCCATGATTTCAGATCAGAACCTATTATGTTTACATGAATATATGTGAGTTCTTGATCCTATCTGTGACGCCCTTGATTCAATCATACACGCAAATGTGTATGATCAAGATCAAGGACTCACGGGAAGATATCACAACACAACTCTAGACACAAATTAAATTAATACAAGCTTTATATTATAAGCTAGGGGCCTTGAGGGCTCAAATACATAAGCTCGAATACACAACAGTTAGTGGAAGCAACAATATCTGAGTACAAACATAAGTTAAACAAGTTTGCCTTAAGAAGGCTAGCACAACAACAACATGATCGAAAAGGCAAGGCCTCCTGCCTGGGAGCCTCCTAACTACTCCTTGTCATCGGCGTCCTTCACGTGGTAGTAGGCACCCTCGGGGTAGTAGAAGTCGTCGGCGGTGGTGTCTGGGTCCTGGGCTCCGTCATGTGGTTGCGTCAACCGGAAAGAAGAAGAAAGGGGGAGCAAAGCAACCGTGAGTACTCATCCAAAGTACTCGCAAGCAAGGATCTACACTACATATGCAACATTATCAAAGGAAGGCCGTATATGTGGAATGGGCTGCAGAAATGCCAGAATAGAGAGAAGGCCTCGTCCTATCGAAGGCTAGCATCTTATGGAAACCACCATCTTGCAGCAAATAGGAGGGAGTAGAGTAGCATAAAGTAAAGTAGTAGTATTGTTATCAACCTCGGCCAGAGATCCTTTCTCGACTCCCTGCGAGAAAGGAATCTCGGAGCCATACTATCCAGTTATCACCTCAAGTATCCAGTTCTAGTTGTATCGATCGGGATACAACTCCGAGTGTCCTTTACCGTAGGACAGGCTATCGATAGATGATTTCTTCCTTGCAGGGGTGCACCAACTTACCCACCATGCTCGATTAACTCCGGCCGGACACACTTTCCTGGGTCATGCCCGACCTCGGCCAAACAATACGCCGCAACCCGACCTAGACTTAATAGAGAGGTGAGCACACCGTACTAAACCTATGCCCCCAGGTGTCATGGGCCATCGCCCCGGGAACTCCTGCATGTTGCAAGGGCGGCCGGTGAGCTGACCTAGCTAACCCCATAAAAAGGCAGGTGCTTACCAGTCCAACCCGGCGTGCGCCGCTCAGTCACTGGCGTCTATTAAGCTTCCGCTGATGCATACGACGCAGAACGCCCATACTATGCCCACGTGATGGTTAGTGCTATTAGGCGAGAGGCCCCTCGGATCAAGTATTCAAACCGTTAGTGTGTTGGTAGGGCGGTCACGAGCAGAGACTCACGAAAGATGTGACCCCATTGCCCCGTCTTGAGGACTTGCGGCAAGGGCTAAGAATGCTCGTCCACACCTCGTAGTCAACTCTCGGGTACCCTCCAGGTTAACCCGTCTCCACATCACTCACGGGTACCCCTCAGGGTCAACCCGCCTTTCCAAGTTATAGTTGTAAAGTCCAAGTATCCGTGTGTCCAAATATCAAGGGGAAAACACGAGGAATCACCCTGGTGAATTCCACTCAATGTAATCATCAAGGTGGATGGAAGAGGAACCACCCTCGAGGTCCACACTTGAGGGGTTGCACGACAGAGTCGTATCAGAAGTGGTTAAGGAGGAAATCACCCTTGATGACCACGACCGAATAACTACACTACCGGGTTAACATCAGAAGTGTTGATGAGGTTTCACCCTCGGCACTCGATAGTAACCCACTAGTGTCGAGCAACTCAGAGAAGTGATGTGCGGTGCCGGGGCCTGGTCTTCGATCCCGTTGATCGGGTCTTCGATGATGAAGCAGGGCCAACAAGGACAAGGTGGGCGTCACTGATGGATCACTAACCAACCTATACTAAGCAGTTTAGGATAAGTAGGTAAGGTACACCAGCAAATACAAAAGCAGGCTATGCATCAGAATATGAGCAATCAATAACAGTAGCAAAATCTAATGCAAGCATGAGAGAATGGAATGGGTGATATCGGGATGATCAAATGGGGGGCTTGCCTGGTTGCTCTGGCAAGGAGGGGTCATCGTCGACGTAGTCTATCATAGGGGCATCATCGGTCTCGAGGTCTACCAGAGAGAAGAGGGGGAAGAAACAGTAAATATAAAAGCAAACATAGCATCACAAAGCATAACGTGGCAATATGATGTGTCGGGTGTGACCTAACGTATGGCTACACGATAAAGGTGAAGGGGGAATTCAACTGGGAATGTTTTCCTGATTCCGGACTTGTGTCAGACAGAAGACCGGAGGGTGAATGTTCCATGTTCAGCATGCTAGGGGCATGTGACAGATGAACGGACCATGTATTCGGATTCTTCTTGTCGTTCTGAGCAACTTTCATGTAGAAAACATTTTCATCTGAGTTACGGTTTAATTTCTATGAATTTTTAAATATTGAAGTATTTTCTAGAATTATTCAAATTGACAGAAATGGAAGATGACATCAGCATGACGTCAGCAATGCGTCAGCATTCGACTGACCTGCTGACTGGTCAAACTGACAGGTGGGGCCCACTTGTCAGCCTCTCTGGGTTTACAGTTGGTTAAACTAATCTAACAGACTGATTAGATGGGTGGGCCCCAAGTGTTAGTGACTAACTAACTACTAATTAAATAACAAATTTTAACTAGCAGTTTTATTTATTTATAAAATGTTTTAAACAAGTGGGGCCCACACGTCAGTCTCACTAAGCAGCCCAGTCAGTAGTTGACTGGGTCAAGCCAGTCAACTGGGCCACCAGGGCCCACTTGTCAGCTGGGCCACCGGGGCCCACTATGCCACGTCGGCGTCGGCGCCGGAGAGAGAGCTCTGGCGACCAAGGCAATGGTGGCGCCTCACGGGAGTTGGCCGGGGCCGCGCTACAGAGGGCCTCCGGACCTATGGCTTGGACCTAAGGGCGCGGACCGGCGCCGTGCACGCGATGGTGATGACGACCGGCGTCGGGGACGACCGGAGCATCACCAGCGGCGAGCGGAGGCGGCCGTGGTGTTCGGGAGCGCCTAGGGAAAAACCTACGGGGCGCCAAATCGGCCGCGGCTGGTCGCGTTCGAATGGGTATTCGACGCCGCATCCATCTACAGTGGCGACGCGTCCCGTAACGGGATGGAACAACGACAGCGAGAGGTGGGGCAGACACCGGCATTTGCCCGCGGTTGGAGACGAGGCTAGAGGGTACAAGGAGGCACAGGAGGAGGCACGGACGGCTGGGAGGCCTCCTGGCAGTGCTAGGGGCACGAAGCCGTGCTCGAAAGCGAGCTCGACCGGTGGTGGCTGAGACAGTGTGGCTCGACAGTGGCGATGGGCTCAGCCACAGTGGCAACGATGGCATACGGGCATGGGAAACGGCAGGGGAGCAAGGAGAGGAGAGGGAGGTGCTCACCGAGCAGCTAAGAAAAGCCCTCGACAAGTTATTAGCAGCAGCAAGCGTCACCGGAGTCGGAGGAGATCGACGGCGATCGAAGATGCAGACAATGGCGAACAGAGGTAGTGGGGCTCCGTGTCTCCACCTTGTGGCACCAGGAGAGGTGGTCGACCGTGGCGAGGCCCGTGGACAAGGCCAGCGGGCACGGGGCCGCCGGTGGCCGCGGAGATGACGGAAGGCAGCAGCGATGGCGCTCGGTGAGGGGGAGAGAAAGTGAGTGGGGGATCTGGTGGGGAGAGGGAGAGGCGAAGAGGACGAGCATGGGGGGAGTGGGAGAAGGGCCCGAGGCGCCGGGGGGCATGGAGGCCTTATCCTCTCGTCGGGCGACGCCGACGAGGTGGTTCGGCGGCGACAGCACCCGCGGTCACTCGAACAGGAAGGCGACCGGGGGAGCATGGGATGCTGGGCTGGTTCGGTGGGTTGGTGGGTCGGCCCAGGTGGGTTCGTTCCAGGAAGGGGGTTGCTCTATCTCTCTCCCTTTTTCTGTTTTTTTCTTTTCCAGCAGCTTTTGCCTTTTCTTTTAGCCACTAATGACTTTGCAAAATTATGCCATTAGCTAAGACAATTCCAAAGGATTATTGTGCAATGGCACAAAAAGAATGGTGAGGCTTTTGAAAAAGGTTGAAATTTTATAAATTAAAAAGCCATTTAATCTATTGCTTTAGCCACTGCTTTAATTGGTTTAGGCCATTTAAACACCTTGCAAAAATGTTGGTCCACCACCAATATTAACAAATGATTATTTGCCACAAGATGAACATTTTTTAATTCATGTCTGACAAATATGATTTTTTTGACTTTAGATTGGATTTGAATTTGAATGGTGATTTGGATCAAGTGAAGATTAGCAACAGTAATGTGATTACATGGCACCATTAACAGGGGATTGTTGTAGCATGACACTGGGGGTGTTACAAATCTCCTCCACTATAAGAAATCTCGTCCCGAGATTTAAGTGGGGAAGTAAAGAGTAACTTCGAAGAACTGACCCTTATAGGGTTAATTATCTAGTGAACAATTTAGGGAATGATGCAGAAGTATCTCTCGAGTTGAAACTTAATAAACATCGAGAGCGAAGTGTGAAGGTACAATAGGAAGTTTCAAGTGAATGGACAAATTGATACCTGAGCAGAGTGTGAGAAAGGGGTTCAGAGCATCGGGAATAGATCATCTCTTGAAAGGTGGCTCGTGACATGATACGAAGCCAATTGCAAGAATATTTTGGAATCAAAGATATGCAGGAGAGTCAGGTTGCAATCCTGTGGAACTGTGGGTTATGAGCCCACCATGTGGGTTAAAAGTAGAAAGGGGGCCGATAGCAAGGCATGTCAGATGATAGACTGTCAGCTATGTTGCCAACCACGTTGATACCAAGGGCGAGGGACGAAGAGAACTATTTTCCTGCTCGTTGAAATGAGGCGGGCCAGTAGGCAAAGTTCTCGTCCATCGATGGTTACCAGAATCTCATCAACATTAGTAACAGGGTCGTACTGACTGACTTGTACCTTGAGGCATTTTGTAAGCAGGGAATTATTTTTGCTTAGATCATATAGATCACAAGAAAGGTTAAACAAGATAATGGAAAGGAAATGTGTTTAAACACATATTTCATGGGGTATATCCTTCTCAAGGACAAGCACAACATGATACCCATGACACGATAGAAAGTAGAAAACCATTTAGGTAAGGGGAGAGGAATTTCATGACATTACCCAAACAACGGTGTTAGGATAATTGATAAAGAAAAATATATAGCATTGTGCTTCAAATGTTCTTATTGAAGATCGGAGTACCATAGACATGCTTCGAGATAGCATTGACATGGTCATTAGGTAAAGGTCGGACCTTAGGAACAGAAAGGATCCATTGGGAATTGTCTAGAACACCTCATGCAATTGTTTTTCAGGAAAAAGATGAGGATGTGGCCGATGGGTTCAACAGCAATCCATCTACATGTCAAAAGGAAGTATTTCCAAAATTATACGAACACGTTTGTGTTGGGGGGAAGGCAAGAATGTTGTCGATGATAACACAAATCCTCGAGGGGCTAGGATGGTATTTCTCATCCCGAATTCGATTGATACCCTGGAAGAGCTTAGAATTTTGATGATGATCCCGACACATTTGTCGAGAGATTTCATGAAGATGTAATTGACTGGAGATGACGTCAAGTCAAAGGAATGATGAAGCAAAAGTTTATTAGAACCACGGATATGACACAAACTCGAAACCAAGCCTGCTATTCAAGGCGAAATGATAAGATAAAGGAGATCAACGTAAGCTTAGCTCATCGTCGGAAGTTGCTCCGGGAAAAAGGACCGGGTAGCACAGTTAAAATTAGCTCCATAATTATATAGCCGATTAGGAAAGGAATCATGTGATGGAGTATCATTCTAATGAGAATTCACAAGAGGTAGTGCAATGACACAATATCCTCGAGATAATAGGGGGCAATACTCGAGGTAGATCAAAATAGAGGTTGGACAAATGAAGTGATCTGCAGCAGACAAGTATTTTAACTTGTCCCGGAAATGGAATCAAGGAGAAAAATATGGTCGGAACCACGATTGCAAAGAATCAATTTAAAGATGCAAGATGAGCTTATACCAAGGGAACATTTGATTATAAGAGAAGCTTCCATGATAAGATCTACATCGTGTCTATGGGCATGAACACAAAGTTCAAGGTCGACTCACACTTCTTCAATGCATAACCTCTCATTTACTTCTCGCTTTTGACAAAGTAGTAGTTTAGACATTTTTATCCGGCGTAACACCAGTAGAGTATGACCCATAGAAATTTCCGGGTTCACACAAATTAGGGAAAGCATTAGTTCAACCCGTCGGGGCATCTTAGGAACATTTGCAAAAACTTTAGAGGTAATTAACTCAAGCTCGGAAGTAGAGCATGGTTGACAAAGCAGAGAATACAATTTACCAAAGGCAATATGTATCGGGGAAGAGCGCACAAAATTTTGAATATGAAGGACATTGCCGGATAATAATCCAACGAAGGAGGTAGTGGTCCTCAATGGATCTGATGTGAGTCTCAGTACTCAACCGGAAGAGGGAAGAATGCAAAGGCATCAGATTATAGAAACAACTGAATAATTCATCGTTCAAGTTGAAGGGAACTAGGTGGACAATCAATTACAACATGGTTGGCCGAGATCAAACTCATGTCCAAAATGACGTATGAGCAGGAAGTTAAAATTTCAGGGTTCGACTGATGATTGCGAGGAACGCAACATATTGAATCAATAGGCTCAGGATGACAATGACAAAGAATGTTAATGAATATTTCCAGACATATGGATTAACCATAATGCATGCAGACAAGACTTTCCAAAGTAATAGGTTGCAAAGGATTCTCGGAAGGTCGAATAACATTTCAGGATATTTTGTGAAACACATGAATAACTAGGAATGAACAAATCCTCAATAAGTGTGAGGAATTATTTGTAGGGGTATTCACGCAGAAAAGAGCTGCAAGGCAGTCGGAAAAAGGATTCTGGAAAATCAGAGAATACTTTCGGTTATCTTGTAAAAACAAGAACAACTAGGGTTGGAAGTATGAACGACAAGGGTACGCGGTTATCCATAAGGATTCAACGGTGTTAAGGGATTTCGAAAGAAATGAACACAAGTTCACGGGAGTAGGTTGGAGAGTATCTTCCAAGAATTCTCGTGCAGCAGGCAACCATCCGGAATGAAGGGGCTCTCCAGGGAAAGTCGTTACGAGAACCTAATGTAGTTAGTAAATTCATTTAACCCGAATAGAGGAGAGATCAGAGTCCCAGAGTATAGACGAGGAGTAAAAGATCCTAATACCACCCAATGGCGACATGGGCCCGTAAGACACAAAGCCATGTTAGTAAAAGTTTTTCAGTGACCAGACTCAACTTCGGCCAAGGAGTTGGAAAGGGGGCTACCTACAGGCAGTCGGCTCTGATACCAACTTGTGACGCCCTCGATTCAATCATACACTAATCATACATGCAAATGTGTACGATCAAGATCAAGGACTCACAGGAAGATATCACAACACAACTCTAGACACAAATTAAAATAATACAAGCTTTATATTACAAGCCAGGGGCCTCGAGGGCTCGAATACATAAGCTCGAATACACAACAGTCAGTGGAAGCAACAATATCTGAGTACAGACATAAGTTAAACAAGTTTGCCTTAAGGAGGCTAGCACAAAAGCAACATGATCGAAAGGCAAGGCCTCCCGCCTAGGAGCCTCCTAACTACTCCTGGTCATCGACGTCCGTCACGTGGTAGTAGGCACCCTCGGGGTAGTAGAAGTCGTCGGCGGTGGCGTCTGGGTCCTGGGCTCTGTCATCTGGTTGCGTCAACGGGAAAGAAGAAGAAAAGGGGGAGCAAAGCAACCGTGAGTACTCATCCAAAGTACTCACAAGCAAGGATCTACACTACATATGCAACATTATCAAAGGAAGGCTGTATATGTGGACTGGGCTGTAGAAATGCCAGAATAGAGAGAAGGCCTAGTCCTATCGAAGGCTAGCATCTTCTGGAAACCACCATCTTGCAGCAAATAGGAGGGAGTAGAGTAGCATAAAGTAAAGTAGTACTAGTGTTATGAACCTCAGCCAGAGATCCTTTCTCGACTCCCTGCGAGAAAGCAATCCCAGAGCCATACTATCTAGTTATCACCTCAAGTATCCAGTTCTAGTTGTATCGATCGGGATACAACTCCGAGTGTTCGTTACCGTAGGACAGGCCATCGATAGATGTTTTCTTCCCTGCAGGGGTGCACCAACTTACCCACCACGCTCGATTAACTCCGGACGGGCACACTTTCCTGGGTCAGGCCCGGCCTCGGCCAAACAATACGCCGCAACCCGACCTAGGCTTAATAGAGATGTCAGCACGCCGGACTAAACCTATGCCCCCAGGGGTCATGGGCCATTGCCCCGGGAACTCCTGCACGTTGCGAGGGCGGCCGGTGAGCAGACCTAGCTACCCCCTTAAAAAAGCAGGTGCTTACTTGTCCAACCCGGCGCGCGCCGCTCAATCGCTAACGTGTATTAAGCTTTGGCCGATGCATACAACACAGAACACCCATACTATGCCCACGTGATGGTTAGTGATATCAGGCCAGAGGCCCCTCAGATCAAATATTCAAACCGTTAGTGTGTTGGTAGTGCGGTCACGAGCAGAGACTCACGAAAGATGTGACCCCATTGCCCCATCTCGAGGACTTGCGGCAAGGGCTAAGAATGCCCGACCACGCCTCGTATTCAACTCTCGGGTACCCTCCAAGTCAACCCATCTCCACATCACTCGCGGGTACCCCTCAGGGTCGACCCGCCTTTCCAAGTAACAGTTGTAAAGTCCAAGTATCCGTGTGTCCAAACATCAAGGGGAAAACCCGAGGAATCACCCCCGATGAATTCCACTCAATGTAATCATCAAGGTGGATGGAAGAGGAACCACCCTCAAGGTCCACACTTGAGGGGTTGCACGACAGAGTCGCATCGGAAGTGGTTAAGGAGGAAATCACCCTCAATGACCACGACCGAATAACTACACTACCGGGATAACGTCAGAAGTGCTGATGAGGTCTCACCCTCGGCACTCGATAGTAACCCACTAGTGTCGAGCAACTAAGGGGAAGTGATGTGCGGTGCCGGGGCCTGGTCTTCGATCCCGTTGATCGGGTCTTCGATGATGAAGCAGGGGCAACAAGGACAAGGTGGGGGTCACTGATGGATCACTAACCAACCTATACTAAGCAGTTTAGGGTAAGCAGGTAAGGTACAACAGCAGATACAAAAGCGGGCTATGCATCAGAATAGGAGCAATCAATAACAGTAGCAAAATCTAATGCAAGCATGAGAGAATGGAATGGGTGATATTGGGATGATCAAAGGAGGGGCTTGCCTGGTTGCTCTGGCAAGGAGGGGTCGTCTTCGACGTAATCGATCACAGGGGCATCATCGGTCTTGGGGTCTACCGGAGAGAAGAAGGGGAAGAAATAGTAAATATAAAGTAAACATAGCATCACAAAGCATAACGTGGCAATATGATGTGCCGGGTGTGACCTAACGTATGGCTACACGATAAAGGTGAAGAGGGAATTCAACCGGGAATCTTTTCCCGGTTCCAGACCTGTGTAAGACAGAAGATCGGAGGGGGAATGTTCCATGTTCAGCTTGCTAAGGGCATGTGACAGATGAACGGACCGCGTATTCAGATTTGTCTCGTCGTTCTGAGCAACTTTCATGTAGAAAACATTTTCATCCGAGTTACGATTTAATTTCTATGAATTTTTAAAGATAAAAGTATTTTCTGGAACTATTCAATTTAACATAAATGGAAGATGACATCAGCATGACGTCAGCAGTGCATCAGCATTCGGCTGACCCTGCTGACTGGTCAAACTGACAGGTGCGGCCCACCTGTCAGCCTCTCTGGGTTAAAAGTGGATTGAACTAATCTAACAGACTGATTAGAGGGGTATGCCCCAAGTGTAAGTGACTAACTAACTACTAATTAAATAACAAATTTTAACTAGCAGTTTTATTTATTTATAAAATGTTTTAAACAAGTGGGGCCCACACGTCAGTCTCACTGAGCAGCCTAGTTAGTAGTTGACTGGGTCAAGCCAGTCAACTAGGCCACAAGGGCCCACTGGTCAACGACCCAGGGGCGGGGTCCACTATGCCATGTCGGCGTCGGCACCGGAGAGAGAGCTCCGGCGACCAAAGCAACGGCAGTGCCTTGCCGGAGTTGGCCGGGGCCGCACTACAGGGGGCCTCCGGACCAGCGGCTTGGACCTAAGGGGGCCTACACAATGGTGACGACGACGGGCGTCGGGGACGACCGGAGCATCGCCGGCAGCGAGCGGAGGCGACCGCGGTGTTCGGGAGCGCGTAGGGAAAAACCTACGGGGCGCCAAATCGGCTGCGGCTGGTCGCGTTTGAACGGGCATTCGACGCCGCCGACATCTATGGTGGCGGTGCGGCCCGTAACGGGCTGGAACAACGACGGCGAGAGGCGGGGCAGACGCTGGCATTCGGTCGCGGTTGGAGACGAGGCTAGAGGGTACGGGGAGGCACGGGAGGAGGCGTGGGCGGCTGGGAGGCCTCCTGGCAGTGCTAGGGGCATGAAGCCGTGCTCGAAAGCGAGCTCGACCGGTGGTGGCTGAGACGGCGTGGCTCGACAGTGGCGACGGGCTCAGCCACGGCAGCAACAATGGCATACGGGCATGGGAAACGGCAGGGGAGCAAGGGGAGGAGAGGGAGGTGCTCACCGAGCGGCCAAGAAAAGCCCTCGACAGGATAGTAGCAGCAGCGAGCATCGCCAGAGTCGGAGGGGATCGATGGCGATCGAAGATGTAGACGATAATTAGGCAGTGGGGCTCCGTGTCTCCACCTTGTGGCACCAGGAGAGGTGGCCGACCGCGGCGAGGCCCATGGACAAGGCCAGCGGGCACGGGGCCGCCGGTGGCCGCGGAGATGACGGAAAGCAGAGGTGATGGCGCTCGGTGAGGGGGGAGAGAAAGTGAGCGGGGGATCTGGTGGGGAGAGGAAGAGGCGAAGAGGATGAGCGTGGGGGGAGTGGGAGAAGGGCCCGAGGCACTGGGGGGCGTGGAGGCCTTATCCTCTCGTCGGGCGACGCCGATGAGGTGGTTCAGTGGCGATCGCACCCGCGGTCGCTCGAACAGGATGGCGACCGGGGGAGAGTGGGATGCTGGGCTGGTTCGGTGGGTTAGGTGGGCCGGCCCAGGTGGGTTCGGTCCAGGAAGGGGGTTGCTCTCTCTCTTCCTTTTTTTTCTTTTTGTTTTCTTTTCCAGCAGCTTTTGCCTTTTGCTTTTAGCCACTAATGACTTTGCAAAATTATGCCACTAGCTAAAACAATTCCAAAGAATTATTGTGCAATGCCACAAAAAGAATGGTGAGGCTTTTGAAAAAGGTAGCAATTTTTATAAATTTAAAAGCCATTTAATCTATTACTTTAGCCACTGCTTTAATTGGTTTAGGCCATTTAAACACCTTGCAAAAATGTTGGTCGACCACCAATATTAACAAATGATCATTTTCCACAAGATGAACATTTTTGAATTCATGTCTGACAAATTTGATTTTTTTGACTTCAGATTGGATTTGAATTTGAATGGTGATTTGGATCAAGTCAAGATTAGCAACAGTAATGTGATGACATGGCACCATTAACAAGGGATTACTGTAGCATGACACTGGGGGTGTTACACTATCTTGCAAGTCTATATTCACCTATTATGTGTTATCATCAGTTAACCCCGAAGTGACAATAATCGGGATACTTACCGGTGATGACCGTAGTTTGAGGAGTTCATGTATTCACTAAGTGTTAATGATTTGGTCCGGTACTCTATTAAAAGGAGGCTTTAATATCCCTTAGTTTCCATTAGGACCCCGCTGCCACGGGAGGGTAGGACAAAAGATGTCATGCAAGTTCTTTTCCATAAGCACATATGACTATATTCGGAATACATGCCTACATTACATTGATGAACTGGAGCTAGTTCTGTGTCACCCTATGTTATGACTATTACATGAGGAATCACATCCGACATAATTATCCATCACCTATCCAATGCCTATGAGCTTTTCACATATTGTTCTTCGCTTAGTTACTTTATTATTGCCACTGTTACAATTACTACAAAACTGCTACTGTTACTTTTGCTACTGTTACCGTTACTTCCATACTACTTTACTACTAAATACTTTGCTGCAGATACTAAGTTATCCAGGTGTGGCTGAATTGACAACTCAACTGCTAATACTTGAGAATATTATTTGGCTCCCCTTGTGTCGAATCAATAAATTTGGGTTGAATACTCTACCCTCGAAAACTGTTGCGATCCCCTATACTTGTGGGTTATCACTTCACAACACAAAACTCAATAGAAAATCTCATGAGCTCTGTTAGCGAAATAAAACAAACCACCACTTTAAGGTACTGTAATGAACTCATTATTTATTTATATTGGTGTTCAACCTACTGTATTCCAACTTCTCTATGGTTCATACCCCCCGATACTAGCCATAGATTCATCAAAATAAGCAAACAACACGCGAAAAACAGAATCTGTCAAAAACAGAACAGTCTGTAGTAATCTGTAACTCTCGAATACTTCTAAAACCCCAAAAATTCTACCAAAATAGGAAGTCCTAGACAATTTGTTTATTAATCTTCTGCAAAAATAATCAACTGAAAAACATGTTTCTGTGATTTATGAAAATTATTCTCGTGCGTGCAAAAGTTTCTGTTTTTTAGCAAGATCAAATTAACTATCACCCAAGAAGATCCTATAGGTTTTACTTGGCACAAACACTAATTAAAACATAAAACCACATCTAACCAGAGGCTATAAGAATTATTTATTACCAAACAGGAACAAAAAGCAAAGAACAAAAATAAAATTGGGTTGCCTCCCAACAAGCGCTATCGTCTAACGCCCCTAGCTAGGCATAAAAGCGAGAATAGATCTAAGTATTGCCATCTTTAGTATTCAATTCATAGGTGGTTCCCATAATAGATTCATAAGGTAATTTGATTTTCTTCCTAGGAAAGTGTTCCATGCCTTTCCTTAATGGAAATTGGAATCTAATATTTCCTTCTTTCATATCAATAATTGCAACAGTCGTTCTAAGGAAAGGTCTACCAAGGATAATAGGACATTAAGGATTGCAATCTATATCAAGGACAATAAAATCCACGGGCACATAATTCCTATTTGCAACAATAAGAATATCATTAATCCTTCCCATAGGTTTGTTAATGGTGCAATCCGCAAGGTGCAAGTTTAAAGAGCAATCATCAAATTCACGGAAACCTAACACATCACACAAAGTTTTTGGAATCGTGGAAACACTAGCACCCAAATCACACAAAGCATAGCATTCATGATCTTTAATTTTAATTTTAATAGTAGGTCCCCACTCATCATAAAGTTTTCTAGGGATAGAAACTTCTAATTCAAGTTTTTCTTCATAAGATTGCATTAAAGCATCAACGATATGTTTAGTAAAAGCTTTATTTTGACTATAAGCATGAGGAGAATTTAACACGGATTGCAACAAGGAAATACAATCTATTAAAGAACAATTATCATAATTAAATTCCTTGAAATCTAAAATAGTGGGTTCATTGCTATGTAAAGTTTTGACCTCTTCAATCCCACTTTTACCAATTTTTGCATCGCGATCTAAAAACTCCGAATCATTGGGACGCCTCTTAACTAAAGTTGACTCATCTCCAGTTCCATCATTATCATGATTTATATTGCAAAAAAAAGATTTAATAGAGGACACATCAATTTTTTTAGATATTCATCCCTATTATCTTCCAACCCTTCTGGTTTGGCGGCCATCTTATTAACTAAGGTGGCCTGCTTATCCCAAATATTGCTCAGACCATAAAATTCCTTAGAAATATCATCAACCTCTTTATTCATGTAATACACAAAGCTTTTTTGTTCTTTAAGCTCATTTCTAAAGAAATTATTATGCTCAAATTGTAAAGTCATAAAGCTTCTAACGCTGTTTTCGATTTCTTCCAACCTTCTACGGTGAGGATCAACATTTTTAGGCAAGGCCATCACGGCAAAAAGGCACACAAGAAGAAAGCGAAAAAGAGGCGAACGGGAAAAAGAGGGTGAATAAAACGGCAAGGGTGAAGTGGGGAGAGGAAAACGAGAGGCAAATGGAAAATAATGTAATGCGAGGGATAAGAGTTTGTGATGGGTACTTGGTATGTCTTGACTTGTGCGTAGACTCCCGGCAACGGTGCTAGAAATCCTTCTTGCTACCTCTTGAGCATGCATTGGTTTTCCCTTGAAGTGGAAAGGGTGATGCTGCAAAATAGCATAACTATTTCCCTTAGTTTTTGAGAACCAAGGTATCAATCCAGTAGGAGGCTACACTCAAATCCCTCGTACCTACACAAACAAAGAAGAACCTTGCAACCAACGCGATAAAGGGGTTGTCAATCTTTTCACGACCACTTGCAAAAGTAAGATCTCATAGAGATAATAAGATAAATATTTTTGGTATTTTTATGATATAGATTAGAAAGTAAAGATTGCAAGATAAAATAGATCAGAAACTTATATGATGGAAAATAGACCCGGGGGGCATAGGTTTCACTAGTGGCTTCTCTCAAGATATCATAAGTATTACGATGGGTGAACAAATTACTGTCGAGCAATTGATAGAGAAGTGCATAGTTATGAGAATATCTAGGCATGATCATGTATATAGGCATCACGTCCACGACAAATAGATCGAAACGATTCTGCATCTACTACTATTACTCCACACATCGACCGCTATCCAGCATGCATCTAGAGTATTAAGTTCATAAGAACAGAGTAACGCATTAGGCAAGATGACATGATGTAGAGGGATAAAATCAAGCAATATGATATAAACCCCATCTTTTTATCCTCTATGGCAATAATACAATACGTGCCTTGCCACCCCTGTTGTCACTGGGAAAGGACACCGCAAGATTGAACCCGAAGCTAAGCACTTCTCCCATTGCAAGAAAGATCAATCTAGTAGGCCAAACCAAACTGATAATTCAAAGAGACTTGCAAAGATAATGAATCATACATAAAAGAATTCAGAGGAGATTCAAATATTGTTCATAGATAATCTTTATCATAAACCCACAATTCATGACACACCGCAAAAAGTATTACACCGAATAGATCTCCAAGAAGATCGGGGAGAACTTTGTATTGAGATTCAAATAGAGAGAAGAAGCCATCTAGGTAATAACTATGGACCCGAAGGTCTGAGATAAACTACTCACACTTCATCGTAGAGGCTATGGTGTTGATGTAGAAGCCCTCCATGATCGATTCCCCCTCCGGCGGAGCGCCGGAAAAGGCCCCAAGATGGGATCTCACGGGTACAGAAGGTTGCGGCGGTGGAAATAGGGTTTCTTGGTGCTCTCAGATGTTTTCAGGGTATATGAGTATATATAGGCGAAAGAAGTCGGTCAGGGGAGCCACGAGGGGCCCACGAGGGTGGGGGGCATGCCTCCCTGCCTCGCGGCCGCCTTGTTTCTTTCTTGTTGTCCACTCCAAGTCTCCTAGATTGCGTTAGTTCCAAAAATAACTCTCCCAGAGGTTTCATTCCGTTTGGACTCCGTTTGATATTCCTTTTCTGCGAAACACTGAAATAGGCAAAAAAGAACAATTTGGACCAGGCCTCCGGTTAATAGGTTTGTCCCAAAAATAATATAAAAGTGCATAGTAAAGCCCATTAAACATCCAAAACAGGTAATATAATAGCATGGAACAATCAAAAATTATAGATACGTTGGAGACGTATCACTACTCGATAGTTCAATGTGCCATGCTTTACAACATAGAATCGGGACTTCAAAGACGTTTTGAACGTCATGGAGCATATGAGATGTTCCAAGAGTTGAAGTTAATATTTCAAGCAAATGTCCGAGTTGAGATATATGAAGTCTCCTATAGCTGCAAGGTGGAGGAGAATAGTTTTGTCAGTGAACGCATACTCAGAATGTCCGGGTACCATAACCACTTGACTCAGCTGGGAGTTAAATCTTCCTGATGATAGTGTTATTGACAGAGTTCTTCAATCACTGCCACCAAGCTATAAAGGCTTCGTGATGAACTATAATATGCAAGAATGGAAAAGACTATTCCGAGCTCTTCGCGATGCTAAAGGCTGCGGAGGTATAAATCAAGAAGGAGCATCAAGTGTTGATGGTTAACAAGACCAATAGTTTCAAGAAAAAGGGCGAAGAAGGGGAACTTCAAGAAAAATAGCAAGCAAGTTGCTACTCCCGGGAAGCAGTCCAAGTCTGGACCTAAGCCTGAAACTGAGTGCTTCTACAGGAAAGGGACTTGTCGTGGAATAGTCACGAAAGATGTCCTAGTGTGAGGTCTTAGTCATGGAGCCATCGCAACTAGGTTAGCCTAAAGGAGTTAAACGGGACAAAGGACACATGAGTTTATACTGGTTCGTCCCCTTGCGGTGAAGGTAAAGGCCTAATCCAGTTTGAGGTGGTATTGCTTATGTCTTGATTACCAAGGAGCGAATACGCTTGACCTAGCTTTCGATCTCTTGTTTCTTGCCCTGAACCGTCGTCGCGTCGTCCCTTTCTATACACAGGTTGATGCCCAGCGACTCACGGAGTCCCGGCCGGCTCATAGACAATGTGTTCGGCTCGGTGACTAATTATATATGCCTTACAATACAAGTCTTACACATATGGCGGTTTACTCCTACGGGCCATAAGTCGCCCTTGGTCCTTGGGCCCTTGCCTGTGAACCGCCATCTTCAATATCCTCGTGGGCTTCATATTATGAACTGCCATTGGTATAATCCATCCCTTCCTGGGCAGGTCATACCTAATAGTTATATCCCCAACATTAGGCCCCAGGTTGATTTGAATAGGTTCATGTCAATCTCCAGCACCGTAGAAAAATCTTCTCTTCTTCATTTGTGTGAGAATTCATAACCCGCCATGACATCATCTCATGGGCTTGTGATAACCCACCATGATGTCACCTGTCATTAATTTGCACAATATCCAATATATCTAAACAGATCTTTAATAGCCATCCCGAGAATCAAGGCGCCCGAACAGCTGGATAACCATGTTTTGGCCTCCTTGTTTTTCGCGCCCACATGTTAACCTTTTCCTTATAAATAGGGTCGAACAACCTCTTCTCATTCTCCCCCTTTTCCTTCTCGTCTTCCTCCTCTTGCGACTCCATTGCTACATCGAGCTCTGCCGCCACTTCAAAGCTCTCCGTCTTCCTCGCCCTCGGCCACTGCATCAACTTGAACTGGACCAGAAAACGCCGGCGCCCCACCGCAGTCTTATCTGCATCTGTAAGTGTTCCCCCTTCTATGCCCTAGATCCGCATTAGGGTTCCTATAGTTCTTCGTAGTTCTTCAACCCTAGCATCTTTTGATCCGAAGATAGCATATAACTCGTGCAGTAGTAGTTTTGCCCTTGCTTTTAATGCCAGTGGACCCTTTTTCCTTCATAAAAGATCTCCTTAGAACCTATGAACTCCCCTGCACTGTTTTTAGGTTTTAGATTTTTCTGCATTTTCTGAACTACCACTGATCCAAAATTATGATTGCAATTTGTGAAACATGTTTGTCCAGTACTTAGTAAATGTTTTCTTCCTGATAGATCAATCTGGCCATGGCGGCTTACATCACCAGTTGTAGTTAGATTCAATGCTCAACAGATTTCACTCTTGATAGACATCAATCTGGTCATGGCGTCTTACATTACCAACTGTAGCTAGTCATATACCATTAGGCCCCTTTTAAGCCGCCATTCTAAATATGTGTTGTAGAGCTTTTCCTCCGGCTTAACTTAAACTGGCAAATTTGTTCTTTTTCCTTTTAGGCATCTTTCTCCACAATGGCCTCGAAGACAGCCACTTCCTGTAACTAGGTTCCCTTCGTCGTTACTGAGAAGACATTCCAGGACTTTGTGAAAACCGGCTATTTGCCAAAGAAGATTGTCATGCATTATCGCACCCCCAAGTCGGAAGAGGAGAAGCCTCAGCCAAAGGATGATGGAGTCATTGTCTTTACTGATCACATGAACCGGGGCTTCTCACCGCCCGGCTCAAAATTCTTCCGAGATGTTATGCAATTTTTTAATCTTCATCCTCAAGACATCGGACCCAATTCCGTGTCAAACATATGCAATTTTCAAGTTATCTGTGAGGTGTACCTCCAAGAGGAACCCAACGTGGAGCTGTTCAGAGAATAATTTTATTTGAACCGCCAAAACGAGTACTCAAATGGACCCAACTTGGAACTTGGTGGGATCTCAATTCGGCGAAGGAGGGATGCTACCTTCCCTTATGCCCGCTTGCCGAGTCATCCCAAGGATTGGAATAAGACATGGTTCTATTGCAAGGATACCTCTCCAACTGACGAGAACCGGCTGGCCAATTTTTGTGCCCTGCGTCTTGACTCAAAACATCCTCTCCCTGACAAGCTGACAGCTGCTGCATGCAAAAAAAACTCGCCCTCACCATTGCCAAGGTCAAGGCTTTGTTAGGAAATGGCTTAACTGACATCGACTTGGTTCGATGCTGTGTTGCATAGCGGGTCATTCCCTTGAGTCGCTGCACCGGCTTAATGTGCACCTACATGGGTGACAAAAAGGATCCACTGCGCCACAGCTCCATGGATTTAACTGACGACACTATCAACGAAATAACAAAGTCCCTTCTGCATGAATGCCCGGTAAACTGCAGCAAGGTGGGCTTAAGCCCTTTCTGCAAATCTAACCCGACACCAAAAGTAAGTCTTTAAATTACTTACTTTACCTTCATTCTTAAATACTTTGTTTAACTCAACTTTGATGACTTTCCCAGGCTGATGATGACTTTTGGAAGAAGGAATATGACCATGAAGCTGCCAAAAGGGCCAGGAAGGCCAAGAAATCCACCAAGAGAACCGCCAAGAAGAAGGGAAATAAATCCAGTACTTCCGAGCTATTTGAACTGGACGACAGCTCTGAGTCGGAGGTAGCCCTTGATTCCCTTGGCTCCTTTTTCAACCATCTTATTGACATTGATCATCATCAGGATGACACGGGGACCAGCGAAGCAATCGAGGAAGAGGTAACTATCATTTCTTTCGACTCGGAGCCCTTGCCAAGACAGAAAATTCGAAGAGTAACCCGGAAAGTAAGCTTTTCACACCCCTTAGCTCATTTGGAACCTCACTTTATTTTGAAGTAACAGCAGCACGAGAGCCAGCGACAGACTCGGACTAGGAGAGGCGAAGAATTATCTTCCGACTTACCGAACACCCCAAGGAAGCGTCGAAACGAGGTCATCCCCAATTTAAACTCTTTTTATCCTCTCGCGGGTCTCATCCGCCAACCACTTAATTCTTCCGACTCAAATTATCAAGAAACCTCTCGTTCCTCTTCCGGGGATTCATCTCAGTCTCATCTGCCGGCTTTCAAGTCTGCTCCCGAGTAATAACAGTTATCTATTTTCTCATTATGATCCTTGATACTTATACTGATCTCTCATGACTCATGCAGCGGAAAAGCCAAGCTTAGCAAAAAGGCAAAAGTGACTAAACCGACCGAAGTCCCGAAAGTCAGTAAACCGGAACAAAAAATTGCATCACCTGAGGCATCTGTTCCTCAACCATCAGAGCCGGTTCTTGACATTCCACCGGAAATCCCCGTCTCTTCCATTGATCAAGCAAACGACGATCCTTTAACTGCTGATGCCTCAAGCCCAGTAAAAACGGTTGAGACACATGATGATGATGTGGCGATTACCAACATTGGCTTGAGAGAGCCGGGAAGGCCTACTATCTTGGCCAAATACTCCGCCAAGGAAGAATGTATTAAACGGCGAAAGGTTAGATTTGACGTTGCCGACTACTCCCAATTGAGCCTTGGCAAGGTATATTCTGGCTATCTCAGTCAAGTACAACCAGCCGTGAACTTGAAGTTGACATGGTAAAGCAGATGCACCAAAAATTTGAGGTATGAGCTCCTTCTTTATTGTGTTATGCACATTCTGCCAGCCCCCAAGTCTAATGTTTATGATGTAATTTAATATGCTGTAGACTTAGCTTAACCATGAGTATAAATAATACCCATTGAGAAAACCCTTTAACATCCGGCTTACACCATCCGGGTTAAAACTGATCTGTAATGACTTAGCACTGAACCTGCAGCCCCAACGGCTGGTTTAATCAGCATGAATGAGTCGGTCCTTTGTATCCTTGTGTAAAGCAGAACTTACTTTGTGTAGTCCTCATGACCCGGCTGTGACCGTTTGCAACACAACCGGGTTACCATAAAGTAGTAAAAAGACAAGCAATATGCATTAGCCCCCAAGTGCCAAGTACTCTTGCTCGCAAGGTGCTTGGGACTTATTCACATAAACAATTTGTATACGTAATTTTTTTTGCATACATTAGCCCCCAAGTGCCAAGTGTTGTTGCTTGCAAAATTCTTGGGACTTCATGTTTATAATGCAAATCTGAATCATGATTTTGAACTGGTGCAGGCCACCACTGCTCAACTTGAATCTCAATGGGCTGACGTGAAAGCCCGACTGGAGGTGCAAGAATCTGAGACCCGGAAAGCTGACTCAAAATTCCAGTTCAGCATGACTGAAGCAGAGAAACTGAAAACCAATTTTGAAGTGGAACAAAACGCCTGGGCCAAAGAGAAGACTGCCTTGATACAACGGGCTGAGAAGGCGGGGGCGGCTCTTCAGGAAGCGACTACTGAACTTACCGGCTTAAAACCCCGTGTGTCTCAGATGGTTGCTGCTATCTTTGGTAAGTCGCCTCTCTAGTATCCATTTTGAATGTCTTCCTTGATGACAGAAACACCTCTAACCCATCCATGATTATTATGTAGGCCCCAGGAGCACCAATCTTAACCAAGATATGCTTGTGAAGCTGAAGGCGGTTTACACACTTGTTGAGCAGCTCTATACTGGGGCTCAACGCACATTGGCCACAATTTCTCTGTCTAACCAAGCACCTACTCTCTTAGTTGAAGTCTCGAGGAAGCTTACTGTCTTTCCTGAGAGGTTTAATGAGATGAAGCGATCATCCGCGAGATCCAGTGCTGTGACTACTTTGAGTCGTGCCTAAGTGTGGCTATCAGAGCTAGACTCGGCCGATATCTCTACCGGGTACCCCAACTTGAAAGAAGATGGCACTCCGTTTGATAAAAAAGACTCCGTCGCCTGTGTAAAGGAAATACGTCTCCTGGCTAGTCTAATTGGCAATGAGACACATCTTTCCAGATACCAACCGACTTATGACTTGGAAAATCAGAAACTGCCTACACCATCTTACAAAGCGTTGGATCTCATCCCCCAATCTGTAAGCACATCTTTGCTCCTGAAGTTGACCCGTTCGAGCTTATTGATGATGAAGCTGAATCACACCTTTGCTCCTGAAGTTGACCCATCCGAGCTTATTGATGATGAAGCTGAATCCAAGCTTTGAATAGCATTGACTGGTCATCACCAACCTTCCAAGCAGTAGAGCCGGACGAAGAAACGGAGAAGGATAACCCAGATGCTTCAGGCCATCGAACTCAAGAAGATTGATCCGCTTGGTGGTTCATGTAGTTAATCTTCTGAAAAACACTTAATCATTCTGGCTCCTTGAGTCATGTAATAGGCTTAGCGAAAACTTTTCTGTCATGCCATCGTGCATGTTTATGTTTTGCCCAATGCTGTTTGAGTCGTCACTTGATAAATATCTTTTGATACTTCTCATGACATTTGATTTGTGCAGATGAAACTTAAGTTTAACCTGCACACAAGGAATATCATAGGAGCCCTGGCGGTTTACCGCGGTGCGGGTTATAATACCCATATAAAGCCACTGATGTTTGAAAACAGTTTATAGACAAGGCTGGTTTAGTTATAATGAAATGTAATCATAACAAAAATACCATACCTGTGATATTGAGTTGTACTGCCGGCTTATGATACCTGTGCAGTAAGGGTGATAACCCAAAATTTAGAAGCCAATACTTTCGGGTATTTAATATGATCATGGACGGGCGACTTATTGTCCTGATCCAGGTCGGGTTAATAAAAACAACGGGTATGCTTCAAAGATGAGCTGTGAAGACTGAGGCTATACAACCTGAATCACTTAAACCATATGTCAAGAAGGCATCAAGATGAACCGGAAAAAATGTTCAAAAACCCAAGCAAAACAAGAAAACGAGGCTATGTTCAAATACGATCAGGAAGCCCCCAAGTAGTTTGTGGCATTACGCCGATCAAAGGGGTACCGTCTGCTATGATTCGAATACGATCAGGAAGCCCCCCCTAGTGACCATAATGATTAATGGCTATGATTCAAATACGACCAGGAAGCCAGACCAAAAGGGTTAATGGCTATGATTCGAATATGATCAAGAAGCCCCCTAGTGACCAAAATGATTAATGGCTATGATTCGAATATGATCAGGAAGCCGGACCAAAAGGGTTAATGGCTATGATTCGAATACAATCAATAAGCCCCCTAGTGACCAAAATGATTAATGGCTATGATTCGAATACGATCAGGAAGCCAGACCAAAAGGGTTAATGGCTATGATTCGAATACGATCAAGAAGCCCCCAAGTGATCATGAAATTATGATGAAGAAGACTCATTATTCTTGAAGATGAAATGACAGAGGCCCTGGTTTATTACAATCATCATAATATATACATCGTCAAGATATGTACATCATAAGAGCCGATGGCTCAAGTGTAATAAGGCCGAAGATGAGCAATATTCCACGGCCGACGGGTCTCCTCCTCTGACTTACGTGAGTCCTTGTGCTCTCGAATATTTATAAGGTAGTATGACCCATTGTTCAAGTTCTTGTTGACCACAAAGGGTCCTTCCCAAGGCGGGGATAACTTGTGCACATCAGTTTGATTCAGATGAGCCGGAGCACTATATCACCTTCTTGAAAGGTTCTGGACTTAACTCGGCGGTTGTGGTAATGGAGCAGACCTTGTTCGTAAATCGCCGAGCGAGCTGTCGCAAGGTCATGCTTCTCATCTAACAGGTCAAGTGCATCCTGACGTGCTTGTTCATTATCAGCTTCAACATAAGCCGCCACGTGGGGCAAGTCGTGACGGATGTCACCAGGGAGAACCGCCTCCGCTTCGTAAACCATGAAGAAAGGCGTGTAACCCATAGATCTGTTGGGGGTAGTATTGATACTCCATAGCACGGAAGGTAACTCCTCCACCCGACAACCCAGTGTCCTCTGCAAAGGAGCCATAAGCCGGGGCATGATGCCTCTCAAAGTTTCTTGACTGGATCGTTCAACTTGACCATTGGATTAGGGCTGAGCTACTGACGAGACGTCAAGTCGAATATGCTCATGTTGACAAAACTCTTTCATAGCACCCTTGGACAGATTAGTGCCATTGTCAGCTATAATATTGTGGGGGAAAACCAAAGTGAAAAATCACCTTTTTGATGAATTGAACCGCCATTGTCGTGTCACACTTACTGACCGACTCTTCTTCAACCCACTTTGTGAATTTTTCAGCCGCCACCAAGAGGTGTTTTTTTATCCTTGGACCTTTTAAAAGGCCCAACCATATCAAGCCCCCAAACTGCAAATGGCCAAGTAATTGGAATCATCCTCAATTCTTGAGCCGACACATGAGCTTGTCGTGAAAATTTCTGACAACCATCACATTTACTGACTAAATCCTCTGCATCAGCATGAGCCGTCAGCCAGTAAAAGCCATGACGAAAAGCTTTAGCCACAAGGGATTTTGAGGCGGCATGATGACCACAATCTCCTTCATGAATCTCACGAAGAATCTCACGACCCTCTTTAGGAGAAATGCAACGTTGAAATGCCCCGGTGACACTGCGATGGTGTAACTCTCCATTAGCAATTGTCATTGACTCAGACCGCCGGGTTATCTGCCTGGCCAAAGTTTCGTCCTCAGGTAACTCGCCCCGGGTCATGTAAGCCAAATATGGGACTGTCTAATCAGGAATATCGTGAAGCCTCCACCAGTTGTGCTTCCGGCTCAGGGATAGCCAGATCTTCCTCTATAGGCCATTTGATAGAAGGATTATGAAGAACGTCCAAGAACGTGTTAGGTGGCACCGGCTTATGCTGAGACCCTAACCGGTTTAAGGCATCAGCCGCCTCATTTTTCCTGCGATCTATGTGTTCCACTTGATAACCCTTGAAGTGTCCAGCAATAGCATCAACCTCGCGGTGATGAGCTTCCATGAGTGGGTCCTTAGAATCCCATGTGCCTGAAACTTGCTGAGCACCAAATCTGAGTCGCCAAAACATCTCACCCAGCTTAATTTCATCTCCTTAGCCATCCGAAGACCATGGATAAAGGCTTCATACTCAGCTGCATTATTAGTACAGGGAAACATCAACCTTAAAACATAACAAAACTTGTCACCTCGAGGGGAAGCTAAGACAACTCCAGCCCCCGAGCCTTCCAATTCCATGGACCCATCAAAGTGAATAGTCCAATATGTGTTATGTGGCTTCTCTTCAGGCATCTGCAGCTCTGTCCAATCATTGATAAAATCCACAAGTGCTTGAGACTTGATGGTCGTGTGAGGCATATACTTCAAACCATGAGGCCCAAGTTCAATGGCCCACTTGGCGACCCGCCCTGTCGCTTCTCTGTTTTGAATAATATCCCCTAGGGGAGCAGAACTAACTACTGTGGTGGGATGACCCAGAAAATATTGCTTAAGCTTCCGGCTGTCCATGAACACCCCATAGACGAGATTCTGCCAATGTGGATATCTCTGTTTGGACTCAATAAGCACTTCACTGATATAGTAAACTGACTGTTGAACTGGATATTCTTTGCCTGCCTCCTTCCGTTCTACCACAATGGCTACACTGATAGCCCGAGCGTTAGCAGTCACATATAATAATAATAGTTCCTTATCAATGGGGGCGGCAAGGACTGGCGGCTCAACTAGCTATTTCTTCAAAACTTCAAACGCGTCGTTAGCAGCATCACTCCAAACAAAATCATCTGTTTTCTTCATCATCTGGTAAAGTGGTATGGCCTTCTCACCCAACCGACTTATGAACCGGCTTAAAGCGGCAATATGACCCGCCAGACACTGAACATCATTGATACATGCCGGCTTTGCTAGGGAGGTAATGGCCTTGATCTTCTCCGGGTTAGCCTCAATGCCTCTGTTAGAAACCAGAAAACCCAAAAGCTTGCCAGCTAGCACACCAAAAATGCACTTGGCCGGGTTAAGCATCATATTGTAGACCCAGAGATTTCCAAAGGTCTCCCTCAAATCATCTATCAAAGTTTCCTTCTCTCTGTATTTTACCACAATATCATCCACATAAGCATGAACATTGCGCCCAATCTGACTGTGAAGACAATTGTGCACACATCACTGGTAAGTCGCCTGGGTACTCTTGAGCCCAAAAGGCATAGACACATAGCAGAAGGCTCCAAAGGGAGTGATAAAAAGTTGTCTTCTCCTGGTCCTTAACTGCCATCTTGATCTGATGATAACCAGAGTAAGCATCCAAAAAACTCAAACGCTCACAACCCGCTGTAGCATCAATGATTTGATCAATACGAGGAAGAGGAAAAGGAACGGCTAGACAAGCCTTGTTTAAGTCCGTGTAATCCACACACATACGCCAAATGCCATTTTTCTTAAGCACTAGCACCGGATTAGCCAACCACTCAGGATGAAAGACTTCAACAATGAACCCAGCCGCCAAGAGCCGGGCCACCTCTTCACCAATTGCCTTACGCCTCTCCTCATTGAAGCGATGAAGGAATTGCTTGACCGGCTTAAATTTCGGATCAATATTGAGAGCGTGCTCAACGAGTTCCCTCGGTACCCCCGGCATGTCAGAAGGTTTCCATGCAAAGATGTACCGTTTCTCACGGATGAACCCGATGAGCGTGCTTTCCTATTTATGATCCAAGTTAGCACTAATACTGAACTGCTTGGATGAGTCGCCGGGAACAAAATCAACCAGCTTAGTATCATCAACTGACTTAAACTTCAAGACTGGATCATGCTCTGTAGTTGGCTTTTTCAAAGACGTCATATCCGCCGGGTTAACATTATCTTTGTAAAATTTCAACTCCTCTGTCGCACAGACAATCTTAGCATAAGCAGCATCACCTTCTTCACACTGCAGAGCTATCTTCCGACTCAGATGCACTGTGAGGGTCCCCTTGTAACCCGGCATCTTGAGCTGTAAATAAACATAACACGGTTGTGCCATGAACTTGGCATAAGCCGACCGTCCAAACAGAGCGTGGTATGGGCTCCTGATCTTGACCACTTCAAAGATTAACTTCTCAGCCCTGGAATCGTGATCATCTCCAAAGGCCACTTCCAGCTCAATCTTGCCTACAGGGTACGCCAACTTACCAGGCACCACTCCATGGAAAATAGTATTGGATGGCTTAAGATTTTTATCAGTTAACCCCATGCGATGGAAAGTTTCATAATAAAGGATATTAATGCTGCTACCTCCATCCATGAGTACTTTAGTGAATTTGTATTCACCAACTTGAGGCGCCACCACCAAAGCCAAGTGACCCGGATTATCAACCCGGGGCGGGTGATCCTCTCGGCTCCACATAATTGGTTGCTCAGACCATCGCAAGTAATGGGGAACTGCCGGCTCAACGGCGTTCACAGCCCTCTTATGGAGCTTCTGGTCACACTTGCATAGACTTGTGGTGGAGATTTGGTACTGCCCACTATTCAACTGCTTTGGATGACTTTGATATCTAGACTGCTGCTGCTGGCCCACTTGGCCAGATTGTTGATTGTAACCACCCTCATTACCTTGCTGGTGTTGTTGACTCTGGAAGCTGGAATTAGAACCGCCGCCTCCATAACTAGGGTCATGAGAACCGCCACCACCAGAACCTGAGCCACCGCCCGACCCATGATGGTTTTGGAATGAATTAGCATTTTTGAAAGCCCTCATGATTGTACAATCTTTCCAAAGGTGAGTGGACGGCCTTGTACCATGCTTTGGGCAGGGCTCATTCAGCAACTGCTCAAGAGTGGGACCTAATCCACCTGTCCGAAGAGGTGGCCTCCCCTTATGACGCTAACCATTATTCTACGTATTGGTATTAGCTACAAAATCTGAGTTACCATCAGCTTTGCACTTGCCGTTTCCCCCCTGAATCGCTGGGTTTTGCTGCGGACCCTTGGTGTTGCCACTCTTCTTTCCTTTTCCCGGCTTGTCATCATCAGACTCGGGGTCCTTGGTACCATTAGAGTCGACATATTTAATTAGAGTGTAACATCCCAAATTTTCAATTTGGAATGTTATACAATTAGATCATTATTGCATATCATATTTATTGCATTTTGCCTCGATCCCAAAAATTCTACGCAACTCAAGGACCTACGGAGAGAGTTGGGGATTTCGATATTTTCATATTTGAGTTTTCTCAAAATTTGGAAATAGGATCATTTGATTTTATTTATTTTATCTTCAATTATTTCAATTATATAAATATGAGAGAGGGGATAAAATGAATTTCCCAAAATAAAGAAATATTGAGGATTTAATAAAAAAATCAAATAAGATTTTATTTTGGATTTTCTGGCTATTTTATTTGAATTTAGGAAAAATGCGTGTTTTTCAAAATTGCATTTAGGCCCCAAATAAATGTTCATCTAAACCGGCTTGATTTTAGAAGCTGGGGAAATTTTATTTCGGGATTTTTGGAGTCCATTTAGTATTTATTTTAATTGTTTGTCTGCGCGTAATGTTAAAAAAAACGAACCGACCTATGAGGTCGTGTCCGTCCGGGACTCCAACCCGGCCGGCCTTTAAAGCCCGAGGCCCGAGCCGCCCCAGCCCCAGCCGCCCCGCCCCCAAAACCTAGCGCCACCGCCGGATTCCGCCGCCGCCGCCGCGTTCCGCCGCCACCACCACCGGAGTTCGCCGCCGCCGCCGCGCCGCGCCATCCCACCGTCCCTGCCGTCGGAGTTCGCCACCGACACCGCC
>NC_041393.1:449733859-449745366 GCF_002162155.2 Triticum dicoccoides | reverse complement strand
CTCGCCGCCGCCGCCAGCCCCGCCGCTGGAGCCGCCGCCGACCCCGCTGCCCCGACGCCCGAGGTAGCTGCCGCCGCCGCTGTTTTTTCTGAAAAACCGTTCGGTTTTCTCGTCGGTTTTTTAGTTAAGTTTTTATTTTATTAGATCGGTTTTTTTTCGGTTTAGGTTAATTAGCGAGCGTTCGCTCGTTCGTTCGTTTTAACGAATGCGTTCATCGTTTAGATCCAGATAACGAACGTTCGTTCGTTAATCTGTTCGTCGTTTTCTTTTTCTCAGATTTATTCCGCGATTTTTCTGATCGCGATTTCTGATCCGATTTTCGTTTTAGTATAACTTTTCGCTCGTTTATCGGAATCAGACAATTAAAGCGCTTAGAGTTTCGTCTTGAAACCATCTTTCCGTATATTCTACTCACACAACTTTTTGCTTCTATAAAATTTGACTTAGGTCCAGAATAGTAATCGAAGCTTGTTTCTTTCGCCGTTTGAGTTTTGTTTCTTCGTTCGATTTGATTCTTTTTGCAAACCGGAGTTCTTAATTTGAACTTTCTGGTTAGATCTGTTATTGAGTTTTACCTGTGCATTAGAAGAGTACTTATTGTATGCTTGTTTGTTTGCTTGCTTGCGATAGAGTACCTGGATTGCGCCGCTTGCTACTTCGAATCCCTAGGTTTCACGGATCATCAGCAAGGCAAGTAACACTTTGATCATACTTCTTTCATACCCAGTTTTTATGCATTAGATCAATCTTCAAACAATTGCATGATTAGGATCTTATTAATATGTGGGTTTTGGGAAGTAGATGAGGTAGTACCTATTACCTGTTTTATTATCAAACCCTTGGGAGATACTTCTACGTTTGCTTATTATGCCATGCTATGCTAGTAGACGTGGATTGGTGAGTGAATTTTCCATGACAGATGTGAGATTGTTAATTAATGGTTTATTTAAGGTGGCAACTTTAATACACATCTGGGTGGATTGAGGTACCTGGGTATTCCAGGATTGCCTGTTTGTTTTTGGACCGCCACCCAGGCTCAAAGGGATCATAAGATTATTCATGCTAGAAACTTCCGTGTGCAGCCACAAGCTATTATGGGCTCTAGCATAGCTGATTAAGTCGTGCGAACTCTTACAGTGGTAGACTAGCAGATGTAGGGGAAAGTAGGTGTACAGGTCTACCCACCGTAAGGTGCTAGCGCTTCTGAAAGACTATGTCTCGGCCATCCGTTTCTCAAACACCATGTAGTGTGAGAAAACCAACGGAGGAGATTGGGTCTTGTGGGGAAAAGTGCACAAACCTCTGCAGAGAGTATAAACTAATCATGATTAGCCGTGTCCCCGGTTATGGACGTTTTGAGTATCTAGTACTTGGATTATCATGTGAATCTCATCATGTTACTTTAATTAATGTTGTTGGGTTTTTAATGATGATGTTACTTAATTGGGATTGAGGATGCTGTCAACCATTCTCAATGTTTAACAACCACCATGATAGTTAAATAAAATATATTCCTTTGAAGTAGGGAAAATTGGATTTATGCAAAAACTGTAACCATAGAGCTTTCCACTAGCCATATATGCATGTAGTATAGCATTATTCTTTCATTACTCTCTATGTGTTACATTGCCAGCATATTCCATGTGTTGACCCGTTTCGGGCTGGAGCATTCATGTTGCATACTTTTCAGATGACGAGTAAGATGCCTTAGGATCGTGGTTCTATACTCAGTGATGCCGTTGGAGTTGATGGACTCACTTATCTTCCAAGCCTTCTGTTGTTATCGTTATTAGATGGCCTTAAGCCATATTTTATTGTAATAAGCTCTCTTTGAGCCATTCGATGTAAGTGTGTGATTGCCCCTCTATTATAAATCCTTCAATTACTGTGCGTGTCAGCATTACTGATCCAGGGATGACACTGATGCACAGAGATCAGACTGTTTGAGGTCTGGTCGCTACAAGATGGTATCAGAGCACACGCTGACTGTAGGACACGACCACTAAGCTAAAGCCCTAGATCACTACTCTCTCTTCTCATTCTAACTCCTCATCTTTTCTACTCTTTTAGGATGGTGGATGCAAGGAACAAGTTCATACAACCGGATGAAGATACACCATTTGGAGGACACCTGAAGGAAGTCACTAGCTACCTGAACATCGGAGTACCAAGCTTCACCGGGACCTACAACGCCACTTTACCTGAAGAAGAGCGCTAGATAATTCAAGTTCAAGTTCTAGGAAGAATGTTCATGCCCGTCACTAAGCCCATAGAGTTTTCCTTCGATGCACCAACCTGGAGCCTAGGAAAGAGCATGGCAGCCCACATTACCATGGGACGTATTGGAGAAGTTTACCACAAGGAGCTTAAGGATACTATCTACCAGATTTGTGGGCGCTGAGACGAGCAATGGGAGATGATCAGCACCAGGAAGGACAGATCAATTGCAGCTTTCATCCAGGAGTTAAACCAGCACATTCGACGCCAGGAGAACTAGATGTGTGCAGGCATGATGGATCTAAAGAAGGCCATGACCAAGATCACGGAGTTGGAAGAAGAACTCAAGTCTACACGCGATGGATATGAGGAAATAGCTACATTAGTGGAGAAGAGCAATGATCTGAAGAAGAAGCTGAAAGTATTTATGGGATTTCCCACGACAGAAGGAGAAGAAGATTTCACATGTCCAGAGAATTACATCATCATCGACGACACCGACTCGGACCCGGATGATAGTGATGATGACTATGTAGATAACAGTAGTAGTATTTCCCTCCATGAATCTAGTATAGTTCGAGCACTTTTGTAACGATAGATAGACTTGTATGCCCTTGCTTGATTGAATGAAGTGTTTTGATTGAAATTTGTCTCATGTGCATATGGATAGTGTTTTCTCTCTAGGCCTCATTCTTTTCTGTATTCTCATCTTTTCTAAACCCTCAGATGCCTCCGAGATGTGACAACGGATTTGCCTTCCCACTGGAGCTCACCCAGTTGGTCCAGCAGCAGAATGCATTGATGCAGATACTAGTCCAGAATCAGAATCAGGGGAACAACAACAACAACAACAACAACCCACCACCACCAACACCTGTTGATCACTTAACCCGTTTCCTTAGGCTGAATCCGCTGGTGTTTTCCAGTAGCACCGAGCAGATTGTTGCAAATGATTGGCTTCGCAAGACAGCCAGGGAGTTGATCACTGTAGGATGCATAGATGCGGAGAAGGTGCATTTTGCCGCACATCAGCTTGATGGACCCGCAGCATCATGGTGGGAGAATTTCACAGCCACCTATCCAGTAGACACTGTTACATGGGATCAGTTTCAGCAAGCTTTTCGTACTGCCCATCTTTCAGCAGGAGCTATGGCCATGAAGAAGCGTGAGTTTTGTAACTTACGCCAGGGAGGACATACAGTTGGCCAGTATGTGGATGACTTTAGTAAGCTAGCACGTTATGCCCCAGATGATGTTGCTACAGATGCAGCTAAGCAAGAGAAGTTTCTGGAAGGACTGAATGATGAGCTGAGCATGCAGTTGATGGTAGCAAGTTTCAACAACTACCAGGAGTTGGCAGATCATGCTCTTATGATTGAAGGGAAGCAGCAACAGATTGAGAACCGCAAGAGGAAGTATGGACAAGGGAAGTACAATTTTGGAGCTCAGCAGAAGCCACGTTTTACCCCGAAGTCGGGAGGACAATTTCAGCATACCCATGGAGGAGGTAGTTCGCATAATCACCATGGTCCCAAGAATGGTAATGGGAATGGAGGAAGCAACGGCCAGAACCGTACCAACCCATCAACCCCAGCCAAGAAAGATTTGAGTCAAGTCACTTGCTTTAAGTGTCAGAAGACTGGACATTACGCCAATGAATGTTCCGAAGGCCAGAACGGAAATGGCAATGGAAACTCTGGGAAGAAGCCGAACCCTTTCAATAGGGGACAGGTGAACCAAGTTAACGTGGAGGAGGTTGAAGCCCAACCAGATGCAGTAATAGGTAAGTTTTTGGTTAAGTCATTTACTGCACTCGTTATTTTTTATACTGGTGCATCGCATTCATACATATCAAGGGCATTTGTGGATAAGTATAGACTGCCCACCAAGGTTCTAGGAACACCCATGCTAGTAACCTCACCAGGAGCAGAGTATATGGCCAGTCAAGGATGTTTTCAAGTGCCGTTGAGTATAGGCAAGCATGTTTTCCCCTCAGACTTAATTATTTTGGAATCTCAAGGTTTGGATGTGATTCTGGGTATGGATTGGCTATCGATGTATGGACGAAACATCGATTGCGCCAGCAAGTCAATTTTGCTTACCACCCCAGAAGAAAAAAGGATAAGGTATGTATCAAAGCATGAGCCGAAGAGGATGCATGTAAATTCCTTATCAGGAGTTGTGCAGGAGGAAGTACCAGTGGTGAAGGATTTTCCTGATGTATTTCTGGAAGAGTTGCCAGGCATGCCACCGGATAGACACATCGAGTTTTTGATTGAGCTTTTGCCAGGCATAGGACCAATATCTAAGAGACCATACAGGATGCCAGCAAAAGAATTGGAGGAGATTAAGAGCCAGATTAAGGAGTTATTGGATAAAGGTTATATTCGCCCAAGTTCTTCACCTTGGGGATCGCCAGTACTTCTAGTAGAGAAGAAGGATGGATCATTGAGGATGGTTGTTGACTATCGAGGTTTGAATGCAGTAACAATCAAGAATAAGTACCCACTGCCGATGATCAATGACCTGTTTGACCGATTGCAAGGAGCAAAGGTATTTTCCAAGATCGATTTGCGATCAGGATACCATCAGTTGAAGATTTGGGAGCAGGATATACCTAAGACGGCTTTTACCACCTGGTATGGGCTGTGCGAGTATACCGTTATGTCATTTGGTCTGACTAACGCACATGCCTATTTCATGAACATGATGAACAAAGTATTGATGGAGTTTCTGGATAAGTTCGTCGTGGTGTTCATTGATGATATTTTGGTCTACTCAAAGAGAAAAGAAGAGCATAAGGAACATTTGCGTTTGGTACTTGAGAAACTCAGAGAGCACCAATTATATGCCAAGTTCAGCAAATGTGAGTTTTGGTTGAAGGAAGTTGGGTTTCTCGGACATGTTATATCCGGAGAAGGTATAGCAGTAGACCCCACCAAGGTTGTAATCGTGACAAATTGGGAAGCACCGATGATAGTTGGAGAAATCAGGAGTTTTCTTGGACTGGCAGGATACTATCGGAGATTTATTGGGAACTTCTCAAAGATTGCAAAGCCCATGACAGAATTGTTAAAGAAAGATACCAAGTTCATTTGGACGGAGGAATGTGAGGCTAGTTTCCAGGAGTTGAAGGAACATTTGGTTACCTCGCCAGTGTTGATTCTGCCAGATCAGAGTAAGGATAACGAGGTGTATTGCGATGCTTCACGTCGAGGACTTGGAGTAGTGCTTATGCAGGAGAGGAGAGTTGTTTCGTATGCTTCACGATAGCTAAAACCTCATGAGTTGATGTGACACTCCAAAAATTTTATACGCGCGCTCTAAGGGGTGCCCCCATCTCGGTCCCAACCGGAAACATTTATATGAGTTGAGCAAGCATGAGGAAAATTATCCTACTCATGACTTGGATTTGGCAGCAGTCATCCATGCACTCAAACAATGGAGACACTTTCTACTTGGAAATCGTTGTGAAATATACACAGACCATAAGAGCCTTAAGTATATTTTCACACAGCCGGAACTCAATTTACGGCAACGACGCTGGTTGGAGTTAGTGAAGGATTATGATGTTGGAATCCACTATCACCCCGGAAAAGCAAATGTAGTGGCAGATGCCCTTAGTCGGAATCCCAGCTCGGACAATGACAGTATACCAAATTTGAGGCCAGAATTTCAACAGGAATTTGCCAAACTCAATTTAATAATGGTCACCGAAGGCAGTGTGTCGAATTTGGAAATACAGCCTACCCTGATAGAAAAGATTAAGGAGGCTCAGCATGGACACCCCAGCATTGATGGCATAAAAAGGAAAGTGAGTTTGGGCAAGGCCTCAGAATTCAACATAGACGAGCAGGGAATATTGTGGTACGGAGAAAGAATTTGCGTACAAAATATCAAGGACCTCAAACAACAGATTCTAGCTGAAAGCCACACCGCTCCGTATTCAATCCATCCTGGAGGGACAAAAATGTACAAAGACCTTCAGGAAAAATTTTGGTGGCACGGTATGAAGAGAGACATAGCCACGTTCATTGCATGTTGTGACTCTTGTCAACGCATCAAGGCCGAGCACCAGAAACCAGGCGGGCTATTACAGCCAAACAAGATACCCGAGTGGAAGTGGGACGAGATTGGAATGGATTTCATTGTTGGACTACCCCGGTCACGACACGGAAATGATGCCATATGGGTCATAACCGACAGATTAACTAAGGTGGCACATTTCATCCCGGTGAAGACAACTCACACCACTCAGAGGCTGGCCAGACTTTATCTTGCCCGTATCGTCTGCCTGAATGGAGTCCCAAAGACTATCATATCTGACAGAGGCACACAGTTCGTCTCTAGATTTTGGGATCACCTACAACAGGCACTGGGAACCCAACTAGCATTCATTACCGCATACCACCCCCAGAATGATGGGCAAACTGAACGCGTAAACCAAATTCTAGAAGACATGCTGAGAGCGTGTGTTCTCACCTATGGAACCAGTTGGGAAGAAAGCTTGCCATACGCAGAGTTCGCATACAACAACAGCTACCAGGCCAGCCTGCAAATGGCACCATTTGAAGCCTTGTATGAACGAAGATGTCGTACACCGCTAAATTGGTCAGAGACAGGAGACAGCCATATCTTCGGCCCAGATATGCTCAAGGAGGCTGGGGAAAACGTCAAGATGATTAGGGATCGACTCAAGACAGCTCAGAGTCGACAAAAGAGTTATTATGATCGAAAGCATGGGGAAATCAGTTTTGAACCCGGAGAGTTTGTGTACCTAAGATTTTCTCCTGTGAGGGGTCTGCAACGATTCAAGGTTAAGGGAAAGCTAGCACCAAGATTCATCGGACCATTCTGTATAGTGGCCCGAAGAGGCATGGTAGCCTACCAGCTAGACTTACCCGAAGATTTATCCGATGTCCACAATGTGTTCCACATCTCGCAGTTGAGGAAGTACGTGAGCAACCCAGAGAAGCAAGTATCACATGAAAACATAGACGTGCAACCAGACCTCACCTACCAGGAGCGCCAATAAAAATATTAGAGGAGTCTGAAAGGAGGACCCGACAGAAAACCATCAAGTTTTTCAGAGTTCAGTGGAGCAATCACACCGAGAATGAAGCAACTTGGGAAAGAGGGGATTTTCTTCGGACCGAACACCCACACCTGTTTGAGGATCAGCTGAAATCTCGGGGACGAGATTTTTCCTAAGGGGGTAGGTGCTGTGACACTCCAAAAAAAAATTTTGTTTTTGTTTTCAGCAAAAGCCTTGCTTGGTTTGAAGAAGGTCATTTAAACCCTTCTTAAAAACCTCTCTTCTGAGTTTTTCCTCTCAAAAGCATTTTTGGATTTATTTTTTTCTTCTAAAAAGAAAACCTTTTTGGTTTTGGGATATTCTTTGGTTTTGATCCATTCTTGTTTTTACCATGCCTCTTGTGGTAAAATTCTCCCAAAAACCCCTCCTTCCTCTTTGGGACAAGCCAAACATTCTGTCCCAACCAGTTAGAACCATTTTTGGATTTTATTTCATTTATTTCTTTCCCCAATACAATTCTGTCCTTTATTTTGAGCCTAGGTGATTTGCAAAGCAAGTACCTTAATGCCTTTGAACTTTGATCTCAAATCAACTTCTCTGGATAGTCCCTAGCACCCACAACCTAGAACCATCAAGATCCACTATTCTTCTTTTCAAAAAATTTAAGTTTCAGCTTTTGCAAGTTTGGACCAGATTTACCAAATTTGGTGAAATTCATATCTCCACTTCTCCAAAAATTCCACCAATATTCAGGCAGCCCCCAGTTGCAATGAGAGGCCACTCCACCAAAAATCAGCTCAAGGAAAAATCCCCACATGCCAAAATCATTCTGTCGAACACCTGGCCTGCACTGTTACTTTGCACTTTTAGAGAAATTCAGAGTTTCAGTAAGTTCAGTGTCGTCAGAGATCGGTCACCTGTCAACAGTGCGCCCTGGCGCGTTGCGCACGGCCTCTTCTCCCTGACCGGAGCATCGCACGCCCACTTGGATGGATGCAGGCGTCGGTGGCGGCGAACCTTGCTGGCATTGGCAGTTTCTGTGGTGGCTGTGCCACCCGTGGTGGCCAGCGAGGACCCGAGCCCGCTCGCCACGCCACCCGTCACCGCCCATCGTTCCCTGGCCCTCCGCGTGGCTCATGCACGCCAGCGCACTCCCGCGGCACCGTCGCCGTGGCCCGGCAAGCACAGGGCACGCCCTCTGCCGCCGACGGGCCCGCGCCGCCCCGTTCCATCGAACACCCCCCAAAGCTTCTAATCCTAGCGCGTTTAGTGCCTAAATGGAGCCAGTAGACCTTCACGTTGAAGCTCAACCGCTAAACCACCCCGACCAAGCCCTGCGCCGCCGTAACCTTCGCCGGAGAACTCCGTTCACGGCCATTACCTCGGATCGCCTATAAAAAGGGGACCCGAGCTCGCACTCGAGCACGCAACATCCCTGCACCTCCCCAACACTCCACCAAGCCACTAGGAGGACCTCGAGGAGGTCTCCTCCCCCAACTCCGGCCGCCCCGTTCCGCCTTGGCCTCCACCTCGATTCGCTCCAGTGAGGCCGTCCCCAGCACCCAAACCTCGTCTGCAATCCCCTCAAGCACCCAAAAGACTAACCCCCACTTCAATTTGCCCTTCGCAGCACTCTCCGGCGAGAGCCAACCACTCCCGAACCGCCGTCCGCCGGAGCCAGGGCCGCCGTCGACACAGTGCTCGCCGGCGACCACCACCACCCACCGATGCGGAATGATGCACTAAGCACGAAGGTACCACCCGATCACTTTGCCTCGCTGTGGACCGCCGCCAGCGACCACCGCAGCTCTCGGGCACCGACGAGCTCCGTCTCCCCCTTTTAAATTTTTAAACCTGACGGGTGGGACCCGCCTGTCGGTCTCTCATTTTTATTAAACAAACCGTTTTCTGAAAGCGTATTCTGGCAAAATGCGCTTTCCAGTTTGAATCGTTTTCTGGACTTTTCTGCTTAGCCCCCTGGGAAGTTTCTGTTCCATTACAGAGAGGTCCTTGGACCAAAACACTTATAATTTTTAAACAGAAAATGATTTTTGAATGATTCTTTTTCTGTCATCTTTATTTTTCTTTCTAGTTTTTTGTCATATTTATTTGGGAAATATTTGGGACACTTTTCTATGCACTCGCGGTATTTACGTTACGTACGTATTTTTTCTTATACCGTAGATACCGGCGGAGGTGACGGAGCCGCGAACTTCACCAATTTAGACTCCGACTACTCCGAACTAGGAAATCATGTTTGAACTCTTGATATGATGAGTGTTTGTTGCATGTTTGCATTTAGGAGTTGCATGGCATGTTTATGAACATTTATTTGAATGTTATATTTCATGCAAAGAAGTGGTAAGTGAGTTTCAGAAATCCATATGTCGTTGGATACACATGTGCATGGCCATGTGATGGCATGAGTATGGGTAAGATGGCATTGTTGTGGCATGCCAGTCTTATGCCAGTCTATTTGACTTCAGTGTCAACATGAATCAAGTCACATTCCCATTCATTTCCTTTCCTGTACTGCCACATGTTTTCCGCGAGGAATATGGCTTAGTAAGTTGCAAACCGTTTTCCTGGTACACGCCAAATAGAGAGGCCGGGATGAGGGTTCCATGGCCCTGGATTAAAGCCCGTCATCCGGTCAGGGGGCATGGGTGTTTCCGGTTGGGACCAAGAGGGGGGCACCCCTTAGAGCGCGCGTATAGAAATTTGATCCCATGCTATTCGAGGTTGTGACCTCCCCGTCTCAAAGTTTTTCTTGGACATTGTCTAGGGTGATTCCTGGCATCGTGAGGTGGAATGGGTGTGTACTGGTTAAATGTGATTCTACCGAAATACCGTAAACGGAACTAGTCCTTCGTGACTACGGAAATCCGTTGGCTGTGGACAGCTAGTACAAACTCTGCAGAGTCACAAATCCTTTTAATCATCTTGTACATGTCCAAGTACTGTGTTCATCTTATCTTGTCAAATGTCAGTCCCAGTAACAAAACTCCGGTAGACTACATGAGTGTTAAGTCCGGTTAAAAGTTTATTCTTGTGGATGGAATAACCTGTTATTTACTTTTGATATAAGCCCTTTCTGTGATGTCGCTCAGACGTCCGACTGTGGCACGCTTGTCATTTATTTTCAATATAAGCCCTTTCTGTGATGTTGCTCAGACGTCCGACTGTGGCACACTTGTCATTTATTTTCAATATAAGCCCTTTCTGTGATGTCGCTCAGACGTCCGACTGTGGCACGCTTGTCATTTATTTTCAATATAAGCCCCTTCTGTGATGTCGCTCAGACGTCCGACTGTGGCATGCTTGTTGTTTATTTTCAATAAAAGCCCTTTCTGCGATGTCGCCCAGACGTCCGACTGTGGCACACTTGTCTTTTACTTTTCAGTATAAGCCCTTTATGTGGTGTCGCTTAGACGCCCGACTGCGGCATGATTAGTTCTTATTTTGTTTACCTTTCGAGGCGTCGCTCCAGACACCCGATCGGTTTTCAGTTGTTTGTTTTACTTACCAAGTCGTGCATTTTTTTTATTATCTGCATGAGCATCATTATTTTTGCTCATAACGCATTCATGCATGCATTTGTTATATCTTTTGTCCGAACTGTCTTGCGAGTACTTTCAAAGTACTCACATGGCTTATTGATTTGGCCAGATGTTGATGAAGGCGATCTCATGGATGAAGAGTTCGATAGCGAGTCCGACGCCTAAAGGAGTCCCAGTCAGTCCCGTGCGATCTTTGGATTTGGTCACTGTATTATATCCGCTTCCGCTACCCCAGAAATAAATTCATCGAGCCTCACCTCGACGCTCGATGAGCTGCCAGTTAGGAGTCAAGTTATCCACCACCACTTTTATCTCGAGCTAGTAGCATGTCACCACACCACTGTGTCATAACCGCCCTTATGTATAATATTGGCGTGTTTGTAATAAATTGTTGAGCATCCTCAGCTCAACCCTGTAATATATTTGATGCTACTGGTCTTTTGTATTCAAGTATTTGTCTACTAGTAAGGATAACTCTCCCTATACTAGAATCAAGAGATCGATTTCTCAATAAGTATTTTATTGAAAAACCGGTCGTGACAGTTGAATTATGCCACACATGATTTGGAGTTAGCAGCCGTAGTGCATGCATTCCGCCGCCGCCGCCGCCAACCCCAGCCAACCCCAGCCGCCGCCAACCCCAGCCAACCCCAGCCGCCGCCGCCGCGTTCCGCCGCCGCCGCGCCGCATCGTTC
>NC_041393.1:449656354-449733498 GCF_002162155.2 Triticum dicoccoides | reverse complement strand
AAACCGTTCGGTTTTCTCGTAGGTTTTTCCTCATTTTTTTAGTCTCGTTTTTATTTTATTAGATTGGTTTATTTTTCCGGTTTAGGTTAATTAGCGAGTGTTCACTCGTTCGTACGTTTTAACAGACGCGTTCATCGTTTAGATCCGGATAACGAACGTTCGTCGTTTTCTTTTTCTCGGATTTATTCCGCGATTTTTCTGATCACGATTTCTGATCTGATTTTCGTTTTAGTATAACTTTTCGCTCGCTTATCGGAATCGGGCGATTCAAGCGCCTAAAGTTTCGTCTCGAAACCCTCTTTCCGTATAATCTACTCACACAAGTTTTTGCTTCTGTAAAATTTGACTTAGGTCCAGAATAGTAATCGAAGCTTGTTTCTTTCGCCGTTTGAGTTTTGTTTCTTCGTTCGATTTGATTCTTTTTGCAAACCGGAGTTCTTAATTTGAACTTTCTGGTTAGATCTGTTATTGAGTTTTACCTGTGCATTAGAAGAGTACTTATTGTATGCTTGTTTGTTTGTTTGCTTGCGATAGAGTACCCGGATTGCGCCGCTTGCTACTTCGAATCCCTAGGTTTCACGGATCATCAGCAAGGCAAGTAACACTTTGATCATACTTCTTTCATACCTAGTTTTTGTGCATTAGATCAATCTTCAAACAATTGCATGATTAGGATCTTATTAATATGTGGGTTTTGGGAAGTAGATGAGGTAGTACCTATTACCTGTTTTATTATCAAATCCTTGGGAGTTACTTCTACGTTTGCTTATTATGCCATGCTATACTAGTATACATGGATTGGGTGAGTGAATTTTCCATGACAGATGTGAGATTGGTAATTAATGGTTTATTTAAGGTGGCAACTTTAATAAACATCTGGGTGGATTGAGGTACCTGGGTATTCCAGGATTGCCTGTTTGTTTTTGGACCGCGACCCAGGCTCAAAGGGATCATAAGATTATTCATGCTAGAAACTTCTATGTGCAGCCACATGCTAGCATAGTTGATTAAGTCGTGCGAACTCTTACAGTGGTAGACTAGCGGATGTAGGGGAAAGTAGGTGTACAGGTCTACCCATCGTAAGGTGCTAGCGCTTTTGAAAGACTATGTCTCAGTCATCCGTTTCTCAAACACCATGTAGTGTGAGAAAACCAATGAAGGAGATTGGATCTTGTGGGGAAAAGTGCACAAACCTCTGCAGAGTGTATAAATTAATCATGATTAGCCGTGTCCCCGGTTATGGACGTTTTGAGTATCTAGTACTTGGATTATCATGTGAATCTCATCATTTTACTTTAATTAATGTTGTTGGGTTTTCAATGATGACGTTACTTAATTGGGATTGAGGATGCTGTCAACCATTCTCAATGTTTAACAACCACCATGATAGTTAAATAAAATATATTCCTTTGAAGTAGGGAAAAATTGGCTTTATGCAAAAACTGTAACCATAGAGCTTTCCACCAGCCATATATGCATGTAGTATAGCATTATTCTTTCATTACTCTCTATGTGTTACATTGCCAGCATATTCCATGTGCTGACCCGTTTTTGGCTGCAACATTCATGTTGCAGAATTTTCAGACAACGAGTAAGATGCCTTAGGATCATGGTTCTATACTCAGTGATGCCATTGGAGTTGATGGACTCACTTATCTTCCAAGCCTTCCGTTGTTATCGTTATTAGATGGCCTTAAGCCATATTTTATTGTAATAAGCTCTCTTTGAGCCATTCGATGTAATAAGTGTGTGATTGCCACTCTGTTATAAATCCTTCAAGTACTATGTGTGTCTGCATTACTGATCAAGGGATGACACTGATGCACAGAGATCAGACTGTTTGAGGTCTGGTCGCTACATAGAGCCGCCATCAGCTGCCCCATATCATTGCAATCGCGCTTGAGCCGCCCCAGCTTCTCCTTAAGAGGTAAAAACGGCAATTTTTCTCTAACATTAGAACTGCAGAGCTGACATTGATGTTGTCAGATGAGTGTATAATAGCCTTGACCCGGCGCACCCAATGGGTTGTTGATTCACCTTCCTCTTAGGCACAAGCAGATAAATCCACAATTGACATGGGTTGTTTGCATGTATCTTTAAAGTTCTGGATGAACCGGGCCTTCAGCTCCCCCCATGACCCGATGGAGTTGGTAGGCAACCATTTTAACCAAGTACGAACCGTCCCATCCAGCATCATGGTGAAGTATTTAGCACACGCAGCATCGCAGACCTCCAACAATTCCATGGCCATCTCATAACTCTCAATCCATGCCTCAGGGGCTAAGTCCGTGTGTAGTTAGGCACCTTACGAGGCCATTTGAAATCCTTGGGAAAACGCTCATTATGCAGGGCCGGCACTAAACAGGGTACACCTGAAGTTCTAGAGGTCACATCTGCCTCCAGCGAAGCCGTTGGATAAGCCGGAAGATGCTGATAAGACGCCTGCTCAGCATCACGACGTTCCCTGTCCTGGTCGGCCAAACCCTGTGCACCACCATGCAGCGGGTCATGCCCACACGGTTGGTTAAGGTGCTGGTCATTGCTTGAAATAGCTGGTGAGTCCATGTGCCTGCTATAACTCCGGCTCGGGCGAGGGGTCGAATGAATCCTATCCCGACGGTAAGAATATGCATCCTATTGTACCAATGATGTTTGAAGAAGCTCCCTAGCCCTTAATGTTTCAACCGCCGCTGGAGAGTCGCCATCTACTGGGAGAGCCGCCAGTCATGTTGTCGCAGCGATCATGTTATCCAAAGGGTTGGAATAATGACCCGGTGGTGTTGGCACATACTGAGGCAGCGTATTATTCAAACGAGGCGGTTCGGTCACGCGCAGCTGAATCGGCGTTCCAGCCCCAGGTACTGTAGCCCGATTTATCTCTGGCGGGTTACGGGTCCCTGCTCCAGGTGTGCAAAAGAGGTTTCTTGCTTCATAAACCGGAGGTAGTCGAGACTTGTACCTCCTCCTCATGACTTCATTTGAGGCGTTTTGATCCATCGTAAGCCGGAAAGCCTCTGACTAAATCCGCTGGGCCTAAGCATCCAGGGCAGCCCGCTCTACGACCATCCTGACATCCTCTGCCGCCAGGTCTTGCTTCGCTAGTGCTACCTCATCACATAACTTTGCAATCTCTGCATTATGCTGAGCTTGATTCGCCGGGTTGACCTCCGCTGTCAACATATCTGTCAGTTTATCCATTAAATCCGTCAATACCTGAGCTGGCGGGTGCACATGACCTCCTGCCCCGGCTACCGTCGCCGTTGTTGACCCAGAGATCATTGCCGCTGCAGTTGAAGAGTTCTGACTAGGCTGCATACCGGCCATGAAGATCCCAACCCTATTCGGCGGCTCATAGGGCTCCGGAATACTGTCTCCATCGGAACAGCCCCCAAGCCTACCATCTTGCAGTTGATACAACGAAGTAGTCTTGCCTGTGGATGACTCACCATCAAAATAGATGGTCGTTTCACCGCCAGACATAGATCCTTCATCAAATTCCGCTCCATGGATGAATCCCACGAAGGCACGTTTCACGGTGGGCTGTGCTCGGGTGGGTCTTGCATGCTGATCCATCTCGATGATGTGGTGCAGATGTCCGGCTCAGGGCCCGGCTCGCTGATCTTGCCAATGAAGACGTGAATTCCGCCGAAGGGGACCCGGTACCCGTACTCAATTGAGCCGGCCTCGGGGCCCTAGCATGCATCATCGATGTAGTGCTTGTCGCGATGACTCTTGGTCAGTTGGCCCACAGCATATCCCTTGATACCTTCGAATCTGCCTTTTAAGAACTCAAAACCACCATGCGCTGGCCCCACGGTGGGAACCAACTATCGTGGAATAGTCACGGCAGATGTCCTAGTGTGAGGACTTGTCGTGGAGCCATCGCAACTAGGTTAGCTTAAAGGGGTTAAACGAGACAAAGGACACAGGAGTTTATACTGGTTCGGCCCCTTGCGGTGAAGGTAAAGGCCTAATCCAGTTTGAGGTGGTATTGCTTATGTCTCGATTACCAGGGAGCAAATACGCTTGACCTAGCTTTCGATCTCTTGTTTCTTGCCCTGAACCGCCGCCGGGTCATCCCTTTATATATACAGGTTGATGCCCAATGACTCACGGAGTCCCGACCGGCTCATAGATAACGTGTCCGGCTCGGTGACTAATTATATATGCCTTACAATACAAGTCTTACACATATGGCGGTTTACTCCTACGGGCCTTAAGTCGCCCTTGGGCCTTGGGCCCTTGCCTGTGAACCGCCATCTTCAATATCCTCGTGGGCTTCATATTATGAATCGCCATAGGTATAACCCAGCCCCTCCTGGGCGGGTCATACCTAATAATTATATCCCCAACAGGACTGGTCACTGGAAGCGGAATTGCCCCGAGTATTTGGCAGATAAGAAGGATGGCAAAGTGAAAGGTATATATGATATACATGTTATTGATGTATACCTTACTAATGCTCGTAGTAGCGCCTGGGTATTTGATACTGGTTCTGTTGCTCATATTTGCAACTCGAAACAGGGTCTATGGATTAAACAAAGATTGGCTAAGGACAAGGTGACGATGTGCGTAGGAAATGGTTCCAATGTCGATGTGATCACCGTCGGCACGCTATCTCTACATCTACCTTAGGGATTAGTTTTAGACCTAAATAATTGTTATTTGGTGCCAGCGTTGAGCATGAACATTATATCTAGATCTTGTTTGATGCGAGACAGTTATTCATTTAAATTAGAGAATAATGGTTGTTCTATTTATATGAGTAATATCTTTTATGGTCATGTACCCTTATTGAGTGTTCATAATATTGAAGCCAAATATGCAAAGTTGATAATGATAGTGCAACTTATTTCTGGCACTGCCGTTTAGGTCATATTGATGTAAAGCCCATGAAGAAACTCCATGCTGATGGGCTTTTGGAATCACTTGGTGTAAAGCACATGAAAAAACTCCATGCTGATGGGCATCATGGGCAAGATGACTAAGACTCTGTTCTCCGGAACAATGGAGCGAGCCACAAACTTATTGGAAATAATACATACAGACTTATTGGAAATAATACATACCTATGTGAAAAAGCTTCAACCTAATAAGCTCGGACCCAAATCGGAGAAATGCGTCTTCATAGGATAACCAAAGGATAATTTTGGGTACACCTTTTATCACAGATCCGAAGGCAAGATATTCGTTGCTAAGAATGGATCCTTTCTAGAGAAGTAGTTTCTCTCGAAAGAAGTGAGTGGGAGGAAAGTAGAACTTGATGAGGTAATTGTACCTTCTCCCGAATTGGAAAGTAGTTCATCACATAAATTAGTTCCAGTGATTCCTACACCAATTAGTGAGGAAGCTAATGATGATGATCATGAAACTTTAGATCAAATTACTACACAACCTCGTAGGTCAACGGGAGTACGCTTCGCACCAGAGTGGTACGGCAATCCTATTCTAGAAGTCATGTTGCTAGACCATGGTGAACCTACGAACTATGAGAAAGTGATGATGAGCCCAGATTCCACAAAATGGCGTGAGGCCACGAAATCTGAGATGGGATCCATGTATGAGAACAAAGTGTGGACTTTGGTTAACTCTCCCGATGATCGGCAAGCCATAGAAAATAAATGGATCTTCAAGAAGAAGACTGACATTGATGGTAATATTACTATCTACAAAGCTCGACTTGTTGCGAAAGGTTTTTGACAAGTTCCAGGAGTTGACTACGATGAGACCTTCTCACCCGTAGTGATGCATAAGTCTGTCCGAAATCTTAACAATTGTCGCATTTTATGATTATGAAATTTGGCAAATGGATGTCAAAACTGCATTCCTTAATGGATTTCTTAAAGAAGAGTTGTATATGAGGCAACCAGAAGGTTTTTTCAATCCAAAAGGTGCTAACAAAGTGTGCAAGCTCTAGCGATCCATTTATGGACTGGTGCAACCCTCTCAAAGTTGGAATATACGCTTTGATAATGTGATCAAAGCATATGGTTTTATACAGACTTTTGGAGAAGCATGTATTTACAAGAAAGTGAGTAGGAGCTATGTAGCATTTCTAATATTATATGTGGATGACATATTGTTGATTGGAAATAATACATAATTTCTAGATAGCATAAAAGGATACTTGAATAAGAATTTTTCAATGAAAGACCTCGGTGAAGCTACTTATATATTGGGCATCAAGATCTATAGAGATAGATCAAGACGCTTAATTGGACTTTCACAAAGCACATACATTGATAAAGTTTTGAAGAAGTTCAAAATGGATCATTCAAAGAAAGGGTTCTTGCGTGTGTTACAAGTTGTGAAGTTGAGTCAGACTCAATGCCCGACCACTGTAGAAGATAGAGAGAAAATGAAAGTCATTCCCTATGCTTCAGCCATAGGTTCTATCATGTATGCAATGCTGTGTACCAGACTTGATGTGTGCCTTGCTATAAGTTTAGCAGGGAGGTACCGAAGTAATCTAGGAGTGGATCACTAGACAGCGGTCAAGATCATCCTGAAATACCTGAAAAGAACTAAGGATATGTTTCTCGTTTATGGAGGTGACAAAGAGCTTCTCGTAAATGGTTACGTCGATGCAAGTTTTAACACTGATCCGGATGACTCTAAGTCACAAACCGGATACGTATTTATATTGAATGGTGGATCTGTCAGTTGGTGCAGTTCCAAGCAGAGCGTCGTGGCGGGATCTACGTGTGAAGCGGAGTACATAGCTGCTTCGGAAGCAGTAAATGAAGGAGTCTAAATGAAGGAGTTCATATCCGATCTAGGTGTAATACCTAGTGCATTGGGTCCAATGAAAATCTTTTGTGACAATACTGGAGCAATTGCCTTGGCAAAGGAATCTAGATTTAGAAGAGAACCAAAAACATGGAGAGACGCTTCATTTCCATCCGTGATCAAGTAAAGGAGGGAGACATAGAGATTTGCAAGATACATATGGATCTGAATGTTGCAGACCCGTTTACTAAGCCTCTTCCACGAGCAAAACATGATCAGCACCAAGACTCCATGGGTGTTAGAATCATTACTATGTAATCTAGATTATTAACTCTAGTGCAAGTGGGAGACTGGAGGAAATATGCCCCAGAGGCAATAATAAAGTTGTTATTTATATTTCCTTATATCATGTTAAATGTTTATTATTCTTGCTAGAATTATATTAATCGGAAACTTAGTACATGTGAGAATACATAGACAAAACATAGTGTCCCTAGTATGCCTCTACTTGACTAGCTTGTTAATCAAATATGCTTATGTTTCCTTACCATAGACATGTATTGTCATTTGATGAACGGGATCACATCATTAGAGAATGATGTGATGGACAAGACCCATCCATTAGCTTAGCATAATGATCGTTAAGTTTTATTGCTACTGCTTTCTTCATGACTTATACATGTTCCTCTGACTATGAGATTATGCAACTCCCGAATACCGGAGGAACACCTTGTGTGCTATCAAAAATCACAACGTAACTGGGTGATTATAAAGATGCTCTATAGGTGTCTCCAAAGGTGTTTGTTGGGTTGGCATAGATCAAGAATAGGATTTGTCACTCTATGTATCGAAGAGGTATCTCTGGGCCCTCTCGGTAATGCTCATCACTGTAAGCCTTGCAAGCAATGTGACTAATGAGTTAGTTGAGGGATGATGCACTACAGAACGAGTAAAGAGACTTGCCGGTAACGAGATTGAACTAGGTATGAAGATACCGACGATCAAATCTCGGGCAAGTAACATACCGATGACAAAGGGAACAACGTATTTTGTTGTGCGGTTTGGCCGATAAAGATGTTCATAGAATATGTAGTAGCCAATATGAGCATACAGGTTCCGCTATTGGTAATTGATCGGAGATGTGTCTCGATCATGTCTACATAGTTCTCAAACCTGTAAGGTCCGCACGCTTAACGTTCAATGACGATTTGTATTATGAGTTATGTGTTTTGATGACGGAAGTTTGTTCGAAGTCCCGAATGAAATCACGGACATGACGAGGAGTCTCGAAATGGTTGAGAGGTAAAGATTGATATATTGGAAGGTTACATTCAGACACCAAAATGGTTTTGGGAAGTATCGGATAAGTTTTAGAGTACCGGGAGGTTACCGACCCCCCCCCCCCCACAGAACTAATGGGCCTTCATGGGCCCTAGTGGAGAGAGGAGGCCGACGGCCAGATGGTGGCGCGCGCCCCCCAGCCCAAACCGAATTGTACTAGGGGTTGGGGGCGCGACCCCCCTTTCCTTCTTCTCCTGCACCTCTTTCTCCTTCTCCACTTCTCCGGAAAGGAAAGGGGAATCCTACTAGGACTAGGGAGTCCTAGTAGGACTCCCCACACTTGGCGCGCCCCTAGGCCGGCCGCCTCCTTCCCTCTTCCTTTATATACAGGGCAGGGGGGCACCCCAAAGACACAACATTGTCTTAGCCGTGTGCGGTGCCCCCCTCCACCATTTACTCCTCCGATAGTATCATCGTAGTGCTTAGGCAAAGCCCTGCGCGGATCACATCGTCAACACCGTCATCACGCCATCGTGCTGATGAAACTCTCCCTCGACCCTCTGCTGGATCAAGAGTTCAAGGGATGTCATCGAGTTGAACGTGTGCTGAACACGGAGGTGCCGTACGTTCGGTACTTGGATCAGTTGGATCGGGAAGACGTTCGACTACATCAACCGCGTTAACTAACACTTCCGCTTTCGGTCTACGAGGGTACGTGGACACACTCTCTCTTCTTGTTTCTATGCATCTCCTAGATAGATCTTGCGTGATCGTAGGATTTTTTTGAAATTGCATGCTACGTTCCCCAGTAGTGGCATCCAAGCCAGGTCTATGTGTAGATGATATGCACGAGTAGAACACAAAGAGTTGTGGGTGATAATAGCCATACTACCTACCACCAACGTCTTACTTTGATTCGGCGGTATTGTTGGATGAAGCGGCCCGGACCGACATTACATGTCCCCATTCATGAGACTGGTTCTACCGACGTTCTTTGCACAAAGGTGGCTGGCGGGTGTTTGTTTCTCCAACTTTAGTTGAATCGAGTTTGACTACGGCCGGTCCTTGATGAAGGTTAAAACATCACACTTGACGAAAAATTGTTGTGGTTTTGATGCGTAGGTAAGAACGGTTCTTGCTAGAAGCCCATAGCAGCCACGTAAAACTTTCAACAACAAAGTAGAGGACGTCTAACTTGTTTTTGCAGGGCTTGTTGTGATGCGATATGGTCAAGACATGATGTGATATAAATTGTTGTATGAGATGATCATGTTTTGTAACAAAGTTATCGGCAACTGGCAGGAGCCATATGGTTGTCGATTTATTGTATGAAATGCAATCGCCATGTAATTGCTTTACTTTATCACTAATCGGTAGCGATAGTTGTAGAAGCAATAGTTGGCGAGACGACAACGATGATGCGATGGAGATCAAGGTGTCAAGCTGGTGACAATGGAGATCATGACGGTGCTTTGGAGATGATGATCAAGGCACAAGATGATGATGATCATATCATGTCACATTTTTTGATTGCATGTGACGTTTATCTTTTATGCATCTTATTTCACTAAGTACGATAGTAGCATTATAAGATGATCCCTCACTTAATTTTAAGGTATAAGTGTTCTCCCTGAGTATGCACGGTTGCTACAGTTCATCGTGCCGAGACACCACGTGATGATTGGGTGTGATAAGCTCTACGTTATGACACAACGGGTGCAAGCCAGTTTTGCATGTGCAGAATACTCGCGTTAAACTTGACGAGCCTAGCATATGCAGATATGGCATCGAAACACTGAGACCAAAAGGTCGAACGTGAATCATATAGTAGATATGATCAACATAGAGATGTTCACCATTGAAAACTACTCCATCTCACGTGATGATCGGACATGGTTTAGTTGATATGGATCACGTGATCATTTAGATGACTAGAGGGATGTCTATCTAAGTGGGAGTTCTTTAGTAATATGATTAATTGAACTTTAATGTATCATGAACTTAGTCCTGATAGTTTTTTGCATATCTATGTTGTTGTAGATCAATGGCCCATGCTACCGTTCCCTTGAATTTCAATGTGTTCCTAGAGAAAGCTAAGTTGAAAGCTGATGCTAGCAATTACAGAGACTGGGTTCGTAACTTGAGGATTATCCTCATTGCAGCACAAAAGAATTACATCCTGTAAGCACCGCTAGGTGCAAGGCCTGCTGCAGGAGTAGATGTTGATGTTATGAACATCTGGCAGACTCGATCTGATGACTACTCGATAGTTCAGTGTGCCATGCCTTACGGCTTAGAATCAGGACTTCAAAGACGTTTTGAAAGTCATGGAGCATATGAGATGTTCCAAGAGTTGAAGTTAATACTTCAAGCAAATGCTCGAGTTGAGAGATATGAAGTATCCAACAAGTTATATAGATGCAAGACAGAGGAGATAGTTCTGTCAGTGAACACATACTCAGAATGTCCTGGTACCATAACCACGTGACTCAGTTGGGAGTTAATCTTCCTGATGATAGTATCATTGACAGAGTTCTTCAATCACTGCCACCAAGCTATAAAGGCTTCGTGATGAACTATAATATCCAAGGGATGGAATCGACTATTCTCGAGCTCTTCGCGATGCTAAAGGCTGCGGAGGTAGAAATCAAAAGGAGCATCAAGTGTTGATGTTTAACAAGACCACTAGTTTCAAGAAAAAGGGCAAAGGGAAGAAGGGGAACTTCAAGAAGAATAGCAAGAAAGTTGCTACTCCCGGGAAGAATCCCAAGTCTGGACCTAAGCCTGAAACTGAGTGCTTCTCCTGCAAAGGGACTAGTCACTGGAAGCGCAACAGCCCCAAGTATTTGGCAGGTAAGAAGGATGGCAAAGTTAAAGGTATATTTGATATACATGTTATTGATGTGTACCTTACTAATGCTCGTAGTAGCGTCTGGGTATTTGATACTGGTTCTATTGCTCATATATGCAACTCGAAACAGGGGCTATGGATTAAATGAAGATTGGCCAAGGACGAGGTGATGATGCGCGTAGGAAATGGTTCCAAGGTCGATGTGATCGCCGCCGGCACACTACCTCTACATCTACCTTCGGGGTTAGTTTTAGACCTGAATAATTGTTATTTGGTGCCAGCGTTGAGCATGAACATTATATCTGGATCTTGTTTGATGCGAGACGGTTATTCATTTAAATCAGAGAATAATGGTTGTTCTATTTATATGAGTAATATCTTTTATGGTCATGCACCCTTGTTTATTGGTCTATTTTTGTTGAATCTCAATAGTAGTGATACACATGTTCATAATATTGAAGCCAAAAGATGCAAAGTTGATAATGATAGTGCAACTTATTTGTGGCACTCCTGTTTAGGTCATATTGGTGTAAAGCGCATGAAGAAACTCCATGCTGATTGGCTTTTGGAATCACTTGATTATGAATCACTTGGTGCTTGCGAACCATGCGTCATGGGCAAGATGACTAAGACTCCGTTCTTCGGAACAATGGAGCGAGCCACGGACTTATTGGAAATAATACATACCGATGTATGCGGTCCGATGAGTGTTGAGGCTTGCAGTAGGTATCGTTATTTTTTGACCTTCACAGATGATTTGAGCAGGTATGGGTATATCTAATTAATCAAACATAAGTCTGAAACATTTGAAAAGTTCAAAGAATTTCAGAGTGAAGTGGAAAATCATCATAACAAGAAAATAAAGTTTCTACAATCTAATCGCGGAGGCAAATATTTGAGTTACGAGTTTGGTCTTCATTTGAAACAATGTGGAATAGTTTCGCAACTCACGCCACCTGGAACACCACAACGTAATGGTGTGTCCGAACATCGTAACCGTACTTTATTAGATATGGTGCGATCTATGATGTCTCTTACTGATTTACCACTATCGATTTGGGGTTATGCTTTAGAGACAGTTGCATTCACGTTCAATAGGGCACCACCTAAATCCATTGAGACAACACCATATGAACTGTGGTTTGGCAAGAAACCTAAGCTGTTATTTCTGAAACTTTGAGGTGGCGATGCCTATGTTAAAAAACTTCAACCTGATAAGCTCGAACCCAAATAGGATAAATGCATCTTCATAGGATACCCAAAGCATAATGTTGGGTACAACTTCTATCATAGATCCGAAGGCAAGATATTCGTTGCTAATAGTGGATCCTTTCTAGAGAAGGAGTTTCTCTCGAAAGAAGTGAGTGGGAGGAAAGTAGAACTTGATGAGGTAATTGTACCTTCTCCCGAATTGGAAAGTAGTTCATCACAGAAATTAGTTCCAGTGATTGCTACACAAATTAGTGAGGAAGCTAATGATGATGATCATGAAACTTCAGATCAAGTTACTACCAAACCTCGTAGGTCAACAAGAGTACGGTCTGCACCAGAGTGGTACGGTAATCCTATTCTAGAAGTCATGTTACTAGACCATGATGAACCTACGAACTATTAGGAAGCGATGATGAGCCCAGATTCCGCGAAATGGCTTGAGGCCATGAAATCTGAGATGGGATCCATGTATGAGAACAAAGTGTGGACTTTGGTGGACTTGCCCGATGATCGGCAAGCCATAGAAAATAAATGGATCTTCAAGAAGAAAACTGACGCTGACAGTAATATTACTGTCTACAAATCTCGACTTGTTGCGAAAGGTTTTTGACAAGTTCAAGGAGTTGACTACAATGAGACCTTCTCACCCATAGCAATGCTTAAGTCTGTCCGAATCATGTTAGCAATTGTCGTATTTTATGATTATGAAATTTGGCAAATGGATGTCAAAACTGCACTCCTTAATGGATTTCTTAAAGAAGAGTTGTATATGATGCAACCAGAAGGTTTTTTCCATACAAAAGGTACTAACAAAGTGTGCAAGCTCTAGTGATCCATTTATGGACTGGTGCAACCCTCTAGGAGTTGGAATATACGCTTTGATAATGTGATCAAAGCATACAGTTTTATACAGACTTTTGGAGAAGCCTGTATTTACAAGAAAGTGAGTGGGAGCTCTGTAGCATTTCTAATATTATATGTGGATGACATATTGTTGATTGGAAATAATACAAAATTTCTGGATAGCATAAAAGGATACTTGAATAAGAATTTTTCAATGAAAGACCTCGGGGAAGATGCTTATATATTGGGCATCAAGATCTATAGAGATAGATCAAGACGCTTAATTGGACTTTCACAAAGCACATACCTTGATAAATTTTGAATAAGTTCAAAATGGATCAGTCAAAGAAAGGGTTCTTGCCTGTGTTACAAGGTGTGAAGTTGAGTCAGACTCAATGCCCGACCACTTTAGAAGATAGAGAGAAAATGAAAGTCATTCCCTATGCTTCAGCCATAGGTTCTATCATGTATGCAATGCTGTGTACCAGACCTGATGTGTGCCTCGCTATAAGTTTAGTCTGGAGGTACCAAAGTAATCCAGGAGTGGATCACTGGACAACAGTCAAGAACATCCTGAAATACCTGAAAAGAATTAAGGATATGTTTCTCGTTTATGTAGGTGACAAAGAACTTGTCGTAAATGGTTACGTCGATCCAAGCTTTGACACTGATCCGGATGACTCTAAGTCACAAACCGGATACGTATTTATATTGAATGGCGGGATCTACGTGTGAAGCGGGGTACATAGCTGCTTTGGAAGCAGCAAATTATGGAGTCTGGATGAAGGAGTTCATATCCGATCTAGGTGTAATACCTAGTGCATCGGGTCCAATGATAATCTTTTGTGACAGTACTGGAGCAATTGCCTTGGCAAAGGAATCCAGATTTCACAAGAGAACCAAACACATCAAGGGACGCTTCAATTCCATCCGTGATCAAGTCAAGGAGGGAGACATAGAGATTTGCAAGATACATCGGATCTGAATGTTGCAGACCCTTGACTAAGCCTCTTCCACGAGCAAAACATGATCAACACCAAGCCTCCATGTGTGTTAGAAATTACTATGTATTCTAGATTATTGACTCTAGTGCAAGTGGGAGACTGAAGGAAATATGCCCTAGAGGCAATAATAAAGTTGTTATTTATATTTCCTTATATCATGATAAATGTTTTTTATTCATGCTAGAATTGTATTAACCGAAACTTAGTACATGTGTGAATACATTGAGAAAACATAGTGTCCCTAGTATGCCTCTACTTGACTAGATCGTTAATCAAAGATGGTTATGTTTCCTGACCATAGACATGTGTTCTCATTTGATGAACGGGATCACATCATTAGAGAATGATGTGATGGACAAGACCCATCCATTAGCTTAGCATAATGATCGTTAAGTTTTATTGCTACTGCTTTCTTCATCACTTATACATGTTTCTCTAACTATGAGATTAGGCAACTCCCAAATAATGGACGAACACCTTGTATGCTATCAAATGTCACAACATAACTGGGTGATTGTAAAGATGCTCTACAGGTGTCTCTGAAGGTGTTTGTTAGATCAAGAATAGGATTTATCACTCCGTGTATCAGAGAGGTATCTCTGGGCCCTCCCAGTAATGCTCATCACTATAAGCCTGGCAAGCAATGTGAATAATGAGTTAGTTGCGGGATGATGCACTATGGAACAAGTAAATAGACTTGCCGGTAATGATATTGAACTAGGTATGAAGATACCGATGATCGAATCTTGGGCAAGTAACATACTGATGATAAAGGGGAAAACGTATGTTGTTGTGCGGTTTGACCCATAAAGATCTTCGTAGAATATGTAGGAGCCGATATGAGTATCTAGGTTCCGCTATTGTTTATTGATCGGAGATGTGTCTCGATCATGTCTACATAGTTCTCGAACCCGTAGGGTCCGCACGTTTAACGTTCAATGATGATTTGTATTATGAGTTATTTGTTTTGATGACCGAAGTTTGTTCGAAGTCCCGGATGAGACCACGGACATGACGAGGAGTCTCGAAATGGTCGAGAGGTAAAGATTGATATATTGGAAGTGTACATTCGGACACCGGAATGGTTTCGGGAAGTATCAGATAAGTTTCAGAGTACCGGGAGGTTACCGAAACCCCCCAGGGGACTCATGGGCCTTCATCGGCCCTAGTGGAGAGAGAAGGCCGGCGGCCAAGTGGTGGCGCGCGGCCCCCCAACCCAAACCGAATTGGACGAGGGGTTGGGGGTGCGGCCCCTGAGGGAGTCCTGGATGAAGGGGTCCTCGACCGTCCGGACTATGTGACGTGGGCCGGACTAATGGGCTATGAAGATACAAGACAGAAGATCTCTTCCCGTTTCCAGATGGGACTCTGCTTGGCGTGGAAGGCATGGTGTTCGGATATGAAGATTCCTTTCTCTGTAACTGACTTTGTACAACCCTAGCCCCCTCCGGTGTCTATATAAACCGGAGGGTTTAGTCCGTAGGGCATAATCTTAATCATACAGGCTAGACTTCTAGGGTTTAGCCATTATGATCTCGTGGTAGATCAACTCTTGTAATACTCATATTCATGAAGATCAATCAAGTAGGAAGTAGGGTATTAACTCCATAGAGAGGGCCTGAACCTGGGTAAACATCGTGTCCCCCGTATCCTGTTACCATCGACCTTAGACGCACACTTCGGGACCCCCTACCCGAGATCCGCCGGTTTTGACACCGACATTGGTGCTTTCATTGAGAGTTCCACTACATCATCACCAAAAGGGTTTTGATGGCTCCATCAATCATCTACAACAATGCAGTCCAGGGGGAGGTTTTTCTTCCCGGGCAGATCTTTGTATTCGGCGGCTTCACACTTAAGGCTAACTCGCTTGGCCATCTAGAGCAGATCGACAGCTACGGCCCTAGCCATCAGGTCGGGTTGGGAAGCTTGAATTAAGTTCCCGATATCCGTGGAGATTTGATCTTCGATGGATTCGATCCCGTGATAGCCGCTCGCTGCCACCATGATGAACATGACTTAAATATGTCATCGGACCGTGCTCAGGAGATAGCACCTGTAATTGCTCTGGCCCTAGATCCAGAGCAGATTGCGCCATCCGAGGACAGGAAGCTCAACCCCGCCACGGAAGCCGCAGATTCAGCAGCGTTTGAACCGAACATTGATCCGACCTCGAGCAGAGCCTGTGTCATCGAAACCTCGGATTCGTCTCCGGCCATAGGTTTCGAACCACGTACATCCGCGCCCATCGAACCTGATCGGGCGCTGATCGTTGAGTTCATCTCCGCAGACATCTTCCGGCACTCGCCTTTAGGCGATTTGCTAAGCTCGTTAAAAGCCCTCTCCTTATCAGGAGACTCTCAGCCGAACTATATCCGGCTTGAATTGGAAGCCGATAATGGAGAATTCCGCTTCCCACCCACCACCCACTTAATAGCCACTATCGAAGACTTAACCGACATGCTTGATTATGACTTCAAAGACATCGACGGTATGGACGAGGATGCCAGAGAGGAACAAGAACCACCGCCTACAGGGTGCTGGACAGCCACCTCCTCGTATGATATATACATGGTGGATACACCCAAAGAGAACAACAGCGACAATGAAAATCCAGTCGAGGATAAGCCTCCTAAGATACAGCCAAAGCGTCGGCGTCAGCGGCGCTGCTCTAAGCCACGTCGTGGAAAAAAATAGCAATACTGGCACAGGAGAAAATAATACTCCAGACGATGCCGAAGACAATGAAGACCCCATTGAGCCAACCTTCGAACATGACGAACGCGAAGATGGGTGAGTTAGCCCTAATGAACAAACCATGAATGAAGACTCGGAGGACAGTAACTACCTTCCTCTCTCCGAGGACGAGGTGAGCCTTGGCGATGAAGACATTTTTGTGTCTGAGGAGCCCGTCGAGCAGGAGCGCTACAAGCGCCGGCTAATAGCCACCGCAAGGAGCCTAAAAAAGAAGCAACAAAAGCTTCAAGCTGATCAAGATCTACTCAATGATAGATGGACTGATGTCCTGGCAGCCAAGGAATACGGCCTCGAGCGCCCAACCACAAGTTACCCAAAGTGCAAATTGTTACCCCAATTTGATGACGACGCGCTGGAGCCTGTCCTACCAGCGCATAATGCGGCTGACCGACCACCGCATGGCCGGGACAAAGCGGCAACCCAAGACGAACACCAGCCCGCACTACCTCGCTGAAAAAACAAAGACACAACAGCTCGGGTTATACATATGACCTACGACATGACTTGGAAAATAGAACAGGTCAGACCAGATCGATCTATGGATCGCGGGGGCGTGCCCCGATGCACGACGATGGCCACTTGGCCGGATGTGTCAAATATAACCATGCCCGGGCAGAAAACCGCAGACGAACTCCATCCGAGCTACGTCACGACTTGGCCCGACATAGAGGCGCCGCACACCCCCTCTGCTTCACTGATGAAGTAATTGAACATGAATTCCTGGAAGGATTTAAACACGTGAACATCAAATTATATGATGGGACAACAGATCCCATGGTATGGATTGAGGATTTTCTTCTCCATATTCATATGGCCCGCGGTGATGATCTTCACGCCATCAAATATCTCCTGCTTAAACTCAAGGGACCAGCTCAGCACTGGTTGAACAGTCTGCCAAAACACTCCATTGGCAGCTGGCAGGACTTGGAAGATGCCTTTCTCAACAACTTCCAAGGTACCTATGTCCGACCTCCAGATGCCGATGACTTAAGTCACATAGTCCAACAGCCCGGAGAGTCAGGTAGGAAATTCTGGACTAGGTTCTTAACTAATAAGAACCAGGTCATCGACTGTCCGGATGCCGAAGCCCTAGCGGCCTTTAAACATAACATCCGTGATGAATGGCTCGCCCGACACCTCGGCCAAGAAAAACAGAAGTCCATGGCAGCCATGACGATGCTTATGACCCGCTTCTGCGGGCGAAGATAGCTGGCTAGCCCGTAGCAATAACAATACAACTGAACCTGGCACTTCTGAAGCCAGAAATCGCAATGGCAAGCCCCGACGCAACAGACACAAGCGTTGAAACAACGGTGAAAACACCGAGGACATGGTGATCAACGCTGGATTCAGTGGCTCTAAGTCCGATCAGCGGAAGAATCCATATAAAAGAAACAATTCGGGCCCATGCAGCTTGGACCGCATACTCGATCGTCCATGTCAAATCCACGGCACTCCTGATAAACCAGCGAATCATACCAACAGAGACTGTTGGGTATTTAAACAGGCCGACAAGTTGAATGTCGAAAGTAAGGAGAAGGGGTCACAAAGCAAGGACGATGACGAGGAGCCCCGGCCACCGAACACAGGGGGACAGAAGAAGTCCCCCCCCCAATTTAAAACGGTGAACATGATATACGCTACCCATATCCCCAAGAGGGAGCGGAAGCGTGCACTCAGGGATGTCTATGCGGTGGAGCCTTAACCCATGGTCGTCCTGCCCGATCACTTTTGATCGCAGGGACCATCCGACCAGTATCCATCATGGCGGCTCAGCCGCACTGGTACTTGACCCAATCATTGATGGATTCCATCTTACTCGAGTCCTCATGGACGGACGCAGCAGCCTGAACCTGCTCTATCAGGATACAGTGCGCAAAATGGGTATTGACCCCTCAAGGATCAAGCCCACCAAAACTACCTTCAACGGTGTCATCCCATGTGTAGAGGCCCGATGTACGGGCTCAATCACACTGGAGGTGGTCTTCGGATCCCCATACAATTTCCAAAGCAAAGACTTGATCTTCGATATCGTCCCTTTCCGCAGTGGCTATCATGCACTGCTCGAACGAACCGCATTCGCTTGATTCAATGCGGTGCCGCACTACGCTTATCTCAAGCTCAAGATGCTCAGACCACGTGGTGTCATAACAGTCAATGGAAATACGGAACGCTCCCTCCGTACCAAGGAGCACACCGCTGCCCTCGCAGCAGAAGTACAGGACGGACTTTACAGGCAGAACCTTAATTCGGCGGCCAAGCTCTCGGACACTATCAAACGAGTCCGAACTACTCTGCAGCAGGACAGTCCAGCTCGTCAAGAGCTTGACTAGCAATTCAGCCTCCGTCCCAGTCCCGACCAAACAGCGGCATTTGTACTGTGCGTACATAACTACGCACTCAAAATACCATCGGCATACACGGAGGCAAGGCTAGATTGTGGTCCATAATATGGCTCAACCGCTCCCGGACCCACATACTTTTACTTTTTCATTTTTCTTTTCATGTTTCTTTTTCCCCCAGGCCTTTTCCTGGTGACCTGATCGTCGGACCTCTCAAGGGACGGATACACCAAGACGGCAAGAAGCTTTGACGCATAAGGGAATTTCCAGGTGGTCTCTTTTAAATGATCGTTATGCCTGCTTTAAAGACTTACACGCAGCTCACCCTTGGTCGTGGCATGTTAAATAGCCCTATTGCTTATTGCACTACTTATACAAATACCCTTTAACATATTAATCAAATTACAAAGGAAAAAAAAGTTTGCGGCTCAATTTTTTGCGGCATCAGCTTATTACTTGATTTTTCCTTTTCTTGATATTCTTATCAATTAGACCTGTACACTCTGGTACGCCTTAATTCGCCAGGGGCTTCATTACGCCCCATAATACGGCAACAAAGTCCGAACACTTTTACAGTATAGTTCGGCACCCCGAACTTATAGCATTATATGCATCGGCTCCGAATCATGTCTTTGGTCAATAGTTGGGTTGTTCGGCTCCTGTGCTTGCTACCTTACATTCCGTTATATTGGCCAGGGTAGTAAAGGGAGAACTACTGCGATTGTGTCCTAGTTCTTCCAGATGAGCACCTCAGTAGAGAAAGCTGAAAACTGACTGTCGTGATGTGGCGAGAGCCGGTCAGCTGTTCGAGAGGTCACAAATCCTTAGAGATTTTTTCCGCCTTCTGCGATGAATTGGTTTTTATCTGATCAGCTGTTTACAACACCCCAAGTTCGGACTTACGAACACTAGGGGCTGCGCCTAAATTTTTATTGTCAAAATCCTATGGCTAAGTGAGGGTGATAAAGCCACATAGTCCGATTGCCTGGTTTGTCGCGCTAAACACCTCCTTTAAGGACCAAACTCTGGAGTAAAGAGTGTTTAGATTCATCCCAAACACCCCAGTACTTCCTACATGGGGGCTGAAGCCGGCGACTGGCCAACTCTTAGATTTAATAAAAATGGCCGCACAGGAGTTAAAATTTTAAATAACAAGCATTATATTACATAACGATCTTGTTTCATAATATAGGGCAGGATAACATGAATGTATTCATGGAAATATAAAATCCTTAGCACATTGCTCTGCCACAATGCGGGATGCTTCTAGGACATTGTCAAAATACAGCTCGGGCATGCGGTGCTCCTTGCTCGTGGGCGGTCCCTCGGTCACAAGCTTCACGGCGTCTGAGGGAGTCCTGGATTAGGGGGTGTCCGGATGGCCGGACTAAGACCTTTGGCCGGACTCCCAGACTATGAAGATACAAGATTGAAGACTCCGCCCCGTGTCCGGATGGGACTTTCCTTGGCGTGGAAGGCAAGCTTGGTCATACGATATGAAGATCTCCTCCCATTGTAACCGACTCTGTGTAACCCTAGCCCTCTCCGATGTCTATATAAACCGGAGAGTTTTAGTCGTAGGATGAACAACAATCATACCATACGCTAGCTTCTAGGGTTTAGCCACTCCGATCTCGTGGTAGATCTACTCTTGTACTACCCATATCATCAATATTAATCAAGCAGGAGTAGGGTTTTACCTCCATCGAGAGGGCCCAAACCTGGGTAAAAACATCGTGTCCCTTGTCTCCTGTTACCATCCGCCTAGACGCACAGTTCGGGACCCCCTACCCGAGATCCGCCGGTTTTGACACCGACATTGGTGCTATCATTGAGAGTTCCTCTGTGTCGTCGCCTTTAGGCACGATGGCTTCTTCGCTCGACAATCACGATGCGGTCCGGGATGAGACTTTTCTCCCTGGACAGATCTTCATATTCAGCGGCTTCGCACTGCGGGCCGACTCGTTCGGCCATCTGGAGCAGATCGAAAGCTACGCCCCTGGCCATTAGGTCAGGTTTGGAAGGTTAAACTACACGGCCGAGATCCGCGGGGACTTGATCTTCGACGGATTCGAGCCACGATCGGGCGCGCCACACTGTCACGATGGGCATGATTTAGCTCTGTCATCGGACAACACCCAGAGCGTCACTCAGGTGTCCGCTCCGACCATTAGCTCGGAGCCCGCTGCGCCAGTCGGGGACGGACGGTTGGGCACCACCTCGGAAACTGCAACCTCCACGGCGATAGAGCCGGATACCAGCCTAGTCCCTCGCAAGACCCGTGACTCCAAGGTGCCGGACTCCGTAAATCCCGCACCTCTTCCGATTAGGCCCGATTGGGCTCCGGTCATGGAGTTCACCGCCGCGGATGTCTTTCAGCACTCGCCTTTTGGCAATATCCTGAATTCATTAAAGTCTCTCTCTTTGTCAGGAGAGCCCTGGCCGGACTACGGCCAACACGGTTGGGATGCGGACGACAAAGAAATTTGTAGCCCACCCACCACCCACTTCGTAGCCACTATTGACGATTTAACCGACATGCTCGACTTTGACTCCGAAGACATCGACGGCATGGATGCCGATGAAGGAGACGATCAAGAACCAGCACCTATAGGGAACTGGAAAGCCACCTCGTCATATTACATATACATGGTGGACACCCCTAAAGCGGGAGATGGCGAGGAGAAAACGGAGGATGACCCCTCCAAGAAGCAACCCAAGCGCCGACGTCAGCGGCGCCGCTCTAAGTCCCGCCAAAGCAAAAACGGCGATTCCGGCACCGGAGATAACAATACGCCGGACAGTGCCGAAGACAACCCCCTCTAGCAGGATTCAGTGCAGGAGGACGAAGGAGCCAGCCCTCATGAGAGAGCGACCGACAAAGAAGATGAGGACGACAATTACATGCCTCCCTCCGAAGACGAGGCAAGCCTCGACGATGACGAATTCGTCGTGCCAGAGGATCCCGTCGAACAAGAGTGTTTCAAACGCAGACTCGTAGCCACGGCAAGCAGCCTCAAGAAGAAACAGCAGCAGCTTAGAGCTGACCAAGACTTGCTAGCCGATAGATGGACCGAAGTCCTGGCGGCCGAAGAGTATAAACTAGAACGCCCATCCAAGAGCTACCCAAAGCGCAGGCTGCTACCCCAACTTGAGGAGGAAGCAACTAAACCTACATCACCAGCGTATGATGTGCCCGATCGGCCACCCCGTGGCCGCGATAGAGAGGCCTTCAGGCCCTCAACCCAAGCCGCACCCCGACACCGCTCAAAACATACCAGAGTACAGGGAGATGCAACAGACCTGCGAGACATCTTGGAGAATAAGGCAAGGCAAACAAGATCGATCTATGGATCGCATGGGCGCCCCGCTTCACGTGACGCTAGCCGTCACACCGGACACAATAAGTATGGCCCGGCCGAACACAACAGACCAAGCTTGTTCAAGTTGCGTCGTGATATAGCCCAGTACAGGGGCGCCGCACACCCACTATGCTTCACAGACGAAGTAATGGATCATCAAATCCCCGAGGGCTTCAAACCCATAAACATCGAATCATACGATGGCACAACAGATCCTGCGGTATGGATCGAGGATTATCTCCTTCATATCCACATGGCCCGTGGTGATGATCTACACGCCATCAAATACCTCCCGCTCAAGCTTAAAGGACTAGCTCGTCATTGGCTTAACAGCCTGCCGGCAGAGTCAATTAGTTGTTGGGAGGACCTGGAATCCGCATTCCTTGACAACTTCCAGGGCACGTATGTGCAACCACCAGACGCCGATAACCTAAGCCACATAATCCAGCAGCCAGAGGAATCGGCCAGACAATTCTGGACACGGTTCCTAACCAAGAAAAACCAAATAGTCGATTGTCCGGACGTCGAGGCCCTTGCAGCCTTTAGGCACAACATCCGAGACGAATGGCTTGCCCGGCACCTAGGACAGGAAAAGCCGAAGTCCATGGCAGCCCTCACGACACTCATGACCCGCTTCTGCGCGGGAGAAGACAGCTGGCTAGCTCGTAGCAATAACATAACCAAGAGCCCCGGCAATTCGGATACCAAGGATAACAATGGCAGGTCACGTCGCAACAAGCATAAGCGTCGCATTAACGGTGACAATACTGAAGATACGGCAGTCAATTCCAGATTCAGAGGCTCTAAACCGGGTCAGCGGAAGAAGCCATTCAAAAGAAACCCTCAGGGCCCATCCAGCTTAGACCGGATACTCGATCGCTCGTGCCAGATACACGGCACCCCCGAACAGCCAGCCAATCACACCAACAGGGATTGTTGGGTGTTCAAGCAGGCAGGCAAGTTAAGTGCCGAGACCAGAGACAAGGGGCTACATAGCGATGACGAGGAGGTGCCCCGGCCGCTGAACAACAAAGGACAGAAGGGATTTCCCCCGCAAGTTCGGGCGGTGAATATGATATACGCAACCCACATCCCCAAAAGGGAGCGGAAGCGTGCTCTCAAGGACGTCTATGCGCTGGAGCCAGTCGCCCCAAAGTTCAACCCATGGTCCTCCTGCCCGATCACCTTCGATCGAAGGGACCATCCCACCAGCATCCGTCACGGCGGATTTGCCGCACTAGTCCTAGACCCAATTATCGACGGATTTCACCTTACCAGAGTCCTAATGGATGGCGGCAGTAGCCTGAACCTGCTTTACCTGGACACAGTGCGAAAAATGGGCATCGATCCTTTAAGGATTAAACCCACAAAGACAACCTTCAAAGGTGTCATACCAGGGGTAGAAGTCAGCTGTACAGGCTCGGTCACACTCGAGGTGGTCTTCGGATCCCCGGATAACTTCCGGAGCGAGGAGTTAATCTTCGACATAGTCCCATTCTGCAGCGGCTATCACGCCCTGCTCAGACGAACCGCATTTGCCAAATTCAATGCGGTGCCGCACTACGCATATCTCAAGCTCAAGATGCCAGGACCTCGCGGAGTCATCACGGTAAACGGAAACACTGAATGCTCTCTCCGAACGGAGGAGCACACGGCGGCCCTGGCGGCGGAAGTACAGAGTAGCCTCTCAAGGCAGTTCTCCAACCCAGGCGCCAAACATCCGGACAACGTCAAGCGAGCCCGAAGTAACCTACAACAAATCCGGCTGGCACGTTCCGAGCAAGCATAGCAGTGCGGCCCCAACCCTAGCCCCCGCCAAATGGCGATACTGGTACCACGCGTACATAATTACGCCTTAGAGGTACCATGGGCATAAGGGGAGGGGCACAACAACGGCACGCCCAGAATGCGGCTCAACCGCACTAAGGGGCTCCCTATTTTGCCGTTTTCCTTCTCACACACTTTCAGGACCCAACTACGGCAATACACTCGCCCAAGCCACCATGCAACAGCCAGGGAGGAAGCAAGCCACGTCAAAAGTCCAGGTGGTCTCTATAACGAGTTTAATACCTGTTTTACTTACAATTCCGCAGCTTGCCCCTGGAGGGGAATATGTCAAATACTCCCATCTCTTGCTTACCGCACTTCTTGTATTGTTCTGCTTTCGCAGCAGCCCTTTTTTAATAAACAATATATAGCTCTTACCTATTATTGTACTTATCTATTTTTATATACAAATATGTTCAGTCATGACATTCTGCAACCGTACACTTTGGTACAGATAATACACCAGGGGCTTACAACATCCCATAACATGGTGTGAGAAGACCGAACACTCTAACGAGTGCAGCACCCCGAACTTATAGCACTATACGCATCGGCTCCGAATCATGTCTTTGGTCAATAGTTGGGTTTGCCCGGCTCCCGTGTTTTGGTACCTTACGTTCCGCATTGTTGGCTAAGGTAGCGCTGGGAGAACTACTGCGATTGTGCCCCAGTTGAGCTGGGTTAACACCTCGGTAGAGAAAGCTAAAACTGACTATCATGATAGTGCGAGAGACCGGTCGCTGTTCGCGAGGTTTCTTTGAGTCCTTAAAGACTTATGCCGCTTCGAGCGAGGAACCGGACTTATCCGGCCTAGGCGTGGATAGCGCCCCGAACTCGGTCTTCCGAATACTAGAGGCTTCACCGAAATTTAAAATTATAGAATTCTATGGCTAAGTGAGAGTGATAAAGCATTATAAGTCCGACGGCCTGGTTCGTTGTGTTGAACGCCTCCCTAGATGGACCCAAGAATTGGAACAAGAGCGCTCAGGTTTATCCCGAACACCCCAGCACTCATGGCATGGGGGTCGAAGCCGACGACTTGCATCTCTCAGATTTGATAAACGGCCGCACAGAAGGTAATATTTTAAATTAACAAGCGTTGCTTAACGCATATGAACAAAGCTTCAGCGTACAGGATAACAAATGCGAGTCTACTCAAAAATTACATCTTTGGAGCACTCATCCGCTATGCGGCGGGCACCCTTCAGAACGCCATTATAATACATCTCAGGCGTACGGTACTCCTTGCCCGGTGGTGGCGCGTCCGTCAACAGCTTCTCTGCGTCTAGCTTGCCCCAGTGCACCTTCGCACGGGCAAGGGCCCGACGGGCACCTTCAATACAAACGGAGCGCTTGACGACCTCAATCCACGGACACGCGTCCACCAGCCACCGCACTAGACCGAAGTAGCTCCCAGGCATGACTTCTCTTGGCCACAGCCGAGCTATGAGGCCCTTCATGGCCTGTTCGGCCACCTTGTGGAGCTCGACCAGCTGCTTCAGCTGGTCGCTCAGGGGCACCGGATGTTCGGCCTCAGCATACTGAGACCAGAACACCTTTTCCGTCGAGCTCCCCTCTTCGGCTCGATAGTATGCGGCGGCATCAGACACACTACAGGGCAGATCAGCGAACGCTCCTGGAGAGCTCCGGGTTCGGGTAAGTAGCAGATAATTAACTTTTTATATTTTTGCTTTGCATAAAGAATGCCTTACCCGCCGCTATCTTCTTCATCGCCTCGATTTCCTGAAGGGCCTTCTGGGCTTCGGCCTTAGCGGTCTTGGCACTCTCAAGAGCCAAGGCAAGCTCGGACTCTCGAGTCTTCGAGTCACGCTCCAAACTCTCGTGTTTTTCCACGAGAGCCTGGAGCTCTTGCCGCACCTCCGCCACCCGCGCCTCCTGCTTCTCTCGCTCGGTGCGCTCCAAGGTTGCACTCTATTCGGCCTTAGAGACCGCCTCTTTCAGGGTCGCCACCTCGGTCGTGGCTCCTGCAACATTAACGTTGGTCCTGTTATTATTTTGCAACCAAGTATTTCTATATACATTTACAGGAGGTACTATGTACGCTCTTTATCCTCGAGCTGCTTCTTGGCACGGCCGAGCTCACTCTTGGACCGCTTGAGGCTTTCCTTCAAGGCATTGACCTCCGCAGTCAGTGCGGCAGAGGTCAGCAGCGCAGCCTGCATTCCCATATTGACATATTTCTATTAGACTCTTGCATATATCTTTTTAGATCCTCAGCTCGGCTTTTCTTTCCGAACACCGAACTGAGCATCAGGGGCTACTGTCTATGCGATAATATTTTTTATATATGTTTTTGAACACGTACCTCAAAGCCCGTTAACAGGCTTGTGCAGGCTTCCATCAGCCCGCTCTTAGCGGACTGAACCTTCTGAATCACCGCACTCATAACAGTGCGGTGTTCTTCGTCGATGGAGGCACTGTTAAGCGCGTCCAGCAAATTGTCCGGCGCCTCCGGGTGGACGGAAGTCGCCGGCATCGCAGGCTTGCCCTTCTTATGAAGGCGCCGCCTGTCGGACTCTGGAACAGCTGATGGTTCCGGAGCAGTGTCCGGCCCGGGGCCGGACTTAGATCCCTCCGGGGCTTTACCCCCTTTGGCTTGGAGTCCGGAAGGTCGCCTTGTGGCGCTTCCAGGACCACCTCCTCCTGGTTTTGTCCCCTAAGGGACTCCACCTCAGCGTCATCTATAGGGAGAGGGGAGGAGGCCGTCGGAAGTGAAGCACTATTCACATCCGACGAATTCAGAGATTCGCTCGACGAATCACCAAGCTGAGCTCTGGGTGGACTGCATGATTAGCTTCGGCGTTAAAAGCTATCGAATAATAAAGGAGTTCAATAAGTCATTCGGGTAGCCGGACACTTACAATTTTGCCAGGGGCTTGACCCTGGATGGCCAGTCCTCCCCGCCGTCTTCGGCGTCGGGGCGTAGTCCGGCAGAAGGGTCTTCCCCTTCTTGGACCCTCCGGCTTCCCCAGTTGGGGCGGCCTTTCTCTTCTTTCCTCCCCCCGTTGGAGGGGGAGAGGCATCTTCTTCTTCCTCCTCCTCCTCGTCTTCGGAGGCGGAGGGCGCGTTGGGGCCGTCGGGCAAATCCAACGACACCGGGCGCCGGGAACTCTTTCGGGTCCCTGTGGCCTTCTCCTTGGCCTTCTTCTCTGGCACCACGTGAGGTGCCGAAACCAGTAGCTTCGCTAAATGTGCGTCTACAGGGCCTTCGGGCAAAGGGACCGGACAGTCGAACTGTCCAGATGTCCTCTTCCAGTCCTGTCAAAGGAACGGGAGTTTAGATCCCACATAAAGTCACACTATGAAATTCGGGTATCCTGTAAGGGACTAAATGTAAGCTTACTTCAAGGCTTGACGTTTGGCGCAGAATCCGTGATCCTCGGTGACGGGAGGGGAGACCTCGGAACTCTTGAAAAGCACCTTCCAGGCGTCCTCGTGCTTCGTTTCGAAGAGCCGGGATAGAGTCTGGTGCCGGGCCGGGTCGAACTCCCACAAATTGAAGTCCCGTCGTTGACACGGGAGGATCCGGTGGAAGAGCATGACCTGGACCACGTTGACAAGCTTGACCTTCTTGGTCACCAGGTCTCGGACGCAGGTTTGGAGTCTGGTCACCTCTTCCGGATTGCCCCACGACAAGCCCGTCTCTTTCCAAGATGTGAGCCGGGTGGGGATGCCGGATCGAAATTCGGGGGCCGCTGCCCATTTAGGGTCACACGGCTCAGTGATATAAAACCACCCGATTGCCACCCTTTGATGGTTTCCACAAAGGCACCCTCGAGCCAGGTGACGTTGGCTATCTTGCCCACCATGGCGCCTCCGCATTCTGCCTGTCGGCCTTGCACGACCTTCGGGTTTTGGAGTACTCACGATTTGGCCAGGGGCTTGACCCTGGGGTTCCATTCCGAGCTACTGTTGGTGGCCGTGGTGGAGTCATCCAGAAGGGAAGCTTTCCCCTTCTTGGAAGCTTCGGCCTCCAAACGCGTGGAGGCCATCCTCTTCTTTCTTCCCCTGCAGGGGGGATGTCTTTCTTCTTCTTCCTCCCCCTCTTCCTCGTCATCCTTAGTGGCAGAGGAGTGAGCCTCGGAGTCTTCGGACATCACGTCCGAAGTCCCCTTGCGACGGAGACCGCCATGGTCCCCTTGGCCTTCTTCTTAGCCTTCTTCTCCGATGCTTGATAGGGCGCCGGAACCAGCATCCTCATCAGGAGCGGGATTTCTGGGTCTTCGGGCAGCGGAGCCGATAGTAAATCTGCTCCACCTTCTTTGTCCAGGCCTCAAAAGTTAATAGAGAGGCTTAGGCATCTTCCTCGAATATACAAGTAAAGGATACACCTTGAAAACATGAAACATTTACCAGACTAGTGGGGTGGGCCAGATCGTGCCCACGGTCCTCGGCGGTGTCCGGCCGCGTCTCGGTGGCCTTGAAGAGCACCTTCCAGATATATTCGTGCATAGTGCCGAAGAACTGCAACAAGGTCTAGTGCTTGGCCGCTTCATACTCCCACAAATGGCATGTCTGGCGCTGGCACGGGAGGATCCCGCGAATCAGCATCACCTGGATCACATTGACGAGCTTGATTTTCTGGTTTATCATGCTCTGTATGCACGATTGAAGCGCTGTCAGCTCGTCCAATGAAGACCAGTCCAGGCCCTTCTTCGGCCAGGAGGTGAGCCACGTCGGGAATCCAGGCCTGAATGCGGAAGTCGTCGCCCAGTTGGTGCCACGTGGCTCCGTGATGTAGAACCACGACTTCTGCCACCCCTTGACAGTCTCCATGAAGGATCCTTCAGGCCATGCAATGTTGGGCATCTTGCTCACCATGGCGCCTCTGCACTCTGCGTGTTGGCCACTCACCACCTTCGGCTTCACATCGAAGATATTCAGCCATAATCCATAGTGGGGTGGGATGCGGAGGAAGGCCTCACACGCGACAATGAATGCCAAGATGTTAAGGATGGAGTTGGGGGCCAGATCGTGGAAATCCAGCCCGTAGTAGAACATGAGTCCATGGACGAACGGGTGGAGAGGAAATCCCAGCCCGTGGATGAAGTGTGGGAGGAATACAACCCTTTCATGGGGCTCCGGAGTAGGGACAATCTGTCCCTTGGCTGGAAGCCGGTGGGCGATCTCCTTGGCGAGATACCCAGCCTTCCCGAAGTTGGGTGATGTCCTTCTCCTTGATGGTGGAGGCCTTCCACTTGCCTTGCGCTCTAGATCCGGACAAGGTCGGAGTGCTTTGTTGGGGCAGAAAAGATGAGAACTTGGGCGCTGGAGCTCGAGAATGGGGGAGGAAGAGAACGAGAGAAGGCGTGGGTGAAAAAGGGTGAATCATTATCTCCTTATAAAGGCAACAAATATCAAGCGCCTCCCCACTAGCCTTAAAACTCGCCTATTCCCCAAGGGTCATGCAGATGGCACGGTTGGGTTACCCATGCCTGTATTGATGAGAATCCCACAATAAGGGGACACGATATCTGCTCTGACAAGACATGCCAATGAAACCGCATCTCGAAATATGGAGCGGCAGGCTAAAAAAGGGTTGGAATAATGACCGGGCATCGACGTGATGTCATGCCACGAAAAGTCGTCAGCGGATTGGACTCGTGAAATATTATACTCTCTGTGGTTGTGTGTGGTATTTGTTTTGCAGAGCCGGACACATTTTCTGTATTCGAAGGAAGCTCTGGAGTATTCGAAGAAGGAACCCGCCTTGCAATGCCGAAGACAATCTGCATGCCGGACACCTCGTCATTGAAGCCTGGTTCAGGGGCTACTGAGGGAGTCCTAGATTAAGGGGTCCTCGGTAGTCCAGACTATGCAACGTGGGATGTACTAATGGGCAATGAAGATACAAGACAGAAGATCTCCTCTCGTGTCTGGATGGTACTCTGCTTGGCGTGGAAGGCAAGCTTGGTGTTCGGATATGAAGATTCCTTTATCTGTAACTGACTTTGTACAACCCTATCCCCCTCTGGTGTCTATATAAATCGGAGGCTTTAGTCCGTAGGGCATAATCCTAATCATACAAGCTAGACTTCTAGGGTTTAGCCATTACGATCTCGTGGTAGATCAATCCTTGTAATACTCATATTCATCAAGATCAATCAAGCAAGAAGTAGGGTATTACCTCCATAGAGAGGGTCCGAACCTGGGTAAACATTGTGTCCCCCGTCTCCCGTTACCATTGACCTTAGACGCACAGTTCGGGACCCCCTACCCGAGATCCGTCGGTTTGACACCAACAGCCCCCCTTTCCTTCTTCTCTTCCACCTTTTTCTCCTTCTCCCCTTCTCTGAAAAGGAAAGGGGAATTGAAGGAGTCCCGGATTAGGGGGTGTCCAGATAGCCGGACTATGACCTTTGGCCGGACTCCCGGATTATGAAGATACAAGATTGAAGACTTCGTCCCGTGTCCGGATAGGACTTTCCTTGGCATGGAAGGCAAGCTTGGCGATATGATATGTAGATCTCCTCCAATTGTAACCGACTCTATGTAACCCTAGCCCTCTCCGATGTCTATATAAACCGGAGAGTTTTAGTCCGAAGGACGAACAACAATCATACCATAGGCTAGCTTCTAGGGTTTAGCCTCTCTGATCTCGTGGTAGATCAACTCTTGTACTACCCATATCATCAATATTAATCAAGCAGGAGTAGGGTTTTACCTCCATCGAGAGGGCCCGAACCTAGGTAAAAACATTGTGTCCCTTGTCTCCTGTTACCATCCGCCTAGACGCACAGTTCGGGACCCCCTACCCGAGATCCGCCGGTTTTGACACCGACAGGAATCCTACTAGGACTAGGGAGTCCTAGTAGGACTCCCCACACTTGGCGCGCCCCTAGGCTGGCCGCCTCCTCCCCTCCTCCTTTATATATGAGGGCAGGAGGGTGCCTGTTGGGGATATAACTATTAGGCATGACCCACCCAGGAGGGGCCAGGTCATACCTATGGTGATTCACTATTACGAAGCCCACTAAGATACTTGAAGATGGAGGTTCTGTTAAAGGCCCAAGGCCCAAAGGCGACTTAACGCTCGTAGAGATAAACCACCATATATGTATGACTTGTATTGTAAGGCAAGAATAGACAGTCACCGAGATGGACACTGTTTATGAGCCAGCCGGGACTCCGTGAGCCGCTAGGTGTCGACCTCTGTATATAAAGGGACGACCCAGCGGCGGTTCAGGGCAAGTAACCACAGATCGAGAACTAGGTCAAGCGGATTCGCTCCCTGGTAATCGATACATAAGCAATACCACCCAAAACTGGATCATAGGCTTTTACCTTCACCTCAAGGGGTTGAACCAGTATAAACCCCGTGTCCTTTGTCCCGTTTAACCCCTTTAAGCTTCCTAGTTGTGATGGCTCCACGACTAAGTCCTTTTATTAGGACATCTGCCATGACAATTCCATGACAGTTGGCGCCCACCATGGGGCCAGCGCACGGTGGATTTGAGTTCTTGAAGGGCAGCTTCGAAGGGCTCAAAGGATACGCTGTGGGCCGGATGACCAAGAGTCGTCGCAGCAAGCTCTACATCAACGACGCAGGCTGGGGCCCCGACGCCGGCTCAATTGAGTACGGGTACCGTGTTCCCTTCGGTGGAATCCATGTCTTCATCGGCAAGATCGGCGAACCGGACCCTGAGCCGGACATCTGCACCGACATCGTCGAGACGGCTCAGCATCCGAGACCCGCCCGGGCTCAGCCCTCCATGAAGTGTGCCTTCGTTGGATGCATCCATGGAGGGGAATTTTTTGAAATATCTGTGCCTGGCGGTGAGACGGCCATCTACTCTGATGGTGAGTCGTCCACGGGTGAGATGGATTTGTTGTATCAACTGCAAGATGGCGGGCTTGGGGGCTGTTCCGATGGCAGCAGTATTCCGGACCCCTTTGAGCCGTCGAGCAGAGTTGGGATCTTCATGGCTGGTACCCAGCCCGGGCTAAATTCTTCAACCGTGGCAGCAATGACATCTAGGTCAGCAGCGGTGACAGCAGCCGGGGCAGGAGGCCATGTGCGCTCGCCGGCTCAAGTTTTGATGTCTCTGATGGATAAATTGACAGCTCTGCTAACAGTTGTGGTTAATCCGGCGGATCAAGCTCAGCATGATGCGGAGGTGGCACAGCTACGTGAGGAGATAACACAAGCTAAAGAAGACCTGGCGATAGAGGACGTCAGGATAACCACGGAACGGGTGGCTCTGGATGCTCGAGCCCAGCAGATTCAGGCGCAGGCCTTTCAGCTTGCAATGGATCAGAATGCGTCTAATGAGGTCATGAGGAGAAGGCACCAGTCCCGTCTGCCTACGGTGTATGAGCCTAGAAACCTTTTCTACACACCTGGTGCTGGGCCCAGTAACCCATCGGAGGTAAACCAGACTGTGGCACCTAGGGCAGGAACGCCGGTTCAGCCGCAGGTGATTGAACCCCCACGTCCGAATACTGCTCCACCTCAGCATGTACCAACACTGTCGGGTCATTATTCTAATCCACTGGAGAACATGATTGTTGTGGCAACACGATTGGCGGCTCTCCCAGTCGATGGCGACTCTCCGACGGCGGTTGAAACATGAAGGGTCAGAGAGCTTCTTCGGACAGCCTTAGCACAGCAGGAGGCATATTCTTACAGCAGAGACGGGATTCATTCAACTCCACGTCCGAGCCGGAGCCGGAGTTACAACAGGCACATGGACTCACCGGCCGTTTCAAGCAATGCCCGGCGCCATGATCAGCCGCGCGAGCACGACCCGACGCTCGATGGAGTTCCTAACGTGCGTAATCAGGACAGAGTGCGTCAACAAATTGAGCAGGTGGCTCAGCAGGCGGCTGAGATGGCTGCTCAGCAGGCGGCTTATCAGCCTCTTCCGGTTTATGCTACGACTTAAATTGAGGCAGGCTTGACCACTAGGACAGGGGCGTACCTTGTTTGGTACCAGCTCTGCGTAACGAGCGTTTGCCCAAGGATTTCAAGGGGCCTCGAAAGGTGCCTAATTACATGTCTGACGTACAACCTGGGGCATGGATCAAAAGTTACGAGATGGCCATGGATCTACTGGAGGTTAGTGATGCTGCAATGGCCAAGTACTTCACCATGATGCTGGATGGAACGGCCCGTAATTGGTTGAAGGGGCTGCCACCTAATTCCATCGGTTCATGGGCAGAATTAAAGGAGCGGTTAGTTCAGAACTTTAAAGATATATGCAAGCAGCCCATGTCGATTGTGGACTTGACTAATTGCAAGCAAGAGGAGGGTGAGTCCATGACCCATTGGGTGCGCCAGGTCAAAGCCGTAATACATTCATCTGATAAGATGGACGCCGGCTCTACAGTCTTAATGTTGGAGAAAAATTGCTGTTTTGAGCCTCTGAAACAGTAGTTGGGGCGGCTCAAGCGCGACTATAATGACATGGGCCAGCTGATGGCGGCTCTATTCAAATACGTTGACTCTGATAGTACCAAGGATCCCGAGTCTAACGATGAGAAGACAGGGAAGGGAAAGAAGAACGATAACGCGAAGGGCTTGTAGCATAACCCGGCGAGTCAAGGGGGCAATAACAAACGTGAGGTTGATGGTAGCTCAGAGTTTGTGGCTAACACCAATGCACAGGGCAACAATCAACAACGAAAGGGGAGGCCGCCTCCTCGGTCTTGTGGGTCAGGTCCCACTCTTGAGCAGTTGCTAAATGAGCCATGCCCGAGGCATGGCACTCGAGAGAAGCCGACCACTCACTCGTGGAAGGATTGTATGGTTATGAAGGCTTTCAAGAATTCTAACATGTTTGACGACAATCATGGGCCGGGTGGCGGCTCAGGCGGCGGCGGTTTTCATGGTCCGAGTCATGGAGGTGGCGGCTCTAATTCCTGTTTTCAGGGCCACCAGAATAATCAGGGCGGTTTTAATCAAGGTAGCCAAGGTGGTTACAATCAACAATCTGGCTAAGGGGCTCAGCAACAGCAACAATCTGGATATGAGAGTCATCCAAAACTGTTGAATAGTGGCAGTATCACATTTTTACCACAAGTTTGTGCAAACGGGACCAGAAGCTTCACAAGAGGGCTGTGAACGCCGTTGAGCCGGCAGTTCCCCAGTACTCGTGATGGTCTGAGTAGCCCATTATGTGGAGTCGGGCGGATCACCCGCCCCGAGTTGATAAGCCGGGTCACTTGGCTTTGGTGGTGGCACCTCAAGTTGGGGGATACAAGTTTACTAAAGTGCTCATGGATGGAGGTAGTAGCATTAATATCTTTTATTATGAAACCTTCCGTCGCATGGGGTTAACTGATAAGAATCTTAAGCAGTCCAATATTGTTTTCCATGGTGTGGTTCCTGGTAAGTCGGCATACCCAGTTGGCAAGATTGAACTGGAGGTAGCCTTTGGAGATGAGCACGATTCCAGGGCTGAGAAGTTAACTTTTGAAGTGGTCAAAATCAAGATCCCATATCATGCTCTGTTTGGATGGCCGGCTTATGCCAAGTTCATGGCACGGCTGTGTTGTGTTTATCTGCAGCTCAAGATGCCGGTTACAAGGGGACCATCATGGTTCATGGTAGTCGGATGGTAGCCTTGGAGTGTGAAGAAGGAGACGCGGCTTATGTTGAGTCGGTCTGTGCAGCGGAAGAGTTGAAGTTTTACAAGGATAATGTTGATCCGGCTGATATGACATCTTTGAAAAAGCCCACTACGGAGCATGACCCGATGATGAAGTTTAAATCGGCTGACGACACCAAGCTTGTTGATTTCGTTCCTGGTGACTCATCCAAGCAGTTCAGTATCGGTGCTTATCTGGATCCCAAATAGGAAAACGTGCTCATCGAGTTCATCCGTGAGAACCGGGACATCTTTGCATGGAAACCTTCTGACATGCCGGGTGTACCGAGAGAACTCGCTGAGCACAATCTCAATATTGATCCAAAATTTAAGCCGATCAAACAGTTTCTTCGGCGGTTTAATGAGGAGAGGTGTAAGGCCATTGGTGAGGAGGTGGCCCGGCTCTTGGCAGCTGGGTTAATTATTGAAGTATTTCATCCTGAGTGGTTGGCTAACCCGGTGCTAGTGCTCAAGAAGAATGGCACTTGGCGCATGTGTGTGGATTACACGGACTTGAACAAGGCTTGTACGGCTAATCCCTTTGCTCTCCCTTGTATTGATCAAATCATTGATGCTACGGCGGGTTGTGAGTGTTTGAGTTTTTTGGATGCTTATTCTGGATATCATCGTATCAAGATGGCAGTTAAAGACCAGGAGAAGACAACTTTTATTACTCCCTTTGGAGCCTTCTGCTATGTTTCTATGCCTTTTGGGCTCAAGAGTGCCCAGGCGACTTATCAGCATTGTGTGCAGAATTGTCTTCATACTCAGATTGGGCGAAATGTTCATGCTTATGTGGATGATATTGTGGTGAAATCCAGAGAGAAGGAAACACTGATAGATGACTTAAGGGAGACCTTTGATAATCTCCGGGTCTACAATATGATGCTTAACCCGGCCAAGTGTGTCTTCGATGTGCCGGCAGGCAAGATTTTGGGATTTCTGTTTTCTAACAAAGGCATTGAGGCTAACCCGAAGAAAATCAAGGCTATTACCTCTCTCGCAAAACCCAAGTGTATCAATGATGTTCAGCGTCTGGCAGGTTGTATCGCAGCTTTAAGCCGGTTCATAAGCCGGTTAGGTGAGAAGGCCATACCACTGTACCAGATGATGAAAAAACCGATGACTTTGTCTGGAGTGACGCTGTCAATCATGCATTTGAAGATTTGAAGAGGTAGCTGGTTGAGCCGCCGGTCCTTGCTGCTCCCATTAATAAGGATCCCTTATTGTTATATGTGGCTGCTAACACACGTGCTGTCAGAGTGGCCATTGTGGTGGAGCGCAAGGAGGCTGGTAAAGAGTATCCGGTTCAACAGCCGGTTTACTACATCAGTGAGGTGCTTATTGAGTCCAAGAAGAGATATCCACGTTGGAAGAAGCTTGTTTATGAGGTGTTCATGGCCAGCCAGAAGCTTAAACAATATTTTCTGGGTCATCCCATCACTGTGGTCAGTTCTGCTCCTTTAGGAGATATCATTCAAAACAGAGAAGCTGACGAGTTGCTGAGTGGGCCATTGAGCTTGGGCCTCATGGTTTAAAGTATGTGCCATGCACTGCTATCAAGTCTCAAGCACTGGTGGATTTCATCAACGATTGGATAGAGCTGCAAACACCTGAAGAAAATCCGGACAACACATATTGGACTATTCACTTTGATGGGTCCACGCAATTGGAGGGCTCGGGGGATGGAGATGTTTTAGCTTCCCCTCGAGGTGACAAATTTTGTTATGTGCTAAGGTTGATGTTTCCTTGTACTAACAATGCAGCTGAGTATGAGGCCTTGCTCCATGGTCTTCGGATAGATAAAGAGATGCGCTTAAGCCGGGTCAGATGCTTTGGCGACTCAGATTTGGTAGCTCAACAAGTCTTTGGCAAATGGGATTCCAAGGATCCCCTCACGGCGGCTTACCGCCATGAAGTCGATGCGGTTGCTCGACACTTCAAGGGTTATCAAGTGGAGCACATTGATCGCAGAAAGAATGAGGCGGCTGATGCTTTAAGCCGACTGGGATCTTAGTGTAAACCAGTACCACCGAACACTTTCTTGGATATTCTGCATAATCCTTCTGTTCAATTACCTACAGAAGAAGACTTGGTTGTTCCTGACCCGGAAGCACAGTTGGTGGTGGCTCTTCACGTCATCCCAGATTGGACAGTACCATACTTGGATAATATGTCCTGGGGCGAGTTGCCTGAGGATGAAACCTTGGCTAGGCAGATAACCCGACGGTCTAAGTCAATGACAATTGCCAATGGCGAATCACAGTGTTACTGGGGCGTTTCAGCGTTGTGTCTCTCCTGAGGAAAGTTAGGATATTCTTCATGAGATTCATGAAGGAGATTGTGGCCATCATGCCGGTTCAAAATCCTTTGTGGCCAAAGCTTTTCGTCATGGGTTTTATTCGCTGACGGCTCACGCAAATGTAGAGGATCTGGTCAGTAAATGTGATGGTTGTCAGAAATTCTCATGACGAGCTTATGTCCCAGCTCAAGAATTGAGGATGATTCCAATTACTTGGTCGTTTGCAGTTTGGGGGCTTGACATGGTTGGTCCTTTTAAAAGATCCAAGGATAAAAAGACCCACCTCTTGGTGGCGGTTGACAAATTCACAAAGTGGGTTGAAGCAGAGCCGGTCAGTAAGTGTGACGCGACAACGGTGGTTCAATTCATGAAAAGGTGATTTTCTGTTTTGGCTTTCCCCACAGTATCATAATTGATAATGGCACTAACTTGTCCAAGGGGGCCAAGGAGGAATTTTTTCAACGTGAGCATATCCGGCTTGATGTTTCATCAGTAGCTCACCCCCAATCCAATGGTCAAGGCGAAAGAGCCAATTAGGAGATTTTGAAAGGCATCAAGCCCCAGCTTCTAGTTCCTTTGCAACGGATGCCGGGTTGTTGGTTCGAGGAGTTACCATCAGTGTTATGGAGTATCAATACTACCCCTAACAAATCTACGGGTTACACCCATTTCTTCATGGTTTATGGAGCAGAAGCGGTTCTTCCTAGTGACATCCGTCATGACTCTCCCCGCGTGGCGGCTTACGTTGAAGCTAATAATGAACAGGCGCGTTAGGAGGCACTTGACATATTAGATGAAAAGCGTGACTTGGCAGCAGCCCGCTCGCTGATTTACCAACATGACCCGCGCCGTTATCACAGCCACCGGGTTAAGTCCAGAACCTTTCAAGAAGGTGATTTGATGCTCTGGCTCATCCAGGATCAAACTAATGCACACAAGTTATCCCCATCTTGGGAAGGGCCTTTTGTGGTCAGCAAGAACTTAAACAACAGGTCATACTACCTTATCAATGTTCGAGAGCATAAGGACTCACGTAAGTCGAAAGAGGAGACCCGCCGGCCGTGGAATATTGCTCATCTTCGGCCTTACTGCACTTGAGCTACCGGCTCTTATGATTTACATATTTTTGACGATGTATATATTATGATAAGTAATAAAGCTTGACCTCTGTCCTTTTCATCCTCAAATGGTTATATGTCTTCATCATCATAAATCCAAAGACCAATTGGGGGCTACTGATTGTATTCACATCATAGCTCAAACCCTTTTTTGGTCCAACTTTGATCGTATTTGAATCAGAGTCATTAAAAAACTCTCAAGGTCATTTGGGGGCTTCCTGTTCAAACATAGGTCGTATTCGAACCAAAGAGAACATAGCTGTCGGTACCCTCTTGATCGGTGCAATGCCAAACCCAAAAGGGGGCTTCTTGATCGTATTCGAATCATAGCTTAACCCCTTTCTGGGTCCGACTTTGATCGTATTCAAATCAGAGTCGTTAAAAAACTCTCAAGGTCACTAGGGGGCTTCCTGTTCAAACATAGGTCGTATTCGAACCAAAGAGAACATAGCTGTCGGTACCCTCTTGATCGGCGCAATGCCAAACCCACTAGGGGGCTTCACTGATCGTATTCGAATCATAGCTTAACCCCTTTTGGGCCGGTTTACTGGTCGCATTCAAACCAGAGGTCTCACTTTGTTCTCTTTGTTTGACTTAAGTTTTTGAAAATACTCTTCTTGGATTATCTTGAGACCTTTTGTTCATATCTGAGGCATATATGTGTGTGGTTTCTATTTAACCTGATCTAACTTTGGATAGTAAATCACCAGCATATGACAAACATCAAACAGTTAGAAGTCCAGGCTTCTAACAATTGGGTTATCACCCTTACTGCACAGGTCATCTAAACCGGCAATATAAATTCGACATCTCAGGTATGATGTTGTTATTACAGTTATGTTTCAAGTTCTGATTCATATCAGGCTTATTTATAACTCTTTTTAGACATCAGTGGTTATATGTGGGATAATTATGACCCGCCCTGCGGTAAATCGCTAAGGGATCTTGTGATCTATTTCTGTGTGCAGGATATTTAAGGACTTTCTTTTGCACAAGGAACATAGATGATAAGTATAACAAGGGTGAACATAAAAGAGGCGGCTTAATAGTGTTGAGCACCAAAAACGTGCACGATGGCGCGACAGATCAAAGTCATTTCTACCCTATTACATGACTCCCTGAGTCCAAATGATTCAATTGTTTTTTCAGAAGGCTGCTAATATAAGCCGCCCGGTGGATTAATTCTCTTGTTGGCCTGATGCTTCCGGGTCAAGCCTCTCCACGTCTTTGTCCTGTCCAGCATCCTGGAAGGTTGATGATGACCAGTCAATGCCATTCAAAGCTTCAAATTTAGCTTCATCATCAATTAGCCCGGCTGGGACAACTTCAGGGGCAAAGGTGTGCTTACGGATTGGAGGGATCAGGCTTGTCAAGTTGTAAGTCGGAGTTGGCTGCCTCTGATTTGCTGCATTATAAGCTGGATGATACTTGGTGAGGTCTGTCTTATTGTCAATCATGCTGGCCAAAGGACGTATTTCCTTCACGCAAGCAACAAAGTCCGTCTGTTCAAATGGAGTGCCATCCTCCTTAAGACTGGGGTACCCAATGGCGATGTCAGCCGAGTCTAATTCTGGCATCCATGCTTTGGCCCGGCTTAAGGCAGGTACGGCTCCAGCTCTTGCAGATGATCGATTTAACTCATTGAACTGCCGGGGTAGCACATAAAGTCTCTTCAACACATCACCCAGGAGTGTGGGGGCTTCATTTGATAGGGCAACTATGGATAAGGCACGCTGGGCTCCAGTGTAAAGCTGTTCCACGAGCGTGTAAACCGCCTTCAGCTTCACCAGTATGTCCTGGTTAAGGTTTGTGCTCCTGGGGCCTGCATAGCAATAATAGGTGAGTTAATAACAATTCATATGATCCCTAGACAGATTCAATATTTTACACTTGTAGGGCGGCTTACCAAAGATTGCTGAGACCATCTGAGATACACGGCGTTTTAACCTGGTCAATTCAGTGGTCACCTCTTCAAGAGTCGCCTCTGCTTTCTCAGATCGTTGGGTTAAGGCAATCTTTCCTCAGCCCATCCCTTTTTGTCCATGTCAAAATTGGTCCTCTATTTTTCTTGTTTAGCCACACTGAATTCAAATTTGGAGTTTTCTCTTTGAGTCTCCGTCTCTTGCAGCTCCAGGCAGGCCTTCAGTGCAGACAACTTTGATTGAAGTTGAGCAGTGGTGATCTGTACAGGTACCGGGTCAAAATCATAAACATTAGTATGGAGTATTAAGTCCCAAGCCTTTTGCAAGCAACAACACTTGGCACTTGGGGGCTAAAGTCTACCGAAAGATTTGTCTAAATGCTGGCTTATGAGAGTAAAGTCCCAAGCACTTTGCAAGCAAGAGTACTTGGCACTTGGGGAGTAATGCATATTGCTGTCCAAATTTATACAAGTACTATCTTCTACACAAGCATATGAAGGACCGACTCATTCATGCTGGTTAAGCCGGCCCTTGGGGACTACAGATTAAGTCGGATTTTAAGGTTTTACCAAAGGATATTACTAATGTTCATAAATTTGTTCGAAGTCTACAACATATTCATCATAAGAAGTAGACTTGGGGGCTGGCATAGTAAGGTTAATTCAAGGAAGGGAAGAATTTATACCTCAAACTTCTGGTGCATTTGCTTCACCATATCCACTTCAAGCTCCCGACTGCTGTGCACCTGGTTAAGATAGACAGAGAAAACCTTGCCAATACTCAACTGGGAGTAATCAGTCATGTCAAATCTGACTTTGCGTTCCTCCTTGGTAGAACATTTGGCCAGCACAGTAGGTCTCCCCGACTCATTATAGCCGGTCTTGGTGATTTCCACGTCAACATCTTGTGAGTTGGATGTCTTGGCCGGGATGGAAGCTTCAGGGTTTGAGCCGGTGGTGGCTTGGTCGACAGGTGGGTCAGCAGTTATTGTTGGCATATCATGAGCCGGCTCAAGTGGCGGCTCAGGGACAGAGGCCTCGGGCGCTTCAGGATGAAGCTCCGGTTCATGACTGGTCGATTCTTCGACCGACTTGTTCTTCTTTGTACGTTTGCTGGGTTTTGCTTTTCCACTGCATAAAATCAAATAGGTTAATACAGATATGAAAGTTTGCAATGAGTACAGGATAAGTAAATTGTCATTACCCTGGAGCGGTCTTAAAAGCCGGCATGTTGGATTGAATTGAGTCGCCGGAAGAATGTGAAGTTTCCTGATAATTTGAATCAGAAGAGTTGAGTGGTTGACGAGTGAGACCCGCCAAAGGATAAAAAGAATATAGGTCGGAGGTGACCTCATTCCGGCGCTTCCTTGGCGTGTTTGGTAAGTCGAAGGAGAGTTCCGCATCCTTACTGGTCCGGGTCTACCTCTGCCTCTCATAAATATGTCGCTTCAAAATAAAGTGAGGATCCTGGTAAGCTAAGGGATGTGAAAATCTTACTTTCCGGGTTATTCTTCAGAATTTTTGTCTTGGCAAAGGCTCTGAGTCGGAGGAAATAATAGTTAACTCTTCAGCCACTCCCTGACTCATTGTCGTGTCACCCTGATGATAATCAGCGTCAATAAGGTGGTTAAAAAGTGAGTCAAGGGAGTCAATGGTTACCTCCAACTCAGAGGAGTCATCCAGGTGAAGCAAGTCGGAAGCACTAGGCTTCTTTCCTCTTTTTTGAACGGCGGCCTTCCTGGCGGCTTTCTTGGCTTTCCTGGCTCTCTTTGCGGCCTCATGATCATATTTTTTTCTTCCAAAATTTATCATCAGCCTATAAAAATCATGAAGGTTTGAGTTATGACAAAATATCAAATGGAAAAGTAAAATAACTAGTTTCTGGCGGCTTACTGCTGGAGACGGGTTAGCCATGCAGAAAGGACTCAGGCCCACCTTGCCGCAATCGGCTAAGCTCTCATTCAAAAGTGACTTTGTCATATCATTGATAACATCGTCAGGTAAATCGTCAGGGCTGTGTCTCAGAGGATCTTTTTCATCACCTGTGTAAGTGCACATTAACCCGGAGCGGCGGCTGAACGGGATGATCTGCCATGCGACCCAACACCGGACCAAATTAATGCCATTTAAGTCATTCCCCAGCAGATCTTTGATCTTTGCAAGGGTGGGGGCGAGCATCTGGCGTTCAACAGCTGTCAACTTGTCAGGAAGCGGGTGATTGGATTCAAGACACAGAGCACGGAAGCCGGGCATAGGGTTCTTGTCGGTCGGAGAAGTGTCTTGGCAGTAGAACCATGTCTGGTTCCAATCCTTGGGGTGACTTGGTGGTTGCGCATAAGGAAAAATAACATCTCTGCGCTGTTGGATCGATACCCCGCCAAGTTCCAAACTAGGTCCATTGGAGTATTCATTCTGGCAGTTTAAGTAAGACAGTTCTCGGAAAATAAGTAGGTTGGGCTCTTCTCCAAGGTACACTTCACAGAACACTTGAAAGTTGCATATATTAGACACGGAGTTGGGTCCGATGTCTTGAGGACGGAGGTCAAAAAACTGCAGAACATCTCTGAAGAACTTTGAGCCAGGTGGCGAAAAGCCCCGGTTCATATGATCTGTGAAGACGATGACTTCCCCTTCTTTGGGCTGAGGCTTTTCCTCTATTGGGTCGGGAGCACGGTACGACATGAAATCCTTTTTGGGCAGATAGCCGATTTTCACAAAATCATCAAAAGTACTCTCCATGACGATGGATTTTACCCAGTTACATGAAGTGGTTATCTTGGGCGGCATTATGAAGAAGGAAGCCTAAAAAAGAGTAAAAATGGCTGGTTCAAATTTAAGCCGGAGGAAGAAATGCATATATTCAGACTGGCGGCTTATAAAGGGGCCTAATGATATATGACTAATTACGTTGGGTTATTTAAGCCGCCATGAGCTGTCAGGTTATTTAAGCCGCCATGAGTAATTGATGTTATCTATTGACCACTGCAATTTAAGCCAGTGGTTTGAACCGCCATGGCTAGGTGGATCTATCAAGGTACAATTTCTAGCTAAGTGCTACCCAAACAAGTTTCGCATATTGCAATCATTATTTTGGATCAGCGGACGTTCAAAAAAGGAACTAAATCAAGACCTAAAAACCAGTACAGATGAGTTCATATGCTCTAAGAGGATCTTTTCTTCAAAGAAAGGGGGCATGCTGGTATTGAAAGTAGAGGCAAATATAACTACCGCATCCGTTCTGTGTCGTTTCTAGATCAAAAAGGCTCATGGTGCAGGTACTGAAGAAGAACCACGATGAACTATGAAGAACATAGGTGAACTCCGAAACCCTAACGCGGATCCGGGGTACGGGAAAACAAGTACTTACAAAGGTAGATATACTGCGGAGGGATGCCGCCGTTCTCTGGTTCGTTCAAGGTGATGCAGCGGCCAACGGCGAGGACGACGGAGTGTTCTGCAGCGGCGGCGGAGCTCGAAGAGACAGGGGGTCGCGAGAGGAAGAAGAACTGGAAAGGGGGAGAATGAGGAAAGACTAGTCATGACTATATATAAGGAAGGACTCATAAGCAGGCGTGAAAATCGAGGAGACCAAAACATAGTTATCCAGTTGTTCAGGCGACTCGATTCTTGGGACAGATATTAAGATAAGGATTCGTTGAGATATGTTGTTGAAACTGTGAATTAATGGCAGGTGAGGTCATGGCGAGTTATCACAGATCCAGAAGATGACATCATGGCGGGTTATAAACTCTCGCGCAAAGAAGCACAGAAGATTTTTCCAAGTATTGAAGATTGACATGAACCAGTTCAAATCAATCTGGGGCCTAATGTTGGGGATATAACTATTAGGCATGACCCGCCCAGGAGGGGCCGGGTCATACCTATGGCGATTCACTATTACGAAGCCCACTAAGATACTTGAAGATGGAGGTTAAGTTAAAGGCCCAAGGCCCAAAGGAGACTTAAGGCCCGTAGAGATAAACCGCCATATATGTATGACTTGTATTGTAAGGCAAGAATAGATAGTCACCGAGCCGGACACTGTTTATGAGCCGGCCGGGACTCTGTGAGCCGCTGGGCATCGACCTCTGTATATAAAGGGACGACCCACCAGCGGTTCAGGGCAAGTAACCACAGATCGAGAACTAGGTCAAGCGGATTCGCTCCCTGGTAATCAAGACATAAGCAATACCACCCAAAACTGGGTCGTAGGCTTTTACCTTCATCGCAAGGGGCCAAACCAATATAAACCCCGTGTCCTTTGTCCCGTTTAACCCCTTTAATATTCCTAGTTGCGATGGCTCCACGACTAAGTCCTTTTGTTAGGACATCTGCCGTGACAATTCCACAACAGTACCCCAAAGACACAACATTGTCTTAGCCGTGTACGGTGCCCCCCTCCGCCGTTTACTCCTCCGATAGTGAAAGATTGAGAAGAGGTGTCTAGAGGGGGGTGAATAGACACTCAACACACAAAGTTGGCAGTTTTTAAGTTTCTCGAGTTTGGGTGGAGTTTAAGCACAAGTTTAACCAATCACAATACATATCAAGCAAGCATGCAAAGAGTATATGAGCAGCGGAAAGTAAAGCATGCAAGTTGCAATAAAGTAAAGGGATGGGATTGGAGTGTGCAAACGCAATTGGAGACACGGATGTTTTTGGCGTGGTTCCGATAGGTGGTGCTATCGTACATCCACATTGATGGAGACTTCAACCCACGACGGGTAATGGTTGCGCGAGTCTGATACGTCTCCAACGTATCTATAATTTTTGATTGTTCCATGCTATTATATTACCTGTTTTGGATGTTTATGGGCTTTAATTTACACTTTTATATCATTTTTGGGACTAACCTACTAACCGGAGGCCCAGCCCGTATTGCTGTTTTTTTGCCTATTTCAGTGTTTCGAAGAAAAGGAATATCAAACGGAGTCCAAACAGAATGAAACCTTCGGGAGCGTGATTTCTGGAACGAACGTGATCCAGAGGACTTGGAGTGCAAGTCAAGAAGCTCCCGAGGCGGCCACGAGGGTGGAGGGTGCGCCCCCCCTACTAGGCGCGCCCCCCTATCTCATGGGCCCCTCGGGCGTCCACCGACGTACTTCTTCCTCCTATATATACCCACGTACCCCGAAACCATCAGGGGCGACCACGAAAAGCTATTTCCACCACCGTAACCTTCTGTATCCGCAAGATCCCATCTTGGAGCCGTCGCCGGCGCTCCGCCGGAGGGGGAATCCACCACGGAGGGCTTCTACATCAACACCATAGCCTCTCCGATGAGTTGTGAGTAGTTTACCACAGACCTTCGGATCCATAGTTATTATCTAGATGGCTTCTTCTCTCTCTTTGAATCTCAATACAAAGTTCTCCTTCCTCTTCTTGGAGATCTATTCGATGTAACTCTTTTTGCGGTGTGTTTGTCGAGATTCGATGAATTGTGGGTTTATGATCAAGTTTGTCTATGAGAAATATTTGAATCTCCTCTGAATTCTTTTACGCATGATTAAGTTATCTTTGCAAGTCTCTTCGAATTATCGGTTTGGTTTAGCCTACTGTATTGATCTTTCTTGCAATGGGAGAAGTGCTTAGCTTTGGGTTCAATCTTGCGGTGTCCTTTCCCAGTGACAGCAGGGGCAACAAGGCACGTATTGTATTGTTGCCATCGAGAATAAAAAGATGGGGTTTATATCATATTGCATGAGTTTATCCCTCTACATCATGTCATATTTCTTAATGCGTTACTCTATTCTTATGAACTTAATACTCTAGATGCATGCTGGATAGTCGTCGATATGTGGAGTAATAGTAGTAGATGCAGGCAGGAGTCGGTCTACTTGTCATAGACGTGATGCCTATATACATGATCATGCCTAAATAATCTCATAATTATTCGCTTTTCTATCAATTGCTCAACAGTAATTTGCACTGTAATACTTATGCTATCTTGAGAGAAGCCACTAGTGAAACCTATGGCCCCGGGTCTATCTTTTATCATATAAGCTTTCAATCTAATTTTATTTGCATCTTTACTTTTCCAATCTATATTATAAAATACCAAAAATATATTTATCTTATCATACTATCTCTATCAGATCTCACTTTTGCATGTGACCATGAAGGGATTGACAACCCCTTTATTGCGTTGGTTGCGAGTTCTTTGTTTGTTTGTGTAGGTGTGTGGGACTTGTGAGGAGCCTCGTACTGGATTGATACATTGGTTCTCAAAAACTAAGGGAAATACTTACGCTACTGTCCTGCATCACCCTTTCCTCTTCAAGGAAAACCAACGCAAGCTCAAGACGTAGCAAGAAGGATTTCTGGCGTCGTTGCGGGGGAGGTCTTCGCTCAAGTCAAGACATACCAAGTACCCATCACAAACTCATCTCCCTCGCATTTACATTATTTGCCATTTGCCTCTCGTTTTCGTCTCCCCCACTTCACCCTTGCCGTTTTATTTGCCCTCTCTTTCCCAATATTCTTCTCTCTTTTGCTTGCCTTTTTCTGTTTGCTTGTGTGTTGGATTACTTGTCTCCATGGTGCAAGATAATACCAAATTGTGTGATTTCTCCAATACCAATAATAATGATTTCCTTAGTACTCTGATTGTTCCTCTTAATGATGTTGAGTCTTGTGAAATCAATGTTGCTTTGCTGAATCTTGTTATGAAAGATCAATTCTCCGGCCTTCCTAGTGAAGATGTCGCTACCCATCTAAACAACTTTGTTGATTTGTGTGAGATGCAAAAGAGAAAAGATATGGATAATGGTATTGTTAAGTTGAAGTTATTTCCGTTTTCACTTAGAGATCGTGCTAAAGTTTGGTTTTCATCTTTGCCTAAATATAGTATTGATTCTTGGAACAAGTGCAAAGATGCTTTTATCTCTAAGTATTTTCCTCCCGCTCATCACTCTTAGGAACGATATTATGAATTTTAAATAACTTGATCATGAGCATGTTGCCCAATCTTGGGAAAGAATGAAATTGATGATTTGCAATTGCCCTACTCATGGTTTGAATTTATGGATGATCATACAAATTTTTTATGCCGGATTGAATTTTGCTTCTAGAAATCTTTTAGATTCGGCTGCGGGAGTCACGTTTATGGAAATCACCTTAGGATAAGCTACTAAACTACTTGATAATATTATGGCTAATTATTCTCAATGGCACACCGAAAGATCTACTAGTAAAAAAGTGCATGCTATAGAAGAAAATAATGTTTTGAGTGGAAAGATGGATGAACTTATGAGATTGTTTGCTACTAAGAGTGCTTCTATTGATCCCAATGATATGCATTTATCTACCTTGATTGAGAATAATAATGAATCTATGGATGTAAATTTTGTTGGTAGGATTAATTTTGGCAACAATGCTTATAGAGGAAACTTTAATTCTAGACCGTTCCCTAGTAATTCCTCTAATAATTATGGAAATTCCTACAATAATTCTTATGGTAATTTTAATAAGATGCCCTCTGATTTTGAAAATAGTGTGAAAGGATGTATGATCTCTCAAAAGAATTTTAATGCCTTGCTTGAAGAAAAATTGCTTAAATTTGACGATTTGGCTAGGAACATTGATAGACTTTCGCTTGAAGTTCATTATTTGAAACTTAGATCTACTCCTCCTAAGCATGATATCAATGAGTCTCTCAAAGCTATGAGAAGTTCCATTGATGAGTGCAAAGAAAGAACCGCTAGATTGTGTGCTAAGAAAGATTGCTTTATAAAAGCGTGTTCTTCTAGTTTCCATGAAAATAATGATGAAGATCTTAAAGTTATTGATGTGTCACCTATTAGATCTTTGTTTTGCAATATGAATCTTAATAACTATGGGACTGGAGATGAGTCAACTTTAGTTAAAAGGCGTCCCAATAATTCAGAGTTTTTAGATCTTGATGCTAAATTTGGTAAAAGTGGGATTGGAGAGGTCAAGACTTTAAATAGCATTGAACCCACTATCTTGGATTTCAAGGAATTTAATTATGATAATTGTTCTTTAGTAGATTGTATTTCCTTGTTGCAATCTGTGTTGAATTCTCCTCATGCTTATAGTCAAAATAAAGCCTTTACCAAACATATTGTTGATGCCTTGATGCAATCTTTTGATGAAAAACTTAATTTGGAAGTTCCTATACCTAGAAAACTTAATGATGAGTGGGAACCTACTATAAAGATTAAAATTAAAGATCATGAGTGTTATGCTTTATGTGATTTGGGTGCTAGTGTTTCCACGATTCCGAAAACTTTATGTGATATTCTAGGTTTCCATGATCTTGATGATTGCTCTTTAAATTTGCACCTTGCGGATTCCACCATTAAAAAGCCAATGGGAAGGATCAATGATGTTCTCATTGTTGCAAATGGAAATTTGGTGCCCGTAGATTTTATCGTTCTTGATATAGATTGCAATCTTTCTTGTCCTATTATTCTTGGTAGACCTTTCCTTAGAACGATTGGCGCGATTATTGATATGAAGGAAGGGAATATTATATTCCAATTTCCATTAAGGAAAGGCATGGAGCACTTTCCAAAAAAGAAAATTAAATTACCTTATGAATCTATCATGCGAGCTACTTATGAATCAAGTGTAAAAGATGGCACTACTTAGATCTATCCTCGCTTTTATGCCTAGCTAGGGGCGTTAAACGATAGTGCTAGTTGGGAGGGGAAAAAATTCTATGAGACCAGGTCTCACGGATTAGCAGGTGAGACCCATCCTGATGGATGACACATGGCATCCACAAATCACAAAGCATCTACCTCACCCCCCACCTGAAATCAGGGGGGAGAGATTAGATGCTTTGTGATTTGTGAATGCCACATGTCATTCATCAGGGCGGGTCTCACCTGATTTATATGAGACCTGGTCTCATATAATATTGTTTCCATTGGGAGGCAACCCAATTTCATTTGTGTTTCTTTGTTTATGTTCCTGTTTAGTAATAAATTTTGCATCTACTTTCTGTTTACATGTGTTTTCATGTTTTATTAAGTGTTTGTGCCAAGTAGAACCTATAGGATAACCTATGGTGATAGTTAATTTGATTCTGCTGAAAAACAGAAACTTTGCGCTCACAAGAAAAAAAATTAATAAATCACAGAAACGTGCTTTTGCGTTGATTCTTTTTGCTGTAGATCAATAGACAAATTTCCTAAGACTTACTATTTTGGTAGGATTTTTGGAGTTCCAGAAGTATTCGAAAGTTACAGATTGCAACAGACTGTTCTGTTTTTGACAGATTCTGCCTTTTGTGTGTTGTTTGCTTATTTTGATGCATCTATGGCTAGTATGTAAGGGTATGAACCATAGAGAACTTGGAATACAGTATGCTTAACACAAATATAAATAAAGAATGAGTTCATTATAGTACCTTATGTGGTGGTTTTTCTTTCTTTCACTAACGGAGCTTATGAGATTTCCTGTTGAGTTTTGTGTTGTGAAGTTTTCAAGTATTGGGTAAAGATTTGATGGACTATGGAATAAGGAGTGGCAAGAGCCTAAGCTTGGGGATGCCCATGGCACCCCAAGATATTCAAGCATAGCTAAAAGCCTAAGCTTGGGGATGCCCCAGGAAGGCATCCCCTCTTTCGTCTTCGTTCATTGGTAACTTTACTTGAAGCTGTATTTTTATTCGCCACATGATATGTGTTTTGCTTGGAGCATCTTGTATGATATTAGTCTTTGATTTTTAGTTTACCACAATCATCCTTGCTTTACACACCTTTTGGGAGAAGCCCACTTGATTGAAATTTATTAGAATACTCTATGTGCTTCACTTATATCTTTTGAGCTAGATAACTTTTGCTCTAGTGCTTCACTTATATCTTTTAGAGCACGGCGGTGGCTTAATTTTGAAGAAATTGTTGATCTATCATGCTTCACTTATATTATTTTTAGAGTCTCTTAGAACAGCATGGTATTTTCTATGGTTATAAAATTGGTCCAAGAATGTTGGGCATCCAAGTTGGGTATAATAAAAACTATCATAGAAAGTGAATTGGATGCTATGATCAATTTGATACTTGATAATTGTTTTGAGATATAGAGGTGGTGATATTAGAGTCATGATAGTAGGGTAATTGTTAATTTAAAGAATACTTGTGTTGAAGTTTGTGATTCCCGTAGCATGCACGTATGGTGAACCGCTTTGTGATGAAGTTGGAGCACAATTTTATTTATTGATTGTCTTCCGTATGAGTGGCGGTCGGGGACGAGCGATGGTCTTTTCCTACCAATCTATCCCCCTAGGAGCATGCGCATAGTACTTTGTTTTTGATGACTTGTAGATTTTTGCAATAAGTATATGAGTTCTTTATGATTAATGTTGATTCCATGGATTATACGAACTCTCAACCTTCCACCATTACTAGCCTCTCTTGTGTCGCGCAACTTTCGCCGGTACTATACACCCACCATATTCCTTCCTCAAAACAGCCACCATACCTACCTATTATGGCATTTCCATAGCCATTCCGAGATATATTGCCATGCAACTTTCCACCGTTCCGTTTATTATGACACGCATCATCATTGTCATATTGCTCTTTGCATGATCATGTAGTTGACATCGTATTTGTGGCAAAGCCACCTCATAATTTTCATACATGTCACAATTGATTCATTGCATATCCCGGTACACCGCCGGAGGCATCTATATAGAGTCATATCTTGTTTATGTATTGGTTTGTAATCTTGAGTTGTAAATAAATAAAAGCGTGATGACCTTCATTATTAGAGCATTGTTCCAGTGAGGAAAGGATGATGAAGATATGATTCCCCCACAAGTCGGGATGAGACTTCGGACTTTTAAAAATAGAAGAGGCCAAAGAAGCCCATGAAAAAAGAGGCCAAAGAAGCCCACCAAAAAGAAAGAAAAAAAGAGAGAAGAAAAAAAGAGAGAAGAAAAAAAGAAAAAAAAAGAGAGAAAAAAGAGAAAAAGAAAAATAATAATGAGAGAAAAAGAGAGAAGGGACAATGCTACTATCTCCTTTTCCACACTTGTGCTTCAAAGTAGCACCATGGTCTTCATTATGTTGTCACTTTGATATACTAGTGGGAATTTTTCATTGTAGAACTTGGCTTGTATATTCCAATGATGGGCTTCCTCAAAATTCCCTAGGTCTTCGTGAGCAAGCAAGTTGGATGCACACCCACTTAGTTTCTTCTGTTGAGCTTTCATACATTTATAGCTCTAGTGCATCCGTTGCATGGCAATCCCTACTCACTCACATTGATATCTATTAATGTCATCTCCATATCCTGTTGATACGCCTAGTTGATGTGAGACTATCTGCTCCTTTTTGTCTTCTCCACAACCACCATTCTATTCCACATATAGTGCTATGTCCATGGCTCACGCTCATGTATTGCATGAAAATTGAAAAGGTTTGAGATTATTAAAGTATGAAATAATTGCTTGGCTTGTCATCGGGGTTGTGCATGATTAAATACTTTGTGTGATGAAGATAGAGCAACAACCAGACTATATGATTTTGTAGGGATAACTTTCTTTAGCCACGTTATTTTGAGAAGAGATGATTGCTTTGATTAGTATGCTTGAAGTATTACTATTTCTTATGTCAATATGAACTTTTATTTTGAATAATATGGATCTGAACATTCATGCCACAATAAAGAAAAATACATTGAGAATTATGCTAGGTAGCATTCCACATCAAAAATTCTGTTTTTATCATTTACCTACTCGAGGACGAGCAGGAATTAAGCTTGGGGATGCTTGATACGTCTCCAACGTATCTATAATATTTTATTGTTCCATGCTATTAAATTACATGTTTTGAATGTATATGGGCTTTACTTTACACTTTTATATCATTTTTGGGACTAACCTACTAACCGGAGGCCCAGCCCGTATTGCTGTTTTTTTTGCCTATTTCAGTGTTTGGAAGAAAAGGAATATCAAACGGTGTCCAAACGGAATGAAACCTTCGGGAGCATGATTTTTGGAACGAACGTGATCCAGAGGACTTGGAGTGCAATTTAAGAAGCTCCCGAGGCGGGCACGAGGGTGGAAGGCGCCCCCCCCCCCTACTAGGCGCGCCCCCCTATCTCGTGGGCCCCTCGGGCGTCCACCGATGTACTTCTTCCTCCTATATATACCCATGTACCCCAAAATCATCAGGGGCGACCACGAAAAGCTATTTCCACCATCGTAACCTTCTGTATCCGCGAGATCCCATCTTGGAGCCGTCGCCGGTGCTCCGCCGGAGGGGGAATCCACCATGGAGGGCTTCTACATCAACACCATAGCCTCTCCGATGAGTTGTGAGTAGTTTACCACAGACCTTCGGGTCCATAGTTATTATCTAGATGGCTTCTTCTCTCTCTTTGAATCCCAATACAAAGTTCTCCTTCCTCTTCTTGGAGATCTATTCGATGTAACTCTTTTTGCGGTGTGTTTGTCGAGATCTGATGAATTGTGGGTTTATGATCAAGTTTATCTATGAGAAATATTTGAATCTCCTCTAAATTCTTTTATGTATGATTAGTTTATCTTTGCAAGTCTCTTCAAATTATCGATTTGGTTTGGCCTACTAGATTGATCTTTCTTGCAATGGGAGAAGTGCTTAGCTTTGGGTTCAATCTTGCGGTGTCCTTTCCCAGTGACAGCAGGGGCAGCAAGGCATGTATTGTATTGTTGCCATCGAGGATAAAAAGATGGGGTTTATATCATATTGCATGAGTTTATCCCTCTACAACATGTCATCTTTCTTAATGTGTTACTCTATTGTTATGAACTTAATACTCTAGATGCATGCTGGATAGCGGTCGATGTGTGGAGTAATAGTAGTAGATGCAGGCAGGAGTCGGTCTACTTGTCATGGACGTGATGCCTATATACATGATCATGCCTAGATAATCTCATAATTATTCACTTTTCTATCAGTTGCTTGACAGTAATTTGTTCACCCACCATAATACTTATGCTATCTCGAGAGAAGCCACTAGTGAAACCTATGGCCCCCGGGTCTATCTTTTATCATATAAGCTTTCAATCTACTTTTATTTGCATCTTTACTTTTCCAATCTATATTATAAAACACCAAAAATATATTTATCTTATCATACTATCTCTATCAGATCTCACTTTCGCAAGTGGTCGTGAAGGGATTGACAACCCCTTTATTGCGGTTGTTGCGAGTTCTTTGTTTGTTTGTGTAGGTGTGTGGGGATTGTGAGGAGCCTCCTACTGGATTGATACCTTGGTTCTCAAAAACAGAGGGAAATACTTACGCTAATGTGCTGCATCACCCTTTCCTCTTCAAGGAAAACCAATGCAAGCTCAAGACATAGCAAAGTCCATGGAGGGATCCACCCACGAAGGGTCCACGAAGAAGCAACCTTGTCTATCCCACCATGGCCAATGCCCACGAAGGACTTGCCTCACTAGGGTAGATCTTCACGAAGTAGGCGATCTCCTTGCCCTTACAAACTCCTTGGTTTAAACTTTTTTGGAGGTTGATAGTTTATTTATTGAGGAAGAGTCAATCCTTCTCCACAATCTTGTTGGAGGCTCCCAAGTGACACCTAACCAATCTAGGAGACACCACTCTCCAAAAGGTAATAGATGGTGTGTTGATGATGAACTCCTTGCTCTTGTGCTTCAAATGATAGTCTCCCCAATACTCAACTCACTCTCATAGGATTGGATTTGGTGGAAAGCTGATTTGAGTGGAAAGCAACTTTGGGAAGGCTAGAGATCAAGATTCATATGGTAGGAATGGAATATCTTGGTCCCAACACATGAGTAGGTGGCTCTCTCTCAGAAAATGGGTAGTGGAAGTGTAGGCACGATCTGATGGCTTCCCTCACGAATGAGGAGAGGGTGGAAGGGTATATATAGCCTCCACACAAAATCTAACCGTTACACACATTATACCAAACTCGGTGGGACCGAATCAGAACACTCGGTCGGACCGATACCGTACATATGTGATCGTTAGGCAATTTCGGTGGGACCGATATGATCAACTCGGTGGGACCGATGTTCAAGGGTTAGGGTAAAACCTCATCTCGGCTTTGCCGATTACACAACTCAGTTAGACCGATTTGGTAATAAGTAAAATAGAGAGTTGGTCAGGTAAACTCGGTTTGACCGATCACATATTCTCGGTGGGATCGAAAATATTGCAATAGACAACAGAGAGTTTGCAAGCCCATCGCGGTGAGACCGAGATCCCATCGGTGTGATTGAATTGATTAGGGTTTCTGGCAGTGGCTATGTCAAATGAACTCGGTGGCGCCGGATGGATCAAATCGGTGGGGCCGAGTTTGACTTTTGGTTTTGGACATATGTGGATATGAGAAAGTGGTTGAGGGCTTTGGAGCATATCACTAAGCACTTTGAGCAAGCAAGCCATTAAGCAACACCTCATACCCTTTTAATAGTATTGGCTTTCCTATAGACTCAATGTGATCTTGGATCACTGAAAATGGAAAATGTAGAGTCTTGCGCTTTGAGCTTGAGCCAATCCTTTGTCCTTAGCATCTTGAAGGGGTTCCACATCCTCTTGTCCATGCCACTCCACTGTTGAACTTATCTAAAATATACTGGATGAAAGTATTAGTCCAACATGAGATATGTTGACATTAATTACCAAAATCACCCATGGAGCACTTGTGCTTTCAATCTCCCCCTTTTTGGTAATTCATGACAACATACATCAAAGCTTTAGATAAAGATATAGAGAAAAGCAAGTAAAGCTTTGGAAAGACATGTAACATGCATAGGCTCCCCCTACATGTATGCAATCATGTCAATATGGAACATAAGATCATGTGAGTGCATAATCATGACAGAGCAAGCAATGAGTTACATGTGTCTTGGCTATATGCATTAGAGCAAACGATGTGAACATGGGAAATGTACCTTCATGCACATGAGTCCTTCTTGCAAACAATATGTACATCAGCAAGAGATCTTCATGCACATGAGTGTGATGCATATACTTACCTTGTGGTCTTGAACTAGATTTGAAAGAGATGAACCTGAGTAAACAAGGTTAGACAACACAGAAACTACTAAGAAGAGCAAGAGAAGTAAACCACAAGAGTACCAAGATTTGGGATGACATGTGTAGAGTGAGTACTTAGGTACTCTAATTGAGTGTAGAAATGTCCCCAAAGGTAAAGATATGCAATGAATTTGAAGATTTCCTTCCCTTAGATGTCTTGCTCCCCCTGAATCTTATAATGGATATTGGGAGAAGATAGGGAAAGGAAAACCAGAGCAAAGCAAACACGAAAACAACATAAGCATGTCTTTCCCCTCTAAAGACATGAAATTTCTCTTGTCTTTGAATACCAAGCAACCGGGATCTCTCTTTTGATAAGAATGTTTCTCTCCCCCTGTTGCTCTCTCCCTCTGATAGAGTAATTATGCTTTGATGTGAACTCTCTCTCCCCCTTTGACATCAATTTCCAAGAAGGGTCTTCTAGAGGGTGAGTCAAAACAGGTTGGTCCTTGAGTCACAGAGCAAAGCAACACATAGAATATGATGCTGATAGAGGATAAGAATCATCGAGTGGAGCTGAAACAAAAGGTGCAGAATGCAAGTGACGAAGTGATTTCACAGCATTGAAATCGGCTACACCGAGTTGATTACTTCGGTGGCACCAAAAGAAGCAAACAGGTTTGTCCGAGTTCATCACAGAGAAAACACTAGTCACCTCAGCTCACTAAGCAAGTAAGATCTCACAAGGATTTGCAATGAATTGGATGCAGAGAAATGCAGAACAGAGAATAAAAAGAGAAGAAATCTAGATGAAGTTTTTTTTGAAAGGGAAACAAATATGCATGAATCAAAATGCAAGAACGATAAACACTAGAGAACTTCATCTAGAATTGGTCGGCGACAAAGTCACCTATGTTAGAGTATATTGACATAGGAGTCAAGTGAGGACACTTGATCATAGGTCATACTCATCATTTAAGCTCAAAATGGGGTTGCCATTTTTTTGTTTAAGCATCTTGATGTATTCACATCTTGTTGAGTTGCTTTGAACCATGTCTTGGGGTAAAGCTTCTCTAAGATGGAATAACATACCTTGGGTGGTGGTGTTGAACTTGATCATGTAGTTGAACTTGTGTGGGATGCTCAATGTTGTTGTAGTTCACTTGGAGCACCACTTGTAATTGGAGTTCATCTACCTACATGGATTAGATTTGCAAGGAAGAGCACTTGTGTATCCAAAATGACAATCATGTAATTTGATATAGAAATTTGTCAAGGGATATATTTGGAGGGTTTCATGCTTCCTTGTCTTCAACCACCGTAAACTAGTGACTTGGTGATGTAGAGATTACTCAAGATGTGAGTGAGTTGCAATCTCATAGATTTAGATCCATCCAAGTACCTACATGGGTTAGATAACATGCAAGGGTACAAAATATATCCAAGATATATGATTATCATCAAAGAGAAATATCAAGGATTAGTCAAAGGCTCATGTCTTGCATGTATCCAAATGGAGTTCCTACTCCAAGTTTGAGGCATCAATGATGTTCAATTCACCTCTCAACATGCAAAACACTTTCTCATCAAGTGGTTTAATGAAAATATCGGCCAATTTCTTGTTGGTGCGAACATGCTTAAGGTTAATGTCACCCTTAGCAACATGATCTCAAATGAAATGATGACGAACTTTAATGTGCTTAGTTTGAGAATGTTGCACGGGATTATGAGCGATCTTAATAGCACTTTCATTGTCACAAAGCAAAGGAACATGTTTCACATATATCCCATAATCTTCAAGAGTTTGGGCATCCAAATTAATTGAGCACAACATGATCCAGCGGCAATGTATTCCACTTCGGCGGTGGATAAGGATACCGAGTTTTGTTTCTTGGAGGACCAAGATACAAGAGATCTACCAAGAAATTGACAAGTACCCGAAGTGGACTTTCTATCAACCTTGTCTCCGGCATAGTCCGAATCGGAGTAGCCCACAAGATTAAAAGAGGCCATCTCTGGATACCAAATGCCAAAGTTTGGTGTATGAATTAAGTATCTCACTATCCTTTTCACGGCCTTAAGATGAAACTCTTTAGGGGCCGCTTGATATCGTGCACACATGCACACACTTAGCATGATATCGGGACGAGAGGCGCATAGATACAATAATGAACCAATCATAGAGCGATAAACCTTTTGATCAACGGGTTCACCATCTTTAGTCAAGTCAAGATGTCCACTAGTAGGCATGGGTGTACTCATACCTTTGCATTCTTGCATATTGAACTTCTTGAACAAGTCTTTGGTGCACTTCGTTTGAGAGACGAAGGTGCCTTCCTTAGTTTGCTTGATTTGCAAACCAAGAAAGAACTTGAGTTCACTCATCATAGACATCTCAAACTTCTCCGACATTAGCTTCCCAAACTTCTCACTAAAATGAGGGTTAGTTGATCCAAATCTAATATCATCAACCTAAATTTGGCACACAAATAATTCTCCATTAACCCTTTTATGAAAAGAGTAGAATCAATTTTTTCAATCTCAAAGCCTTTTTCAATAAGGAACTTGGTCAAGCATTTATACCATGCTCTAGGAGCTTGTTTAAGACCATAGAGAGCTTTGTGAAGCTTGTAAACATGATTGGGTTTCTTAGGATTAACAAAGTCGGGAGGTTGTTCACCATAAACTTCCTCCTCAATTTCACCATTTAGAAAAGCACTTTTAATGTCAATTTGGTATAAAGTGATATTATGGTGACTAGCATAGGCAAGTAAGATGTGAATGGACTCAAGTCTAGCAACGGGGGCATATGTCTCACCATAGTCCATACCTTCGACTTGAGTGCAGCCTTGGGTGATGAGACGTGCTTTATTGCGAACCACTTATCCATATTCATCTTGCTTGTTGCGAAACACCCATTTGGTATCGATGATGTTGTGGTTGTTGTTGGGCTTCTCAACCAATGTCCACACTTGGTTTCTCTCAAATTTGTGTAGTTCTTCATGCATGGCGTTTATCCAATCCGGATCTTCCAATGCTTCTTCAACCTTCATAGGTTCAATGCTAGAGATGAATGAATAATTTTCACAAAACTTAGCCAAACGAGATTTAGAGCGAGTGATTCTCCCGATTTGGATATCATTGTAGATTTGCTCGACGGGATGGTCTCTAGCAACTCTTGCTCGAACTTGTAAGAGCTTTTGCTTTGATCGGGGAGGAACATCTTCTTCATCATCTCGTTCTTATTCGTGGCCTTCATCATTGTTGGCATTGTCGTTCTCTCATCATGGTGGAGAAGGAGGTTGATGCGGTTCATCTTGGTGTACTTCCTTGTTTTCTTCATCTTGGTGTGTCCTACTTGTGGATGCTTCCATATCACCTCTTGGTTCACCTTGTCGTGAGGTATAAGCTTCCACCTGGACGGACGAGGTACTCGCCTTCACCTCCGTTGGACGAACCTTGCCAATAGACAAGTCTTGGATTGCTTCTGAAGGATCTTTATCTCCTACATCAATTGGCAATTGCTCTACTTGCGAGCCGTTTGATTCATCAAACTTCACATCAACCATCTCTTCAACTTTTTGGGTGAAATTATTGTAGACACGGTATGTGTGAGAGTTTGAGTCGTAACCAAGTAGGAATCCCTCATGAGATTTAGGAGCAAATTTAGAACGACGATGCCTATAAAAAATGTAGCACTTTGAGCCAAATACACGAAAGTATCCAACCGGTGAGGAGCTCGTATGTCGTCTTGCCGAGTAGCTTGTGAAGATACAAGCGATTTGTCGCATGACAAGCTGTCTCAACCGCTTCTGCCCAAAAGTGATTTGTCGTCTTGTACTCAACAAGCATCATTCTCACCATTTCAATGAGCGTCCGGTTCTTCCTCTCAACAACTCCATTTTGTTGAGGTGTGTACGTAGCCGAGAACTCATGTGAAATCCCTTCTTCATCAAGAAAAGTGTCCACATTTGCATTCTTAAACTCCATTCCGTTGTCGCTGCGAACCTTCTTGATCTTCACTTTAAATTGATTTTGGGCCTTCCTAGTGAAGTTTTTGAAGATCTTTTGGACCTGCGATTTATCATCGAGAAAGAACACCCACGTAAATCTTGAAAAATCATCAACTATAACGAGTCCAGATGAGTTTCTACCGAGACTTTTGTAAGCGTTGGGACCGAAAAGATCCATGTGAAGTAGCTCGAACGATCTCCTTGTGGTCATGATGTTCTTCATGGGATGGCTTCCTCCAACCTATTTTCCTGCTTGGCAAGCGCTGCAAAGTCTATCCTTATCAAATATGACATCTTTAACACAAAGGATATGATCACCTTTAATAAGCTTGTCAAGGTTTCGCATGCCCACATGACCTAACCGTCTATGCCACAACCAACCTTTAGAAGATTTAGCAATTAAGCAAGTTCTAGGTTGAGTTTTTTAATGAAATCAACAATGTATAGATCACCTTTGCGTATACCGGTAAAGACCATTTTATGATTATCTCTATGAAACACTTGGCAATCTACTTTGGTAAATAGGACATTGAAGCCAAAGTCAGCTAGTCTAGAAACAAAAAGCAGATTATAGCCAAGGGATTCAATGAGCATGACATTTTGTATGGAGCTATCATGTGAGATGGCCACCTTACCGAGGCCAACCACCTTACCCTTTGAGTTATCCCCAAAAGTGACATACTTTTGAGGGCCGTCGTTTTTAGCAAGCTCACGAAACATATCTTTATCTCCGGTCGTGTGATCGGCATCCACTATCAAGGACCCATTCCTTTCCTCCTGCCATGTATCCCCGAAGATTTGCCATAAGACCAAAGTGTCTCATTGCATCATCAAGATCAAAGTCACTATCATCATCCTCATCATAGTATCCATGTTCAATATCGTCATGTGGTGGATCAACTCCTAGAGAGGGTGATTCATTAGATAACTGATTTTGACAATAATCATCTTTATGAATTCTAATAGCTTCAGAAATAATATCGCTAATGATTCCAACATTTCCTTTGGCACGCATAAGATTTGTAAGCTTAAATAGATAGTCACCAAACATAGGATCATTGGAATTCATCTTACTCAAGGCAATAGACTTATGGAGAATTTCATCTAGATTTTGCAAGGAATAATTTGGAAATCGTTCCTCAAGAAATTTCCATATGGTATAGGCACACTTAAGAGTAGGCAAGCAACCTATCAAGTTTCTAGGAAAACCTCTAGTGATAAGATTAACAGTTCTAAGATTGGGAATCATGCCAATTGACTCATCAAGGGTAGGATGCATAGGATCAACATGAGGTGCACAAGGGCTAGTAATGTACTTGTTCAAATGATATTCATTGAAAACCACAAGAATCTCATTTTTTCACTCATGAAAGTACTCTCCATCAAGTATAGGCACTCTATGTCTAAGACTCCCCAAAGTAGACTCATCCATCTTCCTCCAATGGTGTTTAAACCAAAGCAATGGATACCAAAACTCTGATACCAATTGAAAGGATCGAGAAGAGGTGTCTAGAGGGGGGGTCAATAGACACTCAACACACAAAGTTGGCAGTTTTTAAGTTTCTCAAGTTTGGGTGGAGTTTAAGAACAAGTTTAACCAATCACAATACATATCAAGCAAGCATGCAAAGAGTATATGTGCAGCAGAAAGTAAAGCATGCAACTTGCAAGAAAGTAAAGGGATGGGATTGGAGTGTGCAAATGCAATTGGAGACACGGATGTTTTTGGCGTGGTTCCGATAGGTGGTGCTATCGTACATCCACGTTGATGGAGACTTCAAACCACGAATGGTAACGGCTGCACGAGTCCACGAAGGGTCCACGAAGAAGCAACCTTGTCTATCCCACCATGGCCATCGCCCACGAAGGGCTTGCCTCACTAGGGTAGATCTTCATGAAGTAGGCAATCTCCTTGCCCTTACAAACTCCTTGGTTCACTCCACAATCTTGTTGGAGGCTCCCAAGTGACACCTAACCAATCTAGGAGACACCACTCTCCAAAAGGTAATTGTCGGTGTTCTGGGAACGGGGGTCCCCAGACTTGCCTGCCTGCGGCCCGCAGCGTGGCTCCACCAGTGGCCCAGTACGGCCCGTCTTCATCAGCCAGCGCTCAAGACCCTCGCGAGGGGCCAAGCCTCGCGGGGCAGACGACACAAGGCCTCCTCAGGAGCGGCCTCACCAGGCAGACTCGTGCGGGGCGGAGAGATCAAGGCAAGGGGTACCTCGCGAGGTTCGCGTGACGCAATCCATGACGACCAAGGCCAGGCGGGCGCCAGCGCGGGCAGTGTCCTCGTTTCCCCTTTGGTGCTAAGGGGGTAGGTGTAGGCGCGGAGTACCGAGGCATCAGGCAAAGGTTTCCATATTGGTGCAACAAGACCAGGACCAGCAGGACAGCAAGATGGAGGTCACCATGGAGCCCAAGACGGCGTCACCACCAGCGCCTTTGACAGGCGAAGACCACCTTTAGTCAGGATAACTTGTACTAGTTGTCCCCCTTCAAATTGGCCGTTGTTGGATCCCTTCCCGCTCGATATTTGGGAAGAGGACCAGGGCCTCTATAAATAGGACTAGCCACCACCATAGAGGGGACGGATCCATTCGGACTAGAACCACCCACCAAGCACAAGAAAACCTGGCCTCAGGAGGTTGTTCTTCCCCTTGTACTGTTCATCAGCAGCCCAAGAGGAAATCCACCACCACCACACTGGAGTAGGGTATTACACCACAATGGTTGCCTGAACCAGTATAAATCTTGCGTCTCTTGTGTTGTGACTTGATCGAGCTAAGCTAGAGACTGTGGCGGGACTGAGAGGCGAGATCGGTAGGGGGAAAAGCTTCATGCGCACCCTAGTGTTCAAACCTCAAGGGTTTTGCCGAAACCCGAAATCCGACAATTGGCACGCTAGGTAGGGGTGTGCCGGAGCCTTCCTTCCGCTGATCTGCGTCTGATCGCTTCGTCGCAGCCATGTCTGACGCCCGTCATGCCCGTGTTGAGCGTCGGGCCGCTCTCACCGCGCACGTCGCCAAGACGGCTCCTGTCGGTGGGCCTCCCTGTCGCTTGCCGCCCACGCCGCCACCGGCCCGGCGGGGAACAAGTAGCAAGCATCCTCGCTGCACCCCTCGGTGCGGCGGGACGGCCGCACCGCCACTCCATCGCTGACCCCAGCCAGTTCCTCATCCCATGCTCGCCGCGTTCCTGCATACGCGCAGGTCGCGCTGCTCATGGCACGCGAGCTCCTGCGTTACTGCCCTGTCGACGATGTCTACGAGGAGTGGCTCGCTTGCATCACCGAGCTCGTCAGCGCCGCAGGGGGCCCTCCCGCGCCGTCCCTCTCGTTGCCTCGCCCTCCGCCAGGAACAGGCGACGTGGCTCATGGAGCGCCTCCACCACCTCTACCCCAAGACCGCGCTCTGGCGCCAAGGCGCATGGCCACAGGGCGTGACCCACCGCGTCCGGCACCCGCGCGGGAAGAAGCTGCCAAGAAATCCCTCGACCTCAAGAGGGCGCCCCCGTGCTCCCTACGTCGGCACGACAAGACCGCGTACTGCCTATCGCGGCAGTGCGCGAGTACCATCAAGAGCAAGCTCCACGGCAGCAAGGGGCCCCGGTGACCACAGCAGGTTGTCGTGCCCTCACCCCCAAGCTGTGCAGCGTCGCCTGGCCGGGCAACTTCAAGCCGGACCTGCCTCCTCGCCCCCCCCCCAACCCCATGGAGTTCTTGCAGCTCTACGAACTGAGCATCGAGGCGGCCCAAGGCGACAAGAGAGTGATGGCGAATTGGTTTCCCATGGCACTCAAGGACGGTGCCCGCTCATGGCTCATGAACCCGCCTCTAGGCTCGATCTCCACCTGGGATGAGATGTGCAGTCGCTTCATCGCCAACTTCCAGGGCACTCGCGACTGCCCCCGACCGTGGGTGACCTACACCGCATCAAGCAGCAGCCCGGGGAAACCCTGCAGAAATACATCCAGCGCTTCAACAGCACCCGCCTCAAGATCCCCAAGGTGACGAACAAGGCCATCATCTCAGCGTTCTCTGATGGCGTCCGTGACATCAAGATGAAGGAGGAGCTCACCATCCACGAGGAGTTATGCACATCCCTGGAGTTGTTCAACCTAGCGATCAAGTGCGCAAGAGCTGAGGAGGGATGCCTCTCCCTCCTCGAGCTCCTAGCTGCCGACTCAGAAGAAAAGAAGACCAAGGCCAAGGACATGAAGCTCAAGGGAATCGCCGTGCTCACTGCGGAACCAGACACGAAGCGTGGCAGGGACCAGCCAGAGTCGTCCAAGGGCAACCCACCTTTCTGCGCCTACCACAAACCTCCACACCCACAACACCAACGACTGCCAGGAGCTTAGGCCGTTCGGGAAGGACACTTCGGTCGACGCCCCGAGCGCAACGACCGGGGCTACGGCCGAGGAGGAGGACATGGCGGAGGACGATGACGACTGTGTCCCTCGCCAGGAGTGGTGTGATCGACCTCGTGAGGATCGCTGGCAGGACCAGCCTCGCGAGGGAGCCTGGAGGGACCAGCCTCGTGAGGGTGCCTAGAGGGCTCAGCCTCACGAGGACCGCCCCTAGGGTAACGCAGGCCTTCCTCCGCTGTTGCCACCGCCAAGAAGGAATGATGACCACCATCAAGACGAGGGGGCTGGGGGCTTCCAGGAGCCACGTGCTATCGCTTGCATCTTGGACGGAGCTCAAGCCCCAGCCTCTCAGCGCATCTTCAAGCAATTTGCTCGCGAGGTGAACGCAACCCTCCCCAGGCTCGGGGCCACGCGCCTACTCAGGTGGTCCAAGTGCGCCATCACCTTCAGCTTGGTATATCAGCTCAAGTGCGCGGACACTGCTGGCGTTCTCCTGACGCTTTGCTCACCAGTCATCAGCAACGTGCAAGTCACCAAGACCCTCATCGATGGCGGCGCAGGGCTTAGCATCATGTCTGTTGAGACGTTCGATAACCTTCAAGTGCCATATGATAAGCTCCAGCCTACCAAGCCCTTCTCAGGAGTTACCGACGGTTCCACCACCTCGATAGGGCAGGTCCGCCTCCCTGTCACCTTCGAACAGCGCGACAACTACCGCACCGAGGTCATCGACTTTGACGTCGCCCACATCCGCCTGCCGTACAATGCCATCTTCGGGTATCTGGCCCTGGCCAAGTTCATGGTGGTGACCCACCACGGCTACAACATCCTCAAGATGCCAGGGAGCGGCGGGATCATCACGGTCCCCTACGAAGAGAGAGATGCAGTATGCTCCCTTGAGTGTGATTTCCAGGTCGCAACAATCAAGGGCCCGGACAGTAGGTGCGAGAACCCTCCTGAGGCCGTCCCCAAGAAGAAGAAGCAACTGGTCCATGCAGGACCTCAGGAGGCCGGGGCCTCGGGTGGAGCCACGTCAGGATCAGCGCCCATGCTTGGGTGCCTCCTTCCATCGCATAGGAAGGCGCGTCCGGTGCCCTCCTCGGGCTGGGCTCGGGGGCTCTCTCCTGGAGGGCCTCAGACCTCGTCGGCATAACGAGGGAGGCACTCGGGCACCACTTGGAGGCGTGCATCGCGGCATGCTTCCCTCATGAAGGCACATGGCGTGGAAAGCCCAACGTTCAGAAGTTCATTGCCAAGACTACTTGATACGTCTCCAACGTATCTATAAATTTTATTGTTCCATGCTATTATATTTCCTGTTTTGGATGTCTATGGGCTTTATTTTACACATCTACATCATTTTTGGGACTAACCTACTAATCGGAGGCCCAGCCCGTATTGCTATTTTTTGCCTATTTCGTCGAAGAAAAGGAATATCAAACAGAGTCCAAACGGAATGAAACCTTCGGGGGCGTGATTTTTGGAATGAACGTGATCCGGAGGACTTGGAGTGCAAGTCAAGAAGCAGACGAGGCAGCCACGAGGGTGGGGGCACGCCCCCCTATCTCGTGGGCTCCTCAGGCGGCCACCGACGTACTTCTTCCTCCTATATAAGCCTACATATCCCGAAAACATCCAGGGAGCCACCGAAGAAATATTGCCACCACCGTAACCTTCTGTATCCGTGAGATCCCATATTGGAGCCGTCGGCGGTGTTCTGCCGGAGGGGAAACCACCACGGAGGGCTTCTACATCAACACCATAGCCCCTCCGATGAGTTGTGAGTAGTTTACCACAGACCTTCGGGTCCATAGTTATTAGCTAGATGGCTTCTTATCTCTTTTTGGATCCCAATACAATGTTCTCCCCCTCTCTTGTGGAGATCTATTCGATGTAATCTCTTTTTGCGGTGTGTTTGTCGAGATCCGATGAATTGTGGGTTTATGATCAAGTTTATCTATGAATAATATTTGAATCTTCTCTGAATTCTTCTATGTATGATTGAGTTATCTTTGCAAGTCTCTTCGAATTATCGGTTTGGTTTGGCCTACTAGATTGATCTTTCTTGCCATGGGAGAAGTGCTTAGCTTTGGGTTCAAGCTTGCGGTGTTCTTACCCAGTGACAGAAAGGGTTGCAAGACACGTATTGTATTGTTGCCATCGAGGATAAAAAGATGGGGTTTATATCATATTGCTTGAGTTTATCCCTCTACATCATGTCATATTTCTTAATGTGTTACTCTGTTCTTATGAACTTAATACTCTAGATGCATGCTAGATAGCGGTCGATGTGTGGAGTAATAGTAGTAGATGCAGGAAGGAGTCTATCTACTTGTTGCGGACGTGATGCCTATATACATGATCATGCCTAGATAATCTCATAATTATTCGCTTTTCTATCAATTGCTCGACAGTAATTTGTTCACCCACTGTAATACTTATGCTATCTTAAGAGAATCCTCTAGTGAAACCTATGGCCCCCGGGTCTATCTTTTATCATATAAGTTTCCAATCTACTTTTATTTGCATCTTTATTTTCTACATCTATATTATAAAATACCAAAAAATATTTATCTTATCATATTATCTCTATCAGATCTCACTTTTGCAAGTGGCCATGAAGGGATTGACAACCCCTTTATCGCGTTGGTTTTGAGTTCTTTGTTTGTTTGTGTAGGTTCGTGGGACTTGTGAGGAGCCTCCTACTGGATTGACACCTTGGTTCTCAAAAACTGAGGGAAATACTTACGCTACTATGCTGCATCACCCTTTCCTATTCAAGGAAAACCAATGCAAGCTCAAGACGTAGCACTACTCAGGAGCTTCAGGAAGCAAGGGCCATGCGCGGCGACCGCCGCTCACCTAGCGCGGCTCCCCATCTGGGCGAGGATGGTGGGCTGCGCATCTGCATCGACATCCCAGGACTCAACCGGGGCGCATCTCAGGAGCGCTTCTGGCCTTCGCGTGTGGGATGCTACGAGGGTCCACCTCACAGCTACGTTTGCATGCCTTTCGGCCTGTCGAACGCGGCCGCCACCTACCAGCATCACCTGCAGAGCGCCTTGGGGGCTCATGAGGCCAGGCACCATGCGATCCTAGCAGAGATGGAGACGATCCTCAAGGAACCACCCGGCCCCCCAGAGCCTCCTGAGGTTCAGGGTCCCGGTGGCTCGTGAGGGTCGGCCCCTTCACCACGCATCTCCATCTGCCCCAACTCCTCCTCTACGATGAAACCAGGTGACATCTTCCAAGTTAATTTTAGCTCGGAGTGCCCTTAGGGCTGCATCATTCCCAGGCCGCGTGGGTTCGTCCCTGCGGCATGTATCTCTTTTTATGTATTTGGCTTGCTTTGCTGGGGGCGCCCCTCGGGCTACATCATCCCCAAGCCACTTGGGTCTGACCTAGTGGCATATATCCATTCCGCATTTACCTAAGTTGGGTACCTTTCATGCCTAATCTACCTATGGTTATCACCTGCTCGATTGCCATCTACCATGGGAGCCGCTCGCGCTGGCGCCACATTTGCGCATGGGTCCGTCCCTGCAACACTGACAAATCTGAGCGGTCGAGCTCTGGCCCGCGGCATGCTCCGCGCGCGTCATCTCACCAAGCCCTTAGTGCCCTCACCCTTCTTTTGGAGCAACCAATGGCCGGCCGGCAATCATAGTGGCAACCCGTGCCTTTCTCATGTAGATTTGCAGGAACCTCATGAGGTCTACAGCGGGTGGCCTCATGAGCCCCCTCTCCTTCCCGTACGACCCGCTTGAGCATTAAAAGGGGGGCTCTTGAGCATCGCAACTCAGAAGCTCTTACTAGCTCTCCAGCCCTCACCCCCTGGCCTTGACCACGGCATTGCGACCTAGCATACCAGCGGCGGCTGAGCTCGCTCGAGGGCCGGGACCTAAGGACGTAGAGCACAAAGGAGAATGCAGGGAAGAAGGGGAGGCTCGCACGGGCCTAACCTAGCTGTGCCGCGGCTTCCGACACTCAAGTCTAGCACAATGCAAAGGAATGACTCCAGACTACCGAGATAAGTCTTGCGCTTGGAACAGCTAACCGTTACGATGTGAAATTCATACTTGACGCGGCCCTGTGGCGGCAATGTTGCCTTCCTTTCTTACCTCACGATGGTTGCTTGCGCGCTAAAGGGGACCTCCTGAGCATCGCGCCTCAGGGGCTCTTACTGGACCTCGGGCCGCTCACCTCCTAGCCTTGACAACGACATCGCGACCTGGCATACCAGCAACGGCTGCAGCCTGCCTGGGGACCGGGACCTGTCAGCGTATAGCACCGAGTCATCGCGAGGATAGAAGGGGGGGACCAAGTCGGGACAGGAGAAGCACTCGCACGATTTCATAATAAGGATAACATCAACAAAAGACATCGCAGACCCTTTACACGCCCCCACGGGGTATTTCTCGATTCCTCGCAGAGAATGAAGGACGAGAACCTTGAGGAGCCCTAACTACACGTGCCTCCATGGACGACGCCATCATCAATAGTGGGACATGAGGGACTGGCGCCAACCCCATCCAGATCAGCGGCGGTGACGGCTCGATGCTGCCACCTTGCTCCGGGCGCGGCGGGAGCTCGGGGGTACATAGCTATCGTCGCTCATCTCCGGAGTCTCGAAGAGCTTGGGACAGTCGCTGGCACTGCTGCTGGAGGAGCGGACGGCGGGCCCAGCCCTTGTCGCGCCAATGTCTTGACTGCCCCCTCCGGGACAACACTCCACGCGGCGGCCTTCCACATCAAAGACCTTGAAGAACAACGTGGAGGCGCCATCGTATTCAAAATGGATCACGAGGGCGCCCCCCATTCGGCAGACCCGGGCGACCTCGCCCCAGCCCCGGGTCATGAAGATCTTGCCCGAGGCAACGACCTCAACCTCAGCTCTGGTCGCCGGAGCGCCACAATCGGCGTGCTGCAGCCAAAGCTCGAGAGGCCCCCTCGGCGGCATCTTGGTGGAGAAGAATGAAGGGAAGCGGATCCAGGAGCTTGGAGGCATCGCCGCCTGCAGCACGAGCTCGCGAGAGGAGTCCGTAGCATGGACTCCAGGGGCGACGGCGCACGCCACCACGGCGCGCCGACCGTGGCTGCTGCGCGAGCGGCACCGCTCACTGCCCCTTTCTCTGGAGTCCTCGCCTTGGGCGCACTAGGGTAGCGGGTACCCAGGAGGTGGACGCTTGCACCAAGGCCTCGTCATCTCCAGCCTCACGACCTCGCCATGGCGGTGGGCCGGCCTCTTCTTTGGTGGAAGCGTATCGGGTCCGCCGCGGGAGGCCTTCCCCTTCTCTTTGACCGAGAATTGGCGGATCGACGCCATTGGTAACAAGACCGGAGGTGTAGCAGGGGAGAAGAAGCAGGCGGAGCAGGAAGAGATGGGCGACGAGGGCTCTCACCCCTCCTCATTTATAGCCCAAGGGAGGCCAACCGACGGCCTCCATGATCATAGGTAATGATAACCCTTTTTGCATGTAGCAGGGACTCGTCAAGTCGGGTAGTTGCCGAGGTAGCGTGAGGAAGCGGAGACGCCCACGTCCAATCAGTCGCCACGCATCGACCAAGACCGCAGGCTTTAGGGGCCCGCGGCGCTCCGCACTTGCCCTTTGGCTTCGCCGCTAAGCCAAGTCCGAGCGCGCCTTGGGCCCAGGGGCTACTGTCGGCGTTCTGGGAACGGGGGTCCTTGCCTGCCTGTGTCCTGTGGTGTGGCTCCACCAGTGGCCTAGTACGGCCCATCTTCATCAGCCGGCGCTCAAGACCCTCGCGAGGGGCCAAGCCTCGTGGGGCGGACGACACAAGGCCTCCTCAGGAGCGGCCTCACCAGGCAGGCTCGTGAGGGGCGGAGAGATCAAGGCAAGGGGTACCTCGCGAGGTTCCCGTGACGCAAGCCATGACGACCAAGGCCAGATGGGCGCCAGGCGAGCACCAGTGTCCTCGTTTCCCCTTTGGTGCTAAGGGGGCAGGTGTAGCCACGGAGTATCGAGGCATCAGGCAAAGGTTTCCATATCGGTGCAACAAGACCAGGACCAGCATGACGGCAAGACGGAGGTCACCATGGAGCCCAAGACGGTGTCACCACCAGCGCCTTTGACAAGCGAAGACCACCTTTTGTCAGGATAACTTGTACTGGTTGTCCCCCTTCAAATTGGCCGTTGTTGGATCCCTTCCCGCTCAATATTTGGGAAGAGGACCAGGGCCTCTATAAATAGGACTATCCACCACCATAGAGGGGACGGATCCATTCGGACCAGAACCACCCACCAAGCATAAGAACACCTCGCCTCAGGAGGTTGTTCTTCCCCTTGTACTGTTCATCATCAACCCAAGAGGCAATCCACCACCACCACACTGGAGTGGGGTATTACACCACAATGGTGGCCTGAACCAGTATAAATCTTGCGTCTCTTGTGTTGTGAGTTGATCGAGCTAAGCTAGAGACTGCGACGGGGCTGAGGCGCGAGATCAGTAGGAGGAAAAGCTTCGTGCGCACCCCATTGTTCGAACCTCAAGCGTTTTGCCGGAACCCGAAATCCGACAGTAATAGATGGTGTGTTGATGATGAACTCCTTGCTCTTGTGCTTCAAATGATAGTCTCCCCAACACTCAACTCACTCTCATAGGATTGGATTTGGTGGAAAGCCGATTTGAGTGGAAAGCAACTTGGGGAAGGCTAGAGATCAAGATTCATATGGTAGGAATGGAATATCTTGGCCTCAACACATGAGTAGGTGGCTCTCTCTCAGAAAATGGGTAGTGGAAGTGTAGGCATGATCTGATGGCGTCCCTCACGAATGAGAAGAGGGTGCAGGGGTATATATAGCCTCCACACAAAATCTAACCGTTACACACATTATACCAAACTTGGTGGGACCGAATCAGAAAACTTGGTCGACCGATACCGTAGATATGTGACCGTTAGGCAATTTCTGTGGGACGATATGATCAACTCGGTGGGACCGATGTGCAAGGGTTGGGGTAAAACCTCATCTCGGTTTGACTGATTACACAACTCGGTGAGACCTATTGGGTAATAAGTAAAACAGAGAGTTGGTCAGGCAAACTCGGTGTGACCGATCACATATTCTCGGTGGGACCGAAAATATTGCAATAAACAACAGAGAGTTTGCAGGTCCATCTCGGTGAGACCGAGATTCCATCGGTGTGACCGAATTGATTAGGGTTTCTGGCAGTGTCTATGTCAAATGAACTCGGTGGCGCCGGATGGATCAAATCGGTGGGCCCGAGTTTGACTTTTGGTTTTGGACATATGTGGATATGAGAAAGTGGTCGAGGGCTTTGGAGCATATCACTAAGCACTTTGAGCAAGCAAGCCATTAAGCAACACCTCATCCCCTTTTAATAGTATTGGCTTTCCTATAGACTCAATGTGATCTTGGATCACTAAAAATGGAAAATGTAGAGTCCTGAGCTTTGAGCTTGAGCCAATCCTTTGTCCTTAGCATCTTGAAGGGGTTCCACATCCTCTTGTCCATGCCACTCCACTGTTGAACTTATCTGAAATATACTGGATGAAAGTATTAGTCCAACGAGGTGGCTGGCAGGTGTATGTTTCTCCAACTTTAGTTGAATCAAGTTTGACTACGGCCGGTCCTTGATGAAGGTTAAAACAACACACTTGACGAAAAATCGTTGTGGTTTTGATGCATAGGTAAGAACTGTTCTTGCTAGAAGCCCGTAGCAGCCATGTAAAACTTGCAACAACAAAGTAGAGGACATCTAACTTGTTTTTGCAGGGCTTTTTGTGATGTGATATGGTTAAGACATGATGTGATATAAATTGTTGTATGAGATGATCATGTTTTGTAACAAAGTTATCGGCAACTGGCAGGAGCCATATGGTTACCGCTTTATTGTATGAAATGCAATCGCCATTTAATTGGTTTAATTTATCACTAAATGGTAGCGATAGTCGTAGAAGCAATAGTTGGTGAAACGACAACGATGCTATGATGGAGATGGAGATCAAGGTGTCAAGCCGGTGACAATGGAGATCATGACGGTGCTTTGGAGATGATGATCAAAGGCACAAGATGATGATGGCCATATCATGTCACATTTTTTGATTGCATGTGATGTTTATATTTTATGCATCTTATTTTGCTTAGTACGACGGTAGCATTATAAGATGATCCCTCACTAAATTTCAAGGTATAAGTGTTCTCCCTGAGTATGCACCATTGCTATAGTTTGTTGTGCCGAGACACCATGTGATGATCAGGTGTGGTAAGCTCTACGCTCACATACAACAGGTGCAAGCCAGTTTTGCACGTGCAGAATACTCGGGTTAAACTTGACAAGCCTAGCATATGTAGATATGGCCTCGAAACACTGAGACCGAAAGGTCAAACATGAATCATGTAGTAGATATGATCAACATAGAGATGTTCACCATTGAAAACTACTCCATCTCATGTGATGACCGGACAAAGTTTAGTTGATATGGATCACGTGATCATTTAGATGACTAGAGGGATGTCTACCTAAGTAGGAGTTCTTTAGTAATATGATTAATTAAACTTTAATTTATCATGAACTTAGTCCTGATAGTTTTTTGCATATCTATGTTGTTGTAGATCAATGGCCCGTGCTACCGTACCCTTGAATTTTAATGTGTTCCTAGAGAAAGCTAAGTTGAAAGATGATGGTAGCAATTACACGGACCGTGTCCGTAACTTGAGGATTATCCTCATTGCTGCACAGAGGAATTACGTCCTGGAAACACCGCTAGGTGCAAGGCCTGTTGCAGGAGCAGATGCTGATGTTATGAACGTCTGGCAGACTCGATCTGATGACTACTCGATAATTCTGTGTGCCATGCTTTATGGCTTAGAATCGGGACATCAAAGACATTTTGAACATCATGGAGCATATGATATGTTCCAAGAGTTGAAGTTAATACTTCAAGAAAATGCCCGAGTTGAGAGGTATGAAGTCTCCAACAAGTTCTATAGCTGCAAGATGGAGGAGAATAGTTTTGTCAACACATACTCAGAATGGCTGGGTACCATAACCACTTGACTCAGCTGGGAGTTAATCTTCCTGATGATAGTGTCATTGACAAAGTTCTTCAATCACTGCCACCAAGCTATAAAGGCTTCGTGATGAACTATAATATGCAAGGGATTGAAAAGACTATTCCCGAGCTCTTCGCTATGCTAAAGGCTGCGGAGGTAGAAATCAAGAAGGAGCATCACGTGTTGATGGTTAACAAGACCACTAGTTTCAAGAAAAAGGACAAAGGGAAGAAGGGGAACTTCAAGAAGAATAGCAAGCAAGTTGCTACTCCCGGGAAGAAGCCCAAGTCTGGACCTAAGCCTGAAACTGAGTGCTTCTACTGCAAAGGGACTGGTCACTGGAAGCGGAACTGCCCCAAGTATTTGGCGGATAAGAAGGATGGCAAAGTGAAAGGTATATTTGATATATATGTTATTGATGTGTACCTTACTAATGCTCGTAGTAGCGCCTGGGTATTTGATATTGGTTCTGTTGCTCATATTTGCAACTCAAAACAAGGGCTATAGATTAAATGAACTTTGGCTAAGGACGAGGTGACGATGCGCGTAGGAAATAGTTCCAAGGTCGATGTGATCGCCGTCGGCATGCTACCTCTACATCTACCTTCAGGATTAGTTTTAGATCTGAATAATTGTTATTTGGTGCCAACATTGAGCATGAACATTATATCTGGATCTTGTTTGATGCGAGACGAATATTCATTTAAATCAGAGAATAAGGGTTGTTCTATTTATATGAGTAATATCTTTTATGGTCATGCACCCTTGTTGAGTGGTCTATTTTTGTTGAATCTTGATCATAGTGATACACATGTTCATAATATTGAAGCCAAAAGATGCAAAGTTGATAATGATAGTGCAACTTATTTGTGGCACTGCCATTTAGGTCATATTGGTGTAAAGCGCATGAAGAAACTCCATGCCGATGGGCTTTTGGAATCACTTGATTATGAATCACTTGGTGCTTGCGAACCATGCCTCATGGGCAAGATGACTAAGACTCCGTTCTCCGGAACAATGGAGCGAGCCACAAACTTATTGGAAATAATACGTACTGATGTATGCGGTCCGATGAGTATTGAGGCTCGCGGCGGGTATTGTTATTTCTGACCTTCACAGATGATTTGAGCAGACATGGGTATATCTACTTAATGAAACATAAGTCTGAAACATTTGAAAAGCTCAAAGAATTTCAGAGTGAAGTGAAAAATCACTGTAACAAGAAAATAAAGTTTCTACGATCTGATCGCGGAGGCGAATATTTGAGTTACGAGTTTGATCTTCATTTGAAACAATGTGGAATAGTTTCGCAACTCATGCCACCTGGAACACCACGGCGTAATGGTGTGTCCGAACGCCGTAACCGTACTTTATTAGATATGGTGTGATCTATGATGTCTCTTACTGATTTACCGCTATCGTTTTGGGGTTATGCTTTAGAGACGACCGCATTCATGTTAAATAAGGCATTATCTAAATCCGTTGATACGACACCATATGAATTGTGGTTTGGCAAGAAACCCAAGTTGTCGTTTCTTAAAGTTTGGGGTTACGATGCTTATGTGAAAAAGGTTCAACCTGATAGGCTTGAACCCAAATCGGAGAAATGCGTCTTCATAGGATACCCAAAGGATAATGTTGGGAACACCTTCTATCACAGATCCGAAGGCAAGATATTCATTGCTAAGAATGGATCCTTTCTAGAGAAGGAGTTTCTCTCGAAAGAAGTGAGTGGGAGGAAAGTAGAACTTGATGAGGTAATTGTACCTTCTCCCGAATTGGAAAGTAGTTCATCACAGAAATTAGTTCCAGTGATTCCTACACCAATTAGTGAGGAAGCTAATGATGATGATCATGAAACTTCAGATCAAGTTACTACCAAACCTCGTAGGTCAACCAGAGTACGGTCTGCACCCAAGTGGTATGGTAATCCTATTCTAGAAGTCATGTTACTAGACCATGATGAACCTACAAACTATGAGGAAGCGATGATGAGCTCAGATTCCTCGAAATGGCTTGAGGCCATGAAATCTGAGATGGGATCCATGTACGAGAACAAAGTGTGGACTTTTGTGGACTTGCCCGATGATTGGCAAGCCATAAAAAATAAATGGATCTTCAAGAAGACGACTGACGCTAACGGTAATATTACTGTCTACAAATCTCGACTTGTTGCAAAAGGTTTTCGACAAGTTCAAGGAGTTGACTACGACGAGGCCTTCTCACCCCTAGCGATGCTTAAGTCTGTCCGAATCATGTTAGCAATTGTCGCATTTTATGATTATGAAGTTTGGCAAATGGATGTCAAAACTGCATTCCGTAATGGATTTCTTAAAGAAGAGTTGTATATGATGCAACCAGAAGGTTTTGTCGATCCAAAAGGTGCTAACAAAGTGTGCAAGCTCCAGCGATCCATTTATGGACTGGTGCAACCCTCTCGGAGTTGAAATATACGCTTTGATAATGTGATCAAAGCATATGGTTTTATACAGACTTTTGGAGAAGCCTGTATTTACAAGAAAGTGAGTGGGAGCTTTGTAGCATTTCATTATATGTGGATGAAATATTGTTGATTGGAAATAATACAGAATTTCTGGATAGCATAAAAGGATACTTGAATAAGAATGTTTCAATGAAAGACATCAGTGAAGCTGCTTATATATTGGGCATCAAGATCTATAGAGATAGATCAAGACGCTTAATTGGACTTTCACAAAGCACATACCTTGATAAAGTTTTGAAGAAGTTCAAAATGGATCAGTCAAAGAAAGGGTTCTTGCCTATGTTACAAGGTGTGAAGTTGAGTCAGACTCAATACCCGACCACTACAGAAGGTAGAGAGAAAATGAAAGTCATTCCCTATGCTTCAGCCATAGGTTCTATCATGTATGCAATGTTGTGTACCATACCTGATGTGTACCTTCCTATAAGTTTAGCAGGGAGGTACCAAAGTAATCCAGGAGTGGATCACTGGACAGCGGTCAAGAACATCCTGAAATACCTGAAAATAACTAAGGATATGTTTCTCGTTTATGGAGGTGACAAAGAGCTTGTCATAAATGGTTACGTCGATGCAATCTTTGACACTGATCTGGATGACTCTAAGTCACAAACCGGATATGTATTTATATTGAATGGTGGAGCTGTCAGTTGGTGCAGTTCCAAGCAGAGCGTCGTGGCGGGATCTATGTGTGAAGCGGAGTACATAGCTGCTTCGGAAGCAGCAAATGAAGGAGTTCATATCCGATCTAGGTGTAATACCTAGTGCATCGGGTCCAATGAAAATCTTTTGTGACAATACTGGAGCAATTGCCTTGGCAAAGGAATCCAGATTTCACAAGAGAACCAAACACATCAAGAGATGCTTCAATTCCATCCGTTATCAAGTCAAGGAGGAAGACATAGAGATTTGCAAGATACATACGGATATGAATGTTGCAGACCCGTTTACTAAGCCTCTTCCACGAGCAAAACATGGGTGTTAGAATCATTACTATGTAATCTAGATTATTGACTCTAGTGCAAGTGGGAGACTGAAGGAAATATGCCCTAGAGGCAATAATAAAGTTGTTATTTATATTTCCTTATATCATGATAAATGTTTATTATTCATGCTAGAATTGTATTAACCAGAAACTTAGTACATGTGTGAATACATAGACAAAACATAGTGTCCCTAGTATGCCTCTACTTGACTAGCTCGTTAATCAAAGATGGTTATGTTTCCTGACCATAGACATGTGTTGTCATTTGATGAACGGGATCACATCATTAGAGAATGATGTGATGGACAAGACCCATCCATTAGCTTAGCATAATGATCGTTAAGTTTTATTGCTACTGCTTTCTTTCTTCATGACTTATACATGTTCCTCTTACTATGAGATTATGCAACTCCCGAATACCGAAGTAACACCTTGTGTGCTATCAAACGTCACAACGTAACTGGGTGATTACAAAGATGCTCTACAGGTGTCTCTGAAGGTGTTTGTTGGGTTGGCATAGATCAGGAATAGGATTTGTCACTCCATGTATCAGAGAGGTATCTCTGGGCCCTCTCGGTAATGCTCATCACTATAAGCCTTGAAAGCAATGTGACTAATGAGTTACTTGCGGGATGATGCACTACGGAACAAGTAAAGAGACATGCCGATAACGAGATTGAACTAGGTATGAAGATACCGACGATCAAATCTCGGGCAAGTAACATACCGATGACAAAGGGAACAACGTATGTTGTTGTGCGGTTTGACCGATAAAGATCTTCGTAGAATATGTAGGAGCCAATATGAGCATTCAGGTCCCGCTATTGGTTATTGATTAGAGATGTGTCTCGATCATGTCTACATAGTTCTCGATCCTGTAGGGTCTGCACGCTTAAGGTTCAATGATGATTTGTATTATGAGTTATGTGTTTTGATGACCGAAGTTTGTTCGAAGTCCTGGATGAGATCACGGACATGACGAGGAGTCTCGAAATGCCCGAGAGGTAAAGATTTATATATTGGAAGGTTACATTCGGACACCAGAATGGTTACGGGAAGTATCGGATAAGTTTCGGAGTACCGCGAGGTTACCGGACCC
>NC_041393.1:449649231-449656189 GCF_002162155.2 Triticum dicoccoides | reverse complement strand
GGCTAGGTGGTGGCGCGTGCTCCCCAGCCCAAACCAAATTGGACTAGGGGTTGGGGGGCAGGCCCCCCTTTCCTTCTTCTCCTCCACCTCTTTCTCCTTCTCCACATCTCCGAAAAGGAAAGGGGAATCCTACTAGGACTAGGGAGTCCTTGTAGGACTCCCCAAACTTGGCGCGCCCCTAGGCCGGCCGCCTCCTCCCCTCCTCCTTTGTAAACAGGGGCAGGAGGGCACCCCAAAGACACAACATTGTCTTAGCCGTGTCCGGTGCCCCCCTCCATCGTTTACTCCTCTGATAGTATCATCGTAGTGCTTAGGCGAAGCCCTGCACAGATCACATCATCAACATCGTCATCACACCATCATGCTGATGAAACTCTCGCTTGACCCTCTGCTGGATCAGGAGTTCGAGGGACGTCATCGAGGTGAACGTGTGCTGAACACGGAGGTGCCGTACGTTCGGTACTTCGATCGGTTAGATCGTGAAAACGTTCGACTACATCAACCGCGTTAACTAATGCTTCCGGTTTCGGTCTACGAGGGTACGTGGACACTCTCCCCTCTTGTTGTTATGCATCTTCTAGATAGATCTTGCGTGATCGTAGTTTTTTTTTTGAAATTGCATGCTACGTTCCCCAACAGGCGGCACCATGGCGAGTGCAACAACTCGAAGGACGACGGAAATGGCCTCGCAGGTCGTACGGATGGTCACATGTCCACGACGGCTCATTCAGGAAGCCAGGATCATATGGCCACATGTCCGCGATGGCATTGTCGTTTGCTTATTCGCCGGCGATTCATCCTTTCGCGAGTCGGTGCTCGTTGAGGGGACGGAGGTTGCAGCACAAGTCCTCCTGTGATGGTAGCTCTTCCGCCATTAGGGCGTCGAAGTGTGGCCGCACCTACTCTATGGTCGGAAGCCATGTCCATCGTCTGATTGTCGTCGCTCAGCTCGGCGAGCTCACTGGCAAGCCAGCATGTCCGGCTGCTAGACCGACCCGCTGCCAAGCACGAGTCTGACAGCCCTGGCCCACCCAAACCACCTCCCTTGACCGCGCATGCTTTCGCCCGAAACGATCAGCGCCGCCCACGGCCGCTTCCCGGTGTAGGCGATTGCTCCGCGTTCAAACGACACAAATGACATCCGTCCATACGTCTGTCGCCCACATTAATGATATGCGGTTGCCGAGGCGGCTACTCCAGCGCCACCCGTCCGTCCCCCCGCCGCCCACCATTGCTATATAAACTGCTGCACTGGCCATAGCCGCAGTCATCTGCCTCTGTTCCCTTTCTCCTGTCCACACCACTCCCACCATGGCTTCCTCGCGCTCCAGCATTGTTCGGGACGGGCGGACAACAGACAAGAAGGAGATGGAAGCCATTGCTGTCGGCTGGCTAGCCGGAGGACGATGACGTCCCAATAGAGAACGTGGTAGTCGATGATCCGGTGCCAACCCCCTCCCCCGTGCCATCCTCGCTGGTGCATTGCACCATGACCATTAGCGAGGACCGTGCCCAATACATGGACATGGTGAGGCAGAAGCATGAGGAGCAGTTCCGTGAGGCACATGCCGACGCCGCCTACAACCACCATGTCCTCCAGGAGCACCTGCAGGCGGAGGAGCAGATCGCGGCGGAGCGGGCAGAGCAGGAGGCGCTGCTCGAGTCATACCGCTCCACCCGCGAGAGCCGCCTCGCGCGCTAGCAGTACCGCATGCGGGTGGCGGAGGTTGTGGCCGCCTACAAAGAGGACGATAAACCGGGCGAGACGCTGTTTGGCGAGACCGACAACAAGGCGGAGGACAATGCCTGCTCCGCCGAGGCCCCACCCCGCCGGCACCGAGGAAGAGGACTTCGCCTGCTTCGGCGAGGCCCTGGTCCGTCGAGGCCCCGCCCTGCCAACAACGAGGCAGAGGACATTGCCGGCTCTGCCTAGATGTTGAGGCCGACAACGCCTAGAGCCGGCTCTCCATGTCGCCCACCGCCAGGGGAGCGGGTCCCACCAGGAGAAATGGCGACAGGGAGAGAGTGGGTTCCCATCTGGAGAGAAGACCTTGCCCGTGGCTGATAGCGCCGGACGCACTTGCTGCCATGGTATCACCTGTCTCAGGCCATACATTTAGGGCCTCTTTGATTCGTAGGATTCTCAAAATGTTGAAATAGAAAAAACACAAGAATAAAGTGTTATGTCCTTTTGTACCCTATAGGATTTGAAAGAGTATTGGATAGCACAGGAAAACAAAGAAACACTCGTTTACTTGTACATAATATGACTATTATATTAGAAATAAAGTCTATTTGCTGTAAAAAAAACAATAAAGAGGTTCGAGTGGTTTTCCTCAGAATATAGTACAAATAAATCCTTGAAAAATTCCTAAGGATTTTAATTCTTGCAAAATCAAACGACCATCCGAGGAAAAAATTCCTAAGGATTCAAATCCTTCGAAATTCCTTTGTTTCTCTATACTACTTAAAAGGAACGCAAGTTTCAAATATTGTCTTTGGAGGCCGAGCTCCATGGAGCTCGGTTTTGAAAATTTTAAATTTTGTCGAATTTCATATTTTCTACATTTCAAAATATTCTGATAAAAACACACATATACATGAAGGCATAACACACATGTGTGTAAATTTTCGGGGCAAAATAAGTTGAAATGAGGGATGTGCAAAAAAGACAAATCTGGGGCTTTTTAACACATTATACTATTCATCTTCCCAGGACATGAATTTGTCTTTTTTGTATAGGTCACATTTCAATGTTTTTCATTCTGAAATTTTACACAAATAGACAAACATACTTGTTTACTTGCACAATTTTTTCAGATTTTTTTGAAACCAAAAACTTTGAATTATGATTTATTTTCAAAAAAAAAGCCTCCATGGCTCCCGGGAGCCAAACGTACGCTCTCCGCAAGTTTCCCATTTCATCTTTCTTCCTACCACCCCTTTGTCCAACTTTTCATGTGTATGATAATCAATCACCTTAATTTACTTACATTCTGGACCAATTTTATTTTAATTAATTTACTTATCAACTTCTAATCAAAATATAAGGTAATTCACGATCATAATTTGATGAACATTTATTTACACAATCGCATTATCATTGACAAGTAAATCACAAACTAACGTACTAAAATATTTATTTTCCGTTACAACACACGGACACTGTTCTAGTAAAAAAAAGCCCTTAGCCCTTGGCTCACAGTCTGGCACCCAGTACGGACTAATCCACCAAACTGAATTGCACACGCTCGGAGGAAGAAACGCATGGAATACACGTCACAGAAGCTTGCGACCACTACTCAATTAATATTTTCTCCATGCTTTGCTTTTCCCGTACGTTGGGATTTGCAGCACGCCATTAGTAGTGGAGACTCCGCTCGCTAGAAATGAGTTTCGCGCACCTTGGCGGAAACCTTGGAACTCCTCCGGTGCGCTCATTTGTTCAGGTTACCTCGGCGGCTCTCTCTCGCTGGTTTGCCCTGGCATGTGCACTCGATCAGGGTACGTGGAAAACGATCAAAGTAGTACTCCCTTCGTAAATTAATATAAAAGCGTTTAAAATATTAAAATAATGATCTAAACACCTTTATATTAATTTACAGAGGGAGAATACGGATGCAACATCCAGCTGAATCTCCCTATCGCCAACTTCGTCAAACTGTCGGCGGCGAGACCTTGAAGCTTCCATACCATGGCTCGGGGTGGCACAGCACGTGGAATCATTACTTTCCGTCAGAGAAACCAAACACGTAAAGGGACGGTCATGGTCCACAGACTCGTTCGAATAATGCTCACCAATCTCCTGAACACGAGAGCCCCTAGCGCTCTTAGGAGCATCCACAATCGGACGCCCCAAACCCTCTCATACGTTCGGGCGGACAATCCGGTCGCTGACTGGTATACCGAAAACAGGCGTCTCAGCGCCTCGGCTAACCAGCACCCCTCATATTCAGCTCAAATATAAGATAGATATGGAGAGGCCCGAACATGCCCGAGCCTGTCCGTCATGTCAGACTGATGATGGGGTCCCACATGAAATTGCCGGAAACCCGGTGGTCCGACGGACGTCTTCTTCGGTGGGGGTGTGAACGTTGCGTGCTACCGCTTCGACTCGCCGCCCAAGGCCAAATCCGACTGTTTAAGCCGGCCGATGTCCCCCAACCCTAGCCGCATCCACCTCCTCCCTCTCTGCGCCACCACCCCGAGCCCATCCACCTCTCTCCCCCTCAGCCGCTCTTCCCACGTCGTCCGGCTCCGCCATGGCCCGACAAAAGAAGATGACGTATGCTATGTTCAATACAGAGTGCCAGTTCCAGATTGAGGAGGAGATCCGGGTGAGGCGTACCGCCCGCATCGCAGCCGATCTGCCTTTGGACTCATGGAGTCGGAGGAGGAGGAAGAGGAGGAGGAGCAGCAGCTGATTCCGATGGAGGTGGCGGATCGGGAGGAGGACGAGATGGAGCAGACGGAGGCGGAGGAGCCGGCTCCGGGCTTCAGCATGGAGGACACGGAGGCAGAGTTTGCAGTCGCCCAAACGTCTGAGATGGCGGAGCAGCAGGCCATCCTGGAGTCCATCCAGGATGAGGCCTATGTGGAGGCCAACCGACAGTTCTTCCGGCAGGAATGGGCGACGGGCGACGTGCTTTTCGACAAACTAGACGCGGAGATGGAGGCGGAGGCCAACGAGGAGTATCCGGAGGAGCCGCAAGAGCCGGAGTTGCGACTGCTGCCCATGTATCTGGAGCCAGGAACAGAGATAGTGGACATCTCCGACGAGAATTTAGATAGTATAGGTTTTGTATGTAGGATTTCCTCGTTTGTATGCTTGGCATGGATTTAAAGTTTCAAATATAAGGTATCCGGATGCAGAGTAATAAATTTATGACGTGGTCAGTCACTGCCCACAAAAGCACCCAGACGCTTTCGCCGATGTTGAGGGACCGGTTTACCAAATACGATGGTAGATGCTCTAAGCTTCTCGGAGCCACAAATACCATCAAGCCTAGGAGCATCTCCAGCAGTTAGCCCTCCCATGAGGCATAAAAATCGCCGCCTGGGGGCGAGCCAGCGGTATAATCGGCTCTGGGGGCGGTTGGGCACCCAACTGTCGCCCCCAGGCGCCGATGTTGGCCCATTTTTCGGCCCACTTTCGGTGAAAAAGGCCCGATATCGGCACGAATCGGCCCATATTCGGCGTGGTTCGGCATGAATTCTCAACATAAATATTTTTTTATCACATAGTTCATCACAGAAAATCAATAGTAATCAAATAGATCAACAAATAGTTCAATACAAATTATATAGTTCAACAAATAAAAACTTATATTTCATCACACGTCGAGCTAGGGGTCGCCCTTGATCCTCCATAGGTGCTCCACCAGATCATGCTGCAGTTGTTGATGCATTTGTGGGTCTCGGATCTCCTGACACATATTGAGGTAGGCATTCCAGGTTGCCGGTAGCTGGTGATCAATTTGGGCAAGAGGACCCTGCCTGTAGTATGGTTCAGTGTCAAACACTGGCTCTTCCTGCTCGCTCTCAATGATCATATTATGCAAGATGACACAGTAAGTCATGATCTCCCATATTTGATCTTTCGACCAGGTCTGAGAAGGGTACCGAACAACAGCAAATCGAGATTGGAGCACACCAAATGCCCACTCGACATCCTTCCTGCGGGCCTCCTGAACCTTGGCAAAGTGGGACTTCTTGCCTCCTGGCATAGTGTTTGAGATAGTCTCCACAAATGTCGACCATCTTGGATAGATGCCATCATCTAGATAGTACCCCTTGTTGTAGTGCTGCCCATTGACCTCAAAGTTCACCGGAGGAGAATGACCTTCAACAAGCTTGGCAAAGACATGGGAGCACTGTAGCACGTTGATGTCATTGTGAGTTCCTAGCATACCAAAGAAGGAGTGTGAAATCCAAAGGTCATGTGCGGCCACCGCCTCAAGTACCACACTGCAACCGCCTTTGGCGCCTTTGCACATCCCCTGCCAAGCAAATGGGCAGTTCTTCCATTTCCAATGCATGCAGTCGATGCTTCCAAGCATCCCAGGAAATCTTCTTGCTGCATACTGTGCTAGGATCCGAGAGTGTCTTCCGCATTGGATGTTCGCCATTATTGCGGTCCAAACACTGCCAGCACTGCCCTGCAGAACTTGTAGAAACACTCAATGGTGGTGGACTCATCCATGCGCCCATAGTCGTCGAGTAAATCACCGGGAGCTCCGTATGCAAGCATCCTCATCACTGTCGTGCGCCTATGGATTGAGGTGAATCCAAGTGTGTCGGTGCAATCCTTCTTGCACTTGAAGTAATTGTCGAACTCCCGGATGGAATTCACAATCCTGACAAAAAGCTTTCGGCTCGTCCAATAACGGCGCCGAAATACTTTATCGCCGTGCAGTGGAGCGTCGATGAAGTAGTCGGAGTAGAGCATGCAGTAGCCTTCCAGATGATGCCAGTTCTTTGCTTTCATCCGCCCCGGCGCCGAGCCACCTAGCCGCGGCTTTTCATTGCTCGCGAGCAGGCCGACGAGGGCGGCGAGGACCATGAGATGTTCCTCTTCCTGGATATTGGCATCGGCTTCCTTCTCCAGTAGCGCGGCGAGTGCCTCCTCGTTGTCCGAGTTCATTGCCGAGCAGGCAAATCGCCGAACACCTTGCGGGCGTGGTGGGCGCACACCCGTCGGTACACTGCCCTGCGCGGCCGGAACGCCGGAAAAATCGCTCGGACGGTGGTGGAGAGGCTGCCGCGTTGAAACCCCTTCTCTTCCCCGACAGGGAATGGCCTATCTAGCGGTAGTGGGCGGTGGGCGGCGCCGGGATCGGCAGGGTGGCGGATGAGCGTGCGGGGGATGGGAGGCGAATCTGGACAATTGGCATGACTTTTCGTCTGACAGTGTGGCCCGGGTGTGTTTTTCCCTTGCGCCGGGGCCCCCGAGCGCCCC
>NC_041393.1:449640641-449649008 GCF_002162155.2 Triticum dicoccoides | reverse complement strand
CGAGCCGGCGGATTTTGACGTCTTGGGGGCGCGACTGGGGCGTTTTTTGGACGCCGGCGCGTAAAAAGTCGCCGGGGGGGCTGTTGAGGGCGCAGCTGGAATTGCTCTAACCCTAGCACCAGAGACACGAGCAGCATGGGCAACACGTAATGCTACAACTCCATTTTTTTGGTGACGGTGCAGGAACAGCGTGGGGGGGCCGAATCATTCTGTTAAGTGAAGTTGCAATGCGAGTGTATATCGCATGTTCTTTTATGTGAAATAATGCCTACCGTATCACCTGACTTTCTTTTACGAGTCAGTTTTTTTTAACACGGTAAAGATGCAGACACTAATACATGCCCATATACACTCATCCATATTAACGCAAGCACACACATCCTATCTATGTGAGCACCTTCGAGAGATTGAGCTGACAAGTTATCTTGAGATTGACGAACTCACCGCAGGCGCCTCCCCGGTTGCTATGGGGTACGATTTTAGGAGACCAAGGCCTTGTTCTCATATGGTCGGAGGATGTTTCCTTAAGATAGGGCCATCAGTCATGATGGTCTAGTGAGGCTGCGTCGAATGCAGTATACCCCTCTGACTATGTTTGGTATTCCGGATGCATCGGGATCTATGCAACACCATTGCAAAAGCTAGGAAGAAACATGATCCTTGGTTTGAGCTGAGAAAAAAAAATGCAAGGGTAACTACGAGTGCAAGCCCATTGTTGAAGATTGCATCAACCGTGCGAGTCATTGCTTATAGATGCTCGGCCGTCATCGATGACTATGTTCACATCGGGGAAGATCTCATCCTTGAGTATGTGAGACTTCATAGCACTTGATTCTTGTATTTTTATCATGTTTATTTGCATTCTTAGTTATCGAAAAAGAATTTGGCTCCGCTTTATTTGGATTCTTAGTTCATGTGGACTGTATGTTGTGTTTGAATCTGAATGGTTCAGTTTAAAACATTAAATTAAATATGTATATGAACTGTCTGTTCTTTTTTTGAGAATGAATCGTCTGTTCTTGAATTCTTAAGTTTTGCATTAAAGTGCTATAAATTTGAATGGTTGGACGAAATGGAAAAATTATTTTTCTGGCCATTAAGTTTCACGGATCTGCTAGATAAAGAAAACTAGCTTTTCTACAGGATAAGGGATGCTATAGATGCCCATACCCACCCTATCACATTTGTTACTCGTGATACATGTAACCCATTATATTATGATGTTACACCACCTTTTTCCTATTAAAAAAATCACATGGTCGTAGTTTTTGCATGGTAAACTAGTGCTATGCATGTGTAGAACGGTGGGATTAAATACTCTCGTTAAGGCAGGAGATTGGTTTCTTCAAAGTGTTGTGTGTAATTTTTTGTTTCTTCAAGGATGAGTGCTATAAGAGTTGACTGGCTGTCTTTTGCCATTTGGCCAAAAAAAACGTGTATAGGTTTCTAACTAAATTCACGGGCGAAGTTAGTTGGATCTTATCATCATACCTACATAAGTATTTCCATGCGTAGGATAGTAGATTGACGAAGCATGTCATGCATGTCCAGATGAAGGGTTTCGTTGGTTCTACGGTATGCTCCCACTTTCAGCCCCAGTAATACCACGAGACACGAGCGTCTAATAAGCCAGGCTTTGGTTGCAGGCTTGCAACGGATGAGACACCATGATGAAAATGGCTTGCGCCTCGTTTTATATTAGATAAAACACGGAAAAGAATATGAGGCTACAGGGATACACCTTTAGTTGGGCCGTGCTTGTACACATCCCTTGCAACTTCAACAATTTACACATGTCCGCAATTTTCTATCTTTCCAGACAGGACCATGTGGTGGACAGCTACGTGAAGCAGGCGATGGGGGCGTCAAGTTTGGTGCGCCTCATTTTGCTGCAGCACAGCCATGCAATGCACTGAAGAGATCATGTGCTTGTCTCCCATGCATGCATGGTGGTGAGTTTGCCAAGTTGGCGAGTCTGTTGCATAGATGGTGCAATCGGATAGGAAACGGACGCGATCAGTGGATAAGATGTGGATGTGGTGCTGGATTCGCGGGGTCGACGTCGTCCATCCGGATGTGGACGTGCAGACGCGGCTCGTCACGACATGTCATCGTGAGATTGACGGCCCGTCGAACGCTCCCAGTGTGGTTTCCACGTTTGTGAAACGAGGGGAAAACGAAACCTGCCAACGTGCTTGTCGGTGACTGATGTGCCCCCGAGAGGCCAAGACTGCGCATAGTTTGTGCAGGATGATGATAATTCAAACCCAGCACACTAGCGCCTAGTTTCATTACAAATCCAAGTAGGTATTGCTTGGGACCCATAGAAGGAAACCAGCCCTGCACATTGGACAACAGCAATGAAAATTCAAGCAACAGTTTGACTATTTTCTCTCTCTTGAAATTGGAAGGTTTTGTCCTGAATTTGTGATCCAAATTCAGTACTCCGTCTGGTCAGGTTTTTTATAATGCCGGGCACGTATTTTAAGGTTTTCGATTTACTAGCGAAACACATGTCATATGCCATAGAAAAATATCTTCACATTTGTTACCGAATGAAATTTCTACACGGAATTTTTTTTGAAGAATATTACACATGTTAGTAAATTAAAGACTTAAGAATCCATGCCGAAACTCGATCAAAAGGAAGTACAGAAGGTCGTCCTTCATGGTTGCCAAGTTCTGGATCATTTTTTTTAAATGAGGCAAAAGATTTGTCATTTTCATTGATTAAGAAGAAGAGAGAATTGCCCGGTTAATTCGCGGAAAACCGGGCTAAAATTGATACAACTCAACCCACATGACATGGGCACCACCGGCCAACCTGGTCACCGACATGGGACACAAAGCTACAAAGAAGAAAGTCATTCGCCGAGGAGTCGCAAGCGTCATTGTCATCACCGATTGCCTCGAACGAGCGACTCCGACTTCACCATAGAGCTCCAACCTCGAAGCCAACCTGCAAACAGTTGTATAGAAGCCACGACGGCACATGCCACCGGATGGCCACACGCGCAAGCAACTGACAGCTCCGACTTTGACGATGAGCCTCACCAGGGAAATATGCAAGACTTGCGCCGACAGTGCCCACAGAAGAGCACCTCGGACACGCCGGGAAGAACCGACTACCGAAGTCCACGCCGCGACCCGAGCTCCTCTCGACACCATCATCGTTGCCAAACAGAAACCAGCGCCCCGCCTCAACAAACCACGCGGCGAAGATGCCGCCATCCACGGCGAAGATGCCGCAATCCACCAGTCTCCCAGGCAAACAGAAGGACACGCGTCAGACCACCCTGATGAGAGTTCCAGCATTACACATCGATCGAAGCAAAGCGGAGGATCAACCATGAGTCTATGAACTGGTACTATCCTTGTGGGGGTTAAGTCCCGAGAGCTACCAGGTGCTATCTATTTCTTATTATTTCGCATTGCAAATTAATTCGTCAAAGACTTTCTTTTTGCTTCCAGCTTGCACTATTTTGCGTACACATATTAATCGACTGACGGTCACCATGAGGTACAACCTTCCACGGCTGGATCGTAATACAAGGTTTCTCCACAAGCCAATACACGACCGTTGCTAGCACAAGCCGATTATGACGATACACTGGATGGATTCGGAAAAGAGAGATGGCTGGACTAGTGAGAAGAAGAGAAAAGACCGTAAGTCTTCGTCACAAATTCAAATCCATTTGCAAAATAATATTTTGCACAAAGTCTTGACCGAGAAAGCAACTGTTGCCCTATGGTTGAAGCTGAAAGATATATGCATGACAAAAGGTTTTACTATCAAGATGCATCTGAATCAAAAACTATTCCTGCACAATTATCCCTTCAATTATCCTAAGGGAGGTAATGTTTTAAATCACATGATTTAAAGAAATTGTATCTATCTAGTAGCAAGGATGATAACTACGAAGAAGATATGGGAAAATACAAGGGAGCTCCTGGGTGCTCCACACCCCTATACGATATTAAACGTAAAAAACACCAAAAAATTCTAAAAATCTAAAATTTGGGGATATCAAACTTGAGTTCTCAATCTACTCATGTATGAAGTTTCGTGAAAAAATACAAGAAAATGTATCTGTAGAGAAGGAAATACCGTCTGGAAATAAATCCATCCAAACAGTTTTATTCTATACATAGAATTTTTTTGTCTTCTCTGCCATGAATAAGTTTCCTAGTTTTTTTTTTCACAAAATTTCACACGGGGACTCAGGTTAGATATCCCAAAATCCCTTTTTTTTTAAATCTCTCGGTTTTTTTTTGAATTTAATATTTGTATAGGGGTGTGGAGCACCCGGTTGCTACAAATCCGCTTCCGAAGATATGAGCTTAATAATGTTCACTGTCAAGTTCTTACACCAATTTTAGAGATGCAATCATATACGACCGTGATACTCTCACCCTTAACGAGGTTTATGAAGCTTTGCATTACAAAGAGAAAATGAAACTAATGGTGTTGGTGGTGGTTCAAGTTCATCCCAAGCCAACAGATTATCTGTTCATGGCAAGACACATGAGAAGAGCACAAATAATGAAAACAGAGGCAAAAGTTCAAACGGCTGCAGGGGGGTATGTATAAACCGGTATATATAAGAGCTCATGAAAGATGAGTAAACGAGAACGAGTTGTATTAGAGGTGGATAGCATCGTAAAGCCCAACACAGTACTGGAATTTGGATCACACAGTTTTCTGTCTGTTTTAAGTTGCAGGTATAAACTTAACGTAATGGATCAGACATTAACACGTATGTCTAGGGAAATAATGTAAGAACCCATTTAATTCTATGTTATTTAAGTCCACATACGAGTTTGCATCTGGGGGTAAATACACTTATCAACTGCTAACACAGTGGGACTATGTTTGCATCCTACACAAAGAGGACTGGGCTGCGCTCGCTATGCACAAAGTAGTAGTACAAAAGACCAGATTACTAATCAAATCACACCATTACCTATATGTGATATACAAGCAAATCTAGTGTTACTGTCGAGACCAGGTAGCAATATATCATCATTCAATCATCACGCTACTGCGATCCCCCAGCCCGCCTTTGAACCGCTAGCGAAAACCGTAAGCAACATCAGCGATGCAACCGCACAGATCGTGCAGAAAATAACACCATCAAGGCATTCATGCAAACTACTGCTCCTCTGCAGAAAAGTTGGGTTCTGCTGGCTTCTGCAACAGCCTTGCGGGCACCCTTTCCTGCAGCCGGGCCTTCCGGGTGGCATTTCTCCTCAAGATCCGCATCATGTTGCGAGCAAAACGTGAAGCGTATATTGCCGCACCGAAGCTGAGCGAAGTGGAACCGTCATTCACAATCGCGAGTTGCAGCCTTTCCTCCTTCTCGCGCAGAGCATCTTCCATCTTCTTTCTGCAGCGCCTGTGCCAGGCCGCTTGTATGAAACAAGCGGCCCAAGTTCTCCACTGCTGCGAATAGAACCTGAAGGAGTGCCGGAGCTGTTTGCTGTGTAGCCGTCGAAACTGTGTGGCCACAAACTTCAGGTCTTCAGCCATCAAAGCAAAAGCTTCGACTTCAGACATTGACTTCACTGTCCTGGTTGAGATGGGGAGACTGGTTGCTGAGTTGGGATCAAGAGCCCAGGTAAGAAGTTCCTCACCGCAGAAATCTCCGCTTTTCAGAACATCAGAGTTGAAGAAGCCAATTTTTCCACCGTTTGTCGTCATGCTCATGAGGTTTCCTCTCGTGATAAAGAACATTTCATTTACTGGATCCCCCTCACGAACGATGCAGCCACCTTCTGTGTACAAAACAGGCTTTAGGCAGTCGCACAAGGCATTCAAGAGCTGATCATCCATTTTTTCAAACATTGGAACCTGAAATTGAAAGAAGACACATTCAGGGTAACCAAGAGAGCAATATCTTGACCAATACATCAGATCACCATCAAAAAGTTGCTGCCTTAAAAGTCCAGGGTCTCCTTAAAAACGTGCGCAAATAGTGTCTCCCAAAGAAACAGCATGCTAGTTGTTAGGGTGCTAGTAAACTTTACAGGGCATGTAAATCCACAGTACTGATCACACATGAATAAATGGGCAATACTTCAGATGCACAGATTAATTAGAAACAAAAGCTGGACCATTGCACTGCATGACCGTATCCAGCTGGATACATTTCTAAAAAGATGCAACCCCTACAGGAACCAATACGAATCATTCATAAGTCAAAACTCAGATTATTTGGTGTAAAAATACCTCAACTATTTATTTGACCAGCATATTTTCCAAAACTGGCTCATCCTGGGATTAACAATTACAGCTCAAGCGATACACTTGTTTGGAAAAAGTGAAGTGCAACAGGAAGCAATATGGTTTATCCATGATTTTTATTACTGGGTGTATATAGTTTGATTGCTTGCTTGATTAACTGATTTTTTTAGAACTTCCTCAAAATTGGGACTAACAGTAGTATTTATTGCCAGCGCAGCAAGTTACTCTGCAATCAGAAACTTGTACTCCCTCCGTTCCCAAATATTTGTCTTTCTAGACATTTCAAATGGACTACAATATACAGATGTATGTAAACATATTTTAGAGTGTAGATTCACTCATTTTACTCCGTATGTAGTCACTTGTTGAAATCTCTAGAAAGACAAATATTTAGGAATGGTGGAAGTATATTGCAAGAACATACCCTCTTGAGAAGTGATAAACAAAGATGTCGTTTTATAGCCCTTCTAAGATCCTTGGGGAGGTTCATCAGGAGGTGCTCTTCATCAACCCCGCTTGTCTCTTGCCATCTGTATTGTTCATAACGTCGTATGCGCTCCTTGAGGTTATCAGGAAGAAGCCGATATGACATCCATTGATCTGTGTCGCGGCTTTTCACTCTCGTTTCTTCTATTCTCAGAGTGGCTGACTGCAAATAGGTCTGTGAAAGTCGCAAAAAGGGACAAACAAAAGCGGTAAGCACATAGAACATGAATTAGCTGCCCAAATAGCAGAGGAGTCACATGTCATCAAAGAACGACATAATTGATATTTCAGTATCAGAGAGATACTGAAACAATCTTTGTATTACTTATTATACAACTTGAGAAATTAACCTATATATACATTTTGAAAATAAGAAATTAACCTCTTGCTATACTTATTTGGAAAAATCAACCATTTTCGTACAAGACTATATTGGTTTATCTCATAAGTCACAATGGTATAGCGCGTGGCATAGTTCCATGACTTTAACTGTATGACGGTGGTATTCACAAGTCACAGCCGGTAGCACAAGACGAGTTCATCTCTCTCCAGATCAGTTGGACAGTTTTTTAGTTCTATGTAATTGAATAACAAATGTTTCTTCTGGCGTGGAATACATTTTAGCACCAATCTAGCACTTAAGATCTCCAATTGATCATGGAGGTATCAGAATCATAACACAAGTTTCTGTTTCCGATGCAAGTTCTATTCATGCAATAACTTTCAAGGACGATATTTATTATTTATTATTTAAAAGATATCCACAATTCTGAACTAAAATAGAGAAAATGAATAAGAATATTCCTAGCTATCAGTGACACATTATTATTACCTGGACATTACCGATCAGAAGTGAAAACAGAACTAAGCCGGATATTGAGACAAAAACTGCAAACAAATTCTCCGAAGCATTAGTGCTTGTTTTTAGGTTTTGTCCAAGCGAACTGCATTAAATAGACCAAGACAGATATAAGTATTATAATACAATCTAAATATATTTATGTAGTGCAGTTTCGTCTTTAGGCAAACCTCAGATTTTGTAGACCCCACCAGACACAGTAAAATAATTTAGCGAAGAAATTTGTTGATTGTGAAACATTATTAATAGCTGGCACATAGATTCCAAAGAGTGCGTCTGGAAGACTGCCTGTGGATGTATTTGGAGTGCAAGCCTTCTGTAAGAAAGCATTTCCAGCATTTGGATCACCATTCCCACAGTACAGATATGCAGATTTACAGTCTCTATTAAGACTACATTGCTGTCTCCAGCAGGCATCTTTGCGTTGAATAGAAAGCAAGTACCAAACTGCTCCAAGAACCTGCAGCAATTAAAAAATACAGGTAAACATTTAGCCATTGAGGCTTAGTTGCATTGCACATTTGCACTTCTGAAATTAGTCCATTATGCTGAATATAGAACTAGATAATGACATACAAACCAACCAAAATTGCTACATACCACCTACACTTAATAATAACATATATTGACATGACCTAGAATATACAAACTCAAGTATTTGACCACTGAAAATAAAAATAAAAATAAGTGAACAAAAATTATAAAATAATATAATATTATATAAGACTTGTATGATAAACCTAACAATACTATTAGAAAATATTGAAATAGCATGTAA
>NC_041393.1:449637420-449640382 GCF_002162155.2 Triticum dicoccoides | reverse complement strand
AACAGTAGGGAAAACCCCTACTGTAAGCCATCCCTTAGCAAAACTATTAGGTAATTGGTACATATGAGCTAGAATATATCTCAGATAGGGTGCAGAGCTTATCAAGGACATGTTTGGTACAACGGATTTTCAGCAATTTTGAGGAAAATAGTTCATTTCCCATTGGAATTGGGTAAACTCACATCTTCCAAGTGTGCCCAAAATATTTACAATTCTTATGAGATTATTCCTAGTGGGTGGCTGCTCCTGCAGTCTTGCAGTAACATTTGCAGCATTATTTACAACCAGCCTCTAGGTAAAAAAATCTTAAATCTTTTGAACATTATAATGACGTATTTTACACTGAATCACAATAGCAGACCACCATATAGTTAACCTCATTCCCCTCATTAGTAGCATCAGCAAGTTCGTCTACACGCTGCGCGAACCTTACTTGTAAGGTTGGAATAGACAACTGCAAACTCTTTACATGGACACATCAGCAGTGCTGCCCCCTGTGTCTAGAACAGGAGATGGCAACAAATTTGAGCATGTCAGGCTTATTTGTACAGCAGGTATGGTCTCGAGTCCTCAACAAGTTGAACTGTGACGCCATGTGCCCCACAAAACTTTGATAATCTAGTGGATTGGTTGCAAGCAGTGGTCAATGGATTCCAACTATACTTTAGGGGCTACCTCTGGAAAAGGAGAAATGAAGCAACCATCCAAACATAGCACTTAGCCCCCAGCATTTACCTCTAAGATTGGCAAAGACTGAACAATGAGAGAGTACCCCTCAGATACAACAAAAACATGCTAAAAAGGGTCAGTTCTTGCGCTCAGTAGAGTGATAGATCTGGAGAAATATATATTATATACAGTAGGCTTTTTTCACCCAAAGGATACTTTTAACTGAAAGTACTGGATACACCTAGCTTTGGTGACTAGTTGTTCGAAACAACATGCAACAAATAAACAAATGCAACTTTATGACTTGTATACAGTATAAACTGGTACTAAAAAGTTAATGCTCAAAAATCAAAATTAGAGCATGTAAAAACATGAGAAGTACCATCAGGATCAATGCAGGAAAAGAACTGCACCAAAGCCACATGTATCTTTTAGTCATTTATATATCCTATCTTTCACGGAAAATTTACTACTCATTATGTTAACTTTCCAATACTGCTGTGCCAAGTATAATTTTCAAAAAAATAGAAGACCAAGGTGGATGTTATGCACAACTATAAAAAAGGGAAAAGGGAAAGCAATTGACCTGTACAACTGACATACTGTGTCGCCCGCATCGACAAAGTTCATGGTAATTGCATGCCAAACTTAGGCACATACTTTTTAATCCACATAATTTCTTACCGTAAATTAAATTGCTCGTGCTATCACTATCATATTGCGAAAATGAACAGCTGGCTTACATAGTTCCAGTTTTCCCAACACACAAATTAATGAACTAAGCACTTACATGGCTAGCAAGCATGTAAATTATTAGATTGAAGGCAGCACCAGCCCATGCTGTCTCTGTAATTATCCCAGCAGATCTAGTGATTTGAAGATATAATGGCCTTATTCGGATTAGCCGAGGAACATATTGGCATATAACTACAAGCATCAAGATGTTTTTCGCTTTCATGAACTCTGAGGCCTGAAGACGAGGTAGAATGATCCAAATGACCACCTGGTAACAGAAGTTGATCAAGGTTACATGCTTGACTTCAGGGCATAATAATAAAAAGAAGGCGTGTAGTTACTGCACTATGGGAACTGCAAGTAACAGAAAAATCAGCAAATAGAACGTTAGCATCGTCATAATCTATATTCATCTCAACCAACATTCCAATATGTGGATTAGTACAGCGTAAGTAAACTCTTGAAACAGGCAAAAAAAACTACTTTTACACAGTATAACTCTTGAAATAGGTGAAACACTATTTTTACATAGTTCTCATGCACGGACTACCAGGCGCACATCTACATGAATACATTTCCCATATAAAATAGTATATAACATTAAATCTAAAGAAGCATTTGCTATGATGTGATCAAATGCTTCATGCTAACCCTAATGAAGTAGATAGCATAGTACCTGAGGGAGGGGCAGCACAGACATCAATCAGAAAATATGTTGACAGATACCGCTTTGCTATAGCATATCTATCCTCGACCAATACACCCCTACCAAAATTTGTAGAGGAAGACGTGATAAAGCCTGTCTGAAACTGGAATATGATATGGAGTATATAAAATATATCTGTGAAAGAGCGCAGGACACTTGCTGTGATTTCCAACTTCCGATCTAAATACCAGCAAGGATCTTTATCATTGATAACCGGGATATAGAGGAACAATGGGTCCACAGAGACTGCAAAGATACATGATAACACAAATATCTTGTTCCATCTTTGCAGAAATGGTCCTTGAGGGTGAAAAACATTTTGCATGGACTTCCGGTCTTCCAGCATTGATCTCTTCAAGGTTTTAAAATGGAAAAAGTTTCCAAGGAATGCAAATAATCCACCAGTTATTTCTTTAAGTGATCTAAATACACTATGTCTGTGTGGTGAAACTGTGCTCTCTGAGTTAACAGATTGCTCTGATCTCCAGTCCTGAAATCTGCACATATCATCAAGCCAAACAAAACACTCAGAACAGTCATATAAGATGAAGCTTTTTTCAGTGGTTCATTCTTTACATAAAGCCAGACAAAATTGTGTTGCTTCTGTTCGCAAGAGAGAGAAAATGTGCAACTTTAAGTGCAGTTTTAGAGGCCGAGGATTTCGTTGACCCATTTTGAGGTAGAGGACCAATCAAACCATTGTATGATGAAAGTAGAGGCACCAAAGCTCCATGTACTCTTGTTTACTTAAGGAAGTATCACACTATTATCACACGTGTTGCGTTAATTCCTCCAAACTTGCTATAACAAAGAGTTGGAGGACGCAAATTTGACAAACCATTGTTCTATGGA
>NC_041393.1:449633494-449637277 GCF_002162155.2 Triticum dicoccoides | reverse complement strand
CTAACATATCTGTCCTCTCTTTCCATCATTGTCTCCACCAGGCAAACAGTTAGCAGCTAAGAGTGCTAGATCAATTCTTCAAGGTGTGGAATTTGCATACATTGAGTTCCCTGTTGAATATCAAGTATAAGTAAGAGCAACAAACAAGAACTTTCTACATCAACAAGATAACAATCCCTTAGTACATCTGTCAGAAATGTCCAGCGAGGTAGCTTAAATACTGTCAACCAGATTACCAAATAAAATGATAAATGGTGATTCAGAGATTTCAACGGATAGAACAAAATGGCGGCGGGTGAAATATAGGGTACTCTGATTCCTTGGTATACTTTATAAGGGATAACCGTCAAACTACTAGGTGGTTAAAGTTTACCAGCCTGATAAAGGCAGCTAGGCAGCGAGTATAAATACCATAGAAATAGATGCAAAGGTTTTCCAACATAGCTCGATTTCCATGTGCATACAATTCGGCCACAACCAAAGACACAGTACATATACGAACAAAACAATCGTCCGTGTCCATAGAGTCACCCTACAGAATAATTAGATTGTTCCTTTGACAACCAACCCAATTGCTGCTGCAACAGACAAAAGTATAGCAGAGTAACGTTAAAATGCCAAATTAAGCCCCGCCGAAATTAACCATCTACACACCCACGGTTCGACAAAATACTTGGCAACCACAAACCCAAACCCGCAACCTCTACAGCCACAGCAGAGCCTGACTTGGATGCTCAAACTGGATAAGAACTAATAAATTAACGACAGACAGAAAGCCGCAAGCGCTAGAGAGACTACGGTACGATCACGCTCTTCCCGCAGCAGTGCGCAGAAGCCACCAGCTCGCCGCAAAATCACACGCCCAGAGCTAGGCGCGCACAGGATCAGACGGCAGAATCTTAAGACGGAGCGGCGAGGGCTGCAACAGGTCCGAGCAGGGGAGGCGGGAGCTCACCTAGGGTTTGAAGAGGGTCTTCTCTCTCTCCTTGCGCCGTGTTAGGCGGGCTGGCGGGTGGACGGAGGAGGGGAATGAGACGGGTGGTGGGATGGAATGGTGGGGGGGACGGCGGCTTCGCGGTCATGAGGCATGGTGGTAGTTGCCGCGGGATGGCGGTCGTCGTGGACTGGAGGACGAAGGGGGCAAAGGGGGAAAGAAAAGTGGGTGGCTGTGGACCCTCTCGTGGTGGACTCCACAATGACCCTGCATAGTCTACGCCGTCGAGCAGGCCGGCCCAGTTAATAAAATAGTTCTACAAGATTTGGACGTCGTTTTTGGGCAGCGCTATGTCTCGCTTATCGCGGCGACTATATCTCGCCTTAAGCGAGATGAAAGCTCCTCCGGCTGATTTTTTTTACTTTTTTTCGCTTTTACTAGTCATGAGGGAGCAGTTGAACTCGGGAGCAGAGTAGGACTTTCATAGCCGCTAGCCAGTACGCCATAGGTAGATTTGTGTTAGATATTTAGGGCACGACATAATTAACCTAAAATAGCCAGTTTTCTCCACTGAATTTTTTGTTTTTGTTTTGTTTTTGTTTTGACATCAGGTTTTTTTGTTTTTTTCTCTTTTCTTCCTGTTTTTTTTTATTTTCTCTATTTTTCATTGTTTTTCAGTTTTCAGTTTTGTTTTTTTCTGGATGTGTAGACCGGAGGCACAGGGGAAGATGTGGAGGGAGTGTGGGGTAAAGCAACAGACCGCACGGATACCCATTGTGCCTCCATCGGGACGCTGGTCGTGGATCCACGAAGCCCGGTATGGAGCGTTCGTGGACGCTACTGATATGCCACCATGGTTGTTGTGGATCTGTCCTTGGTGTTGCGGGCGAGGATCAGGGCACACGAAGGGCTAGAATAATTGGCGACCACGACATCTGCTCGGCAGAACATTTCATCTAGGCCGTTGTTTTGGGTGGTAGACCATTGGCGTAATATAGGCAGCAGGATGTGTTTAAGTGGATTTGATCGGAGGGTCCTGGTTATCCGTGTACATTTTGTTGTGTGGATTTAGGGAAATTTATGTTTGCTCTTTTAATAACACTCATTGCACTTGTCGGTTCGTTTGTTCATCTGTTTACTGTTTCTTCTTCTTTTATTTGTTTCGCTAAAACTCAAAAATGTCAAAAGTATTTTCGCATTCTTATTGCTTGCTTCTTTTGATCCTTTTGGCTTTTCCATCTGCTTTTTATTAGTTCTTGTTATTCTTTTTATCCTTTTTAGTTTCGAGAAATGAAGATGCAAAAAAATATTTTATCATTTTGCTTTATTCTTCTTTGGTTTTTCATTTGACTTTTTAGAAAACAACAACAAAATTCTCTTTGTTCTTTTTGTTTCTTCTCTGGATGTTTGTGCGGTTGCCTATTTGTTAAGCTTTGAAAATCTCAAAAAGTTTTCCCTTTGCTTCTGCTTTTGTATTCTTATCGCCTCTTTAAGAAAATCCAAAAAAAATCATGTTGTTTGTTCTTTTCGTTCTAAGGTTGTTTTTACTTTGGTTTCATTTGGATCTTCTTTCACTTTTCTTCGTTGCTTTTACTGCTTCTCTTTTTTCTTCTTTGTATTTAAGTTGCATGGCAAACATATTTTTCGTTTGCATCTTATTGATTGAGAAAAACTAGGGGGGAGGGGTTCTGAAAAGATATTACCATAAAGCTAGATGACTTTTTTTTTGCAAGAATCGATGGTACAAACAAAAGATGGTCCAGTCCGCACACTTCAAATCCAATGGTAAATGAACGGGTTTCCAAATTTTCACTGAGTATAGTTTCTATTGGATACTTTCTCATTTCTTGGATAGTGTTTCATTGTCTTTCATGTAGGACGTTAATCGCCAGCGAACGTTCGTTGTCACTGGCACACATGGCATTTTGCGAACACGTGGGGTGGCATTTTAGTGTTTTGGGTGGTGGCAGTTTTCAGAAAAGCATGGCAATTCTTTAATTATCTTTTGGTGCAATTCTCGTTAATAACCACCCTCTTTTGGATGTGGGTCATGTGGCTCCGGGGGCGTTTGCTTGGATCTCACCGCAACAAACGCCAGCCACCGTTCATGGTTCATGCATTCCATGGTGTTATCACGTTCCCATTATCATCCCTTCTTTTGGAATCATTTAAGGCAGTTCCGCGTCTGGTGCAAGGTCAAAGGGTAAAGTTAGGTGGGGTGTGGACTTAGGAAAATTTATGCTTGCTTAACGGTAGTGGACATATACACTCATTGCACTTGCCGGTTCGTTAGACCTTTGGTTATATATTTACCGTTTGTTCTTCTTTTGTTTCTTTCGCTAAACTTAAAAAACTCAAAAATATTTTCGCATTCTTATTGCTTGCTTCTTTTAATTTGTGTTTGCTTTTCCATTTGCTTTCTATTAGTTCTTGTCATTCTTTTTGCCCTTTTTAGTTTCGAGAAATGAATATGTCAAAAATATTTTATCATTTTTGCTTTGTTCTTCTTTGGTTTCTCATTTGGCTTTAGGAAATAACAAAAAATATCTTTGTTCTTTTTGTTTCTTCTCTGGATGTTTATGTGGTTACTTGTTAGTTCAGCTTTGAAAATCTTAAAAATATTTCCGTTTGCTTCTCCTTTTGCAATCTTATCGGCTCTTTAAGAAAATCCAAAAAGTTTTCGTGTTGTTTGTTCTTTTCGTACTAGGGTTGTTTTTGCTTTGGTTTCTTTTGGATCTTCTTTGGCTTTTCTTCGTTGCTTTTACTGCTTCGTTTTTCTTCTTCTTTGTACTTGTATTTAAGTTGCATGGCAAAATTATTTTTCGTCTGCGTCTTATTGATTGAGAAAA
>NC_041393.1:449615219-449633100 GCF_002162155.2 Triticum dicoccoides | reverse complement strand
GGGGGGAGTTTGGAAAGATATTACCATGAAGCTAGATGATTCTATCAGCGGTACAAACAAAAGATGGTCTAGTCCGCACACTCAAACCCAATGGTAAATGAACGAGTTTCCAAATTTTCATTGAGTATATAGTTTCTAATGGATACTTTCCCATTTCTTGGATAGTGTTTCATTGTCTTTTATATAGGACGTTAATCGCCAGCGAACACTCGTTGCCACTGCCACACACGGCATTTGCAAACAGACGGGATGGCATTTTTAGTGTTTTGGGTGGTGGCGGTTTTCAGAAAAGCATGGCAATTATTTATTTATTTTTGGTGCAATTCTCGTTAATAACCACCCTCTTTTGGATGTGGGTCATGTGGCTCCGAGGGCGTTTGCTGGGATCTCAACGCAGCGAACGTCAGCCACCGTCCATCGTTTATGTATTCCACGGTGTTATCACGCTCCCATTATCATCCCTTCTTTTGAAATCATTTAAGGCAGCTCTGCGTCTGGTGCAAGGTTAAAGGGTAAAGTTAGGTGGGTTCTCCTAGCCAAAACCCGGCAGAACACAGGATTTCCTGGCAATGGGACCTCTTACTCGTACAAGGAAAAGATGATGGCATTTCTTTTCTGATTCATTTCTTTGCACATACTAAACCAAGGTAGAGTCGGCATCAAGTACTAGCTAGTTTGATCTTTGGAGTAGGACGTATCAAGCTAGCACCGTTGTGGGTAGGAGGACCAACAAAAGAACAGAAAGGAAGCAGGCTAGGACGAAGAGCAAAGGTGACAAACCGCGTGAACAGAAAGAAATGCACACTTGGATTATTATGTGGCCAAGGACGCACCGCGAAGTTTCCAAGTGCTAGTCGAGGCGCTGCTTCATTTGCTTTTAACTGCATCTCGAAAACAACCAGGCAGAGGCACCCCACCCCCACAAGTCCCTGTACATATTCGTTCAGTTTCAGCTCTTCCTGCTCCGCTCTTGGCCATCACCTCTCCCGTCTCACCCCGCACGCACAAGCCAGAGCGCACACAAGCAGCAAGCGAAAGCCCGGCCAGGCGGGGAGGGCGATGAAGCGCGTGGTGGGGAGCCCAGGGACATGGAGCGGCATGGCGCTGCGTGTCTCGCAGTGCGTCTTCGCCGCCGCGTCCGCCGCCGCCATGTCCTCCGCCTTCGGCTCCCTCAACTACAGCGCCTACTTGTACTCCCTCCCCCTGCTACTAAAATTTCACTCTCCTTTCTTCTAATCTAATCCTTTCTCGAGTGTCCTCCCTTTTGTGCGTCTTCTTGCAAATTCATGAGCACCACTCGGGTAACAAGTAGCATCAAGTTGATGTCATCGAGGCCTATGAACTGCGCATAGAGTCTTGAATTTCTTGACCACTCTTCAGAACTCAGCTGCCTGGCACCCTCTAACGAGTGTGTATCTATCATGGTGTCCCTTTATTTCAGCTACCTGGATACAGCGTTGGTCCTGCAGTTTCTGTGGAGCATGGGCTTTGCTTGCCAGGACATCTTTGCTTTGAGGAACAAAAAGGATCTTCACGCTGAGCCGGAACTTGTACTGCTCCGTGTCATCGGCGACTGGGTAAGTCGGTTTCACTTCGGGTGAAATCGTTTCCTTGACTCGAGCCGTTCTTGGAAGGAATCTTGGGCTAGGAAAGTTCCACCCGGGTGATCACGTCGACTGCGGATGCGCTGCAGGTCCTCGCGATTCTCATGTTCTCGGGATCCTGCGCCGCGGCCAGCGTGACCATCTTCTTCATCAAGGACGTGAAGTTCTGCGCCGAGTACCGGCGGCTGCCCTGCGGCCAGTTCGAGCTCTCGGTCGCCCTCGCGTTCATCACGTGGTCATTGCAAGCCGCGTCTTCTTTCTCCGGGCTCTGGCTTGTGGTCTCCTTCTTCTAGAATCACCGTCACGTCCTCCCAATTGTCACTCAGGAGGGTAAATCAGTTCAGTTGCGATGTGCTCTGGGCACACTTTGTTATGTTTCAGTTATAGCCACGCATACTTCACCACCTGTTACATAGATTGCCTATTTGATAGCTCATCTTTGTGTGCCGTTTCTTTGTGAATTCTGGAGTGTTAAAACATATTCCCTTCTCTGTTAACGGAACAAAATTCCTATATACTCCCTTCGTTCCTAAATATTTGTCTTTTTAGAGATATCAATAAGTGAATGAGTGAGTCTACACTCTAAAATATGTCAATATACATCCGTATGTGGTAGTCCATTTAAAATCTCTAAAAAGACAAATATATTTAGGAAGTGATATACTAGTATGAAATGGATGGAGTAGTTATTGTGGCTACGAGGTACAGATAGCCTCCTCTGTGCACGCAATAACTGCATAGCAGGGAGAAGCTAAGCAGGTACGTACTCCATTATCCCGGCAAGAAGCCAACCTTGTCATCCATCATCCAACGCACTTTTCTCACGAACAACATCGCACCATGACATCACTGACAATAATTTTAGACTGTTCATTGTTACTACTAGAGATAAAGTATGTGATAATAGCAGAGAACCAGAGACCAACGTAGACCGTGAGCAGTGCTGAGAGTTACATCGGCGGTCACTCGGTTGCGGCGGCGGCGGCGGCCTTGTCGAGGGTGTTGGCGATGTCGATGACGAATCGATACCTGACGTCGGCCTTGGCAAGGCGCTCCATGGCCGTGTTCACGTACTCCGCGTCGATCACCTCGATGTCTGCCGTCACGCCGTGCTTCGCCGCGAGGTCCAGCATCTCCTGGGTGTCCCTCATGCCGCCGATGCAGCTCCCGGCCAGGGTCTTGTTCCCTGTACATTCAGCCACGCGCACAATATGTGTATCAGTTACGCGCAAAATGCCTGTGGTCGCATGATTTCTTCCAGTTGCGAGATCGGAGAGGTGAACTTACTGGCAACCAGAGCAAATGGAGGGACCTCAATAGGCTTCTCTGGGAGGCCGACCATGATCATCTTGCCGTTGGGCTTGAGTAGCCCAAAGAGAGGGGCCATGGGGATGTTTGCAGAGACCGTGTTTATGATGCCATCCATGGTGCTCATCGCAGCCTGCAAATGCAACACAAAATTGAGCAGTAATATAAGCAGACATGGGCTCCTGTTTTCTTCTCCACCGGAAAAACAACCATCTCTGTCTTGCTTGATGATCGGACACGTCGGCATACCTTCATCTCGTCGGCGTCCTTGCTGACAACGAACGCGTCGGCGCCTAGCCTTTCGAGGGCCTCCTGCTTCTTCCCCGGCGACGAGCTGATCACCGTCACCTTCATCCCGAAGGCCTTGCCGAACTTGACGGCGACGTGGCCCAGCCCGCCCAGTCCCAGCACACCGAGGTGCATACCGGGAACGTTGAGCCCGTGGTACTTCATGGGGCTGTACACGGTGATGCCGGCGCACAGCAGGGGTGCGCCCTTGTCCAGCGGCATGGCGTCAGAGAACCGGACCACAAAGCGCTCGTGCACCACCACCATGCTGGAGTAGCCGCCGTACGTGACGGTGCCGTCACGGTCGACCGAGTTGTAGGTGAAGATCATGCCCGGGCAGTGGTTCTCGAAGCCCTTGTCGCAGCTCTCGCAGGACTGGCACGAGTTCACCATGCACCCGACGCCGACGCGGTCGCCGGCCTTGAACTTGGTCACGTTCTTGCCGACCTCGGTGACCTCGCCGGCGATCTCGTGCCCAGGGATCATGGGGTACTTGGCGTTCTTCCAGTCGTTCTTGATGCTGTGCAGGTCAGAGTGGCAGATCCCGCAGTAAAGAATCTTTATCACGACATCGTCATCTCCGGTGCTCCTGAAGGAGGAATTACGAGAAACATGAACGCCGTGAAAAGAAACGCTTTAACATGCGAGTGTGTAAATCAGGCTAATAATCTCAGCAGTAAATCATGGGTTTGTCTATAAACTCAGTTCAGTGGTCACTCTAGCAATTAGTCTAGCCTGTCAGAGTGTCAGTCATACCTCACACATGCAAACGATCAATTTTTGTTTTCCTCAATTTTTTTCCCTGAACGAACTGCTTTATTTCATCACTCAGACAAAGTAAATTCACACGATTCAGCCAATAACTCTTCAGAAAAATAGCAATTTTAGAAAATACTCCCTCCGTCCCATAATATAAGAGCGTTTTTTACACTACACTTTTATATTATGGGACGAAGGGAGTAACTAGCAAAGCAAATTCTAGGACTGCAAATCCTAAAACCACCCATCAACAAACTTATACAGCTCGTAGCACACTGGCGTGGCTATGATAACGACATAAAACTGCTATCGCCATCCAGTAATTACACGAACCGTAGATTTCCAACTGCTTCTTCAGCTCCATAATGGTCACTGTTTGCCCAGATGTTGACACCACTAGTTTATAAGATATGTAATCACAAAAAATAAAAATAAAAATATCAAATGAATTCTTGTGACAAACTTGTGGCGGTACCGTTTGCATCGAATCAAACTAAATAGTTAGGTATTCACACTATTTGTGACAGATGTATTGCAAAATCTCGAGGAAATTATATCTTCTGATCGAGAAGCTTCAATCCAAATAAGCTAATAACGAAAATGATCAAAATCGGCACAACCACCTTGCCGGTCACTCCAAGCATGTCAATTCCTACATGTCAGTGCAGTCACTTAAACAGGTGTGCCGTTGAGGCTTGCCCACATGAGCGACTCGATTCATACCACACATACATACAGAAGGGAAGCGACACACACACACACACACACACACACACACACACACACACACACACACACACACGTACTCCTGTACTCGCCAACAGTGACAAATAACTGAGAGTGACACATGTATGTGCCTTTTACGACCAAGAGTGGCGTAGCGTCAAGATTCCAAAAGGAAAATGACTGGCGAGTGGTGGCAATGTCATGGTTGTACTGGAAACATGACAATTCTTTGTACTGGACACACAATAATTCATAGACTCTATTTGCACGGATATGCTTGGTGGGAGCATGCACCTGATCTTTCAGGTACCCCTTTGCAAAGGCCAAATTTCACAAACATTCACAGAAAGAAGCAATCCCTAATGGCCACCGTCATAAATCTAGAGAAAAAAAATTGACATGCCAAAGAGACTATTCTGAGAACCTGCATCGGAACCAAAGAATGCGAGATAAAGCAGTTGTGCAAGCAACGACCTTGTCCTTGTCGGCCGCACAATTTCGCTAAAAATCATAGGTAGGTCGCCTTCAGAATATCGGAGGGTTATTCAAGACGAAATCGCTGAAAATCGTAGGGAGGGAGGTCAGCTTCGGAATATTGGAAGGCTGCTCTAAGAAGAAATCTCGCTAATTAACTTTGCGAGATCGAGATCCAATGAAACCTAACCATCGTCGGCTACACGACAATTTAAGGCGAATAGATTATTCCACGGAACCATGCATCTCACGTACGTACTCTACAACGAAGGGGTGTCATGGGGAAAAAACAGGCGAGCGCCAAGCGGATCGGACGGCGCACAGCGCCGCCACGACCGCCGTGACCGGATCAAAGCCGTCCGAACGCCCGGCCACGCAGATTTCGCACGACGTACGGTGGCGGGCCGGGCGCGGGCTCATCGTCCCGCGCGAACATAGCGACGGCCATGACCCTAGCTAGATGCGCGTGCTAGCGGGCAGCGGCAGCGGCACCGGAACCCTGCGTACGGGGCGGGGCGATGGAGAGCGGGTTGCGTTACCTTCGGGTGATGGCGAGCGGGGAGAGGTGGCCGGAGGCGTCGAGCGCCGCCAGGCCCACCGCCTTCTTGGTGTGCTGCTGGCTCTGATCCGCCGCCGCCGCCGTCGCCGTCGCCGTGGGTGCCATCCTGACGCGAGGTTCCGCCGGAAATCTCTGGAGTAACTCGGTCGGGAGGGGCTTCTAGGAGGTTTTTGTTTCCTTTTGCCTTTTCTCTGTGTGTGAGGCGGTTAGACGATCGATGGCAAGCAGGCGACCCGGTCGGGAGGGGGTGAGCCTTTTATAGAAGGCCCGTAGGTTTCGATGTGCCTGGTGGGCCATCGCCGAGTCGATCGACCGTGGTCGCTCCAGCCCACTCGTGGCTTGGGTGCGAACGCTGTTGGCCGTCCCGTCGGGCATGTGCGAGTGCGGGCGGGCCAGAATACAAAGCATCCTATCCACCAGACACTTGTGCATTGTTACTCAAAGGTAATACATTCGCGGGTAATACAATCGTGGAGAAAAACTGGGATAAAGTTTATCCAGAGGCATCTCCTACTAACCTGACTAGCCTGATTAGCACATAAATGAGCAGCCATATTGGCTTCTCTCTTTACAAAATAAATATTGAAACTAGTGAAGTTCCGGCATGGCTCCTTCACCTCCTGTAGAGGTCCCATGATACCATCTCTATCAAATTCTTTAGAGTTCCATAGCTTAATAACTTCCAAGGCACCACTTTCAACAACGATCTTGCGCCAGCCCATATCTGCAGCCAGCTTGATTGCATCTCGGATTGCATATGCCTCCATCAATCTGGCTGTAGATGCATAATCATACCACAAAGCCTGTGCCCTGACGAGATGACCCCGTACATCTCGGACAACCAGGCCTGTACCACCATATCCGTGAACTTCCAGGAAATGAGCATCCACATTAATTTTTAGTACACTTTCATCAGGTGGATTCCATCTTTCTTGCACCTTAATAGTAGGCTTCTGTTGTTCCTTTCCTAGCCGAGCTCGATCAGCAGCAGTGTCAACTGCCCATCGTACTGATTTTGCGATCGTTCTAGTTTGTTCTCCATGACGTCTGGCATTTCTCTCAGTCCATACTGCCCAAGCCCCACACAAGATGATGCAGGCAGAGCATTGGTCGATAGCAGTTCCTTCAATTATGTCCAGTGGCCATGACTCGGGATGCAAGTTGGGAAGTTTAACCCCTGTCCTCCTTTTGATTTGTTCCCAGAACATTCTCGTCCAAGTGCATCTGAACAGGGCATGGTGTGTGGTTTCTTCCTCCCCACAATCCTCGCAAAAAGCAGTCTGCTCCACATGGCGGTTCCTAAGAACAGCTCGGCATGGTACAAAATCATGGATCACTCTCCACCAGAAGCACCTGACTTTTGGTGGTACCTCTAATTGCCATAACTTGTTCCAAGCATTTAGATAACCATTGTCCAAACCAGTTGCTTCAGTCAACAGTTTGTATGCTGAGTGAACTGAAAATAGACCTCGGTTATTTGGCTGCCATGCCCAAAAATCTTCCCCCACACTAATTGGGATTCGTACAATTGCCTCCGCATCAATACCTATGAAGTTTGCTTTCACCTTTTGCACATCCCATTCTTCATAATTCTCAACAAGTAGTTCAGAAGCATGATTGGCAGTAGCATACATGGGCTTTAACATAGCCTTGTAAGAATTATTGGAAGGGATCCATGGATCCTCCCACACATTTATAGTATCCCCATCGCCCATCCTTTTGATAAGACCCAATTTTAGGGCCTCTCTGCCAAATAAAATGGCCCTCCAAGTATGAGATGAACCCCTCCTTTTTATTGCTGACATGAATTCCAACCCATTATAGTACTTCCCTCTTAAGACTTTGGCACACAGACTATCCTGTCATCTCGTCGCATGAACATCGCTCTCCTGACCCGCTGGTTGTGGCGCATCGCCAATGGGGAGGGAGGCCTCTGTCTTACCATCATCCGTAATAAATACCTTAGGGGCCAACCTCTGGCCTTTTGCCAGCGTACGGGTGGATCCCAGGTCTGGCAGTCTGTGATCCAGCTTCTGCCAGTCCTCCGCATCGGTACGTCCATCTCTGTTGGCTCCGGGTCCTCGACCTTGTTCTAGTTCGACCGATGGCTAGGAGACTCCCCCTTGGCTGTGCAATTCCCAGATCTCTTTACCATTGCGGCCGACCCTCGGGTCTCTGTCGAGACGGCCCTTATTGACTTAGGGCGTCTTGCTTTTCGTCGCCCCTTCGGCCCCCTCGAGGTGGCTGCTTGGGACTCCCTCCTCCAAGACGTGGCCCTTATGCCGATGAACATCGAGGAGGACCAGGATGCCATTTCTTGGCACCTTGAGCCGTCTGGCCGCTTCTTCACGAAGTCCTTGTACGCCGCCATCACGCCCTCGACGGCCCCGAAACCCTTTAGCGTGATCTGGGACATCCGCCTCCCTCTGAAGATCAGGATCTTCCTGTGGTAATGGATCCGTGGACGCCTCCCCTCCGGGGTTGAAGTCCTCAAGCGTAATGGCCCGGGCGATGGGAGATGTCCCATCTGTGGCACGATCGAGGATGCTAACCACATCTTCTTCTCGTGCTCTACTGCCCAGTTCATGTGGGCTTGCTTCCGCGAAACGGTCGGTGGACAGTGGTGCAATACCAACTTCCCCAACCTACTTGCGGAACTCAACGCCTCCCCTACTCGTTACCGCCATATGAGATGGTTGTGCGTTGGGATCCTCGCCTGGACGCTTTGGAACATTCGCAACAAGCTTGTCGTTCAGAAGGTGCCTCTCCGACGTGCGACTGACACTATCTTCAAAATGTGTGGTTACTTGCAACTTTGGCGGCCGCTTAGCCGCCCCCAGGACCGGGACGTCATCACCACCCTCCTCACCGACCTTTGCTCGATGGCGCTCTGCTTGGCCCCCCTACTGCCGCCCCCTCCGCCAGAGCCTGACTAGGCCGCCTGGTAGCTTTGTGCTGTGTTGTGTGTGTTTAGGGCTTGTTGTGATGTGCCCTCAGCATTGACCCTTATGACTTGTCTGTGTACCTATGGACCTCCGTGTGCGTGTGTGTGGACTTGTTGGAACCCTGTTGGATGCTTGGTTTGGGCGGTTGCTTTATAATATAAAGTGGGGCGAAAGCCTTTTTCGGTAAAAGAGAGAGAGCAAAGAAGCTTGTAAGCAAGTGCCATAGCATCATACCACATTGCATATAGGATTGTCATATCCGATCATCTTGGATCATCTTGAGAGGAACACCGGGAACCATACATACATAGCATACTTGGGATAGAAAGTTTATCCATTTTGCATCTTATAGGTTGTGAACAAATGTCATATCCGCCTATTGAGCAATCGTGCTAGCGTCTCTCTTGAGTTGTGCAACACGAGCGTTTTCCGTGGATTCTACATTTTGTGCTCACTCCTTGGTTGCATGACCCCATTTATCTATCCGTGTGTGTGTTTCCGTGTGCCACCCATTGTTATTGACTATTGCTAATATTTTGCATCAAATTTTTTGTGCCTCTATCCTCACCGAGCTCCACCCAAAGCTTTACTTGTGTAGGTGTGAGAAATTGACGAGATCAGTACCAATTGTGCTATTTTCTTGTTACATCATTGAGTGATCATTGATCCATTTTCAACATCGGTCAAGGTACATTTGGTATAGTTCTCTCCTTTCTTCCACTCATATTTGCTCGAGTCTTGTGATGGATAGGCAAGGCATTTCATCTCCGGTCTTCGACAACAATGACGGCGTGAACAACTGCATCACCAAATCGTCCATTTTCGATCTACAATGAAAAATGCAAGGCACACAATCATGATTGCGAGAGCGCATCGAGAACATCTCCATCGACATTCGACACTCCGAAGCAAGGAAAAGGGACTACATCGACAAGAAGTTTTCCGCACAAAAAGAGGAGCAAGATGCAAGGATGAGGAGATTCGGGCTTTAATCAAGTCTACTTTCCCTTCGTCATCTTCAAGGCGCCGGAGACCAAGTCGATCATCTTCGGAGCGTCCAAGCGATGCAAGCGCAATTTGTCCATGTCCACATCTACAGGGCAACCACCATCACGTTCGTGATCCATATCATCATGAAGGGCAAGTCAACTCCAAGCAACATGTGCACGACGTCGACGAACGACATCTACTACAAGCTCAAGCACGACAACAACATCACCATCATGAAGATGCTCCACAAGCGCAAATGCACAAGTCCCAAGAAGGCCTACTTCACGCCAAGTCCAAGCTTCATGAACAAAAGAGAAGACCGCGAGACGAGCACCACCAAGACGGAGCTACGGCTACACCAACCACTTTGGCATCTTCGCCAAGTGCTATCAAGGCATCCTCGCCTTTGGACGTACGACATCTTCGCCTACTTCCCACGAGTACGCCTATAACGACTTCATCAAGTCCAAGGCGACCAACTACGAGCGAGGGCGACACTTCCATCTTCGGAAGCCCCTCGAGGAAGATGGTCGAGCATGGGAATTGCCATTCGGTCATGGAGACGAGCTACGGAGTGCCACATCATATGGGCCTCCCACACCAAGACGGTGACAAGAAGGTCGAGCAAGGGCCATCCCCTTCGACCACGGCGATATGAGTTGAGCATGGAGACATTTGCACCTACATCTCCCTGACACCCACATATGTCGAGATGCCACATTTGTCATGTGAGGAGAGACACCACCCCATGAGTGAGATGAGTGACTCCACCATATATGACATTGAGAGCATTTCCTATGAGAGGATGAGTGTGACCACCACTAGCCCCACACATGAGAGCATGCCACACATCCTATGTGAGGTTGAGAGCCATTTGAGTGACTCCACCAACCATATGAGTGAGAGCATCCTTGAGGGAGTGAGGGAGTGCTACGTCTTGAGCTTGCATTGGTTTTCCTTGAAGAGGGAAGGGTGATGCAGCAAAGTAGCGTAAGTATTTCCCTCAGTTTTTGAGAACCAAGGTATCAATCCAGTAGGAGGCTCCTCAAAAGTCCCACGCACCTACACAAACAAACAAGAACTCACAACCAACGCAATAAAGGGGTTGTCAATCCCTTCAAGGCCACTTGCGAAAGTGAGATCTGATAGAGATAATATGATAAGATAAATATATTTTTGGTATTTTATAATATAGATAGGAAAAGTAAAGCTGCAAATAAAAGTAGATTTAAAGCTTATATGATAAGAGATAGACCCCGGGGCCATAGGTTTCACTAGTGGCTTCTCTCAAGATAGCATAAGTATTAAGGTGGGTGAACAAATTATTGTCGAGCAATTGATAGAAAAGCGAATAATTATGAGATTATCTAGGCATGATCATGTATATAGGCATCACGTTCGTGACAAGTAGACCGACTCCTGCCTGCATCTACTACTATTACTCCACACATCGACCGCTATCCAGCATGCATCTAGAGTATTAAGTTCATAAAGAACAGAGTAACGCATTAAGAAAGATGACATGATGTAGAGGGATAAACTCATGCAAGATGATATAAACCCCATCTTTTTATCCTCGATGGCAACAATACAATACGTGCCTTGCTGCCCCTGCTGTCATTGGGAAAGGACACCGCAAGATTGAACCCAAAGCTAAGCACTTCTCCCATTGCAAGAAAGATCAATCTAGTAGGCCAAACCAAACTGACAATTCGAAGAGACTTGCAAAGATAACTTAATCACACATAAAAGAATTCAGAGGAGATTCAAATATTTCTCATAGATAAACTTGATCATAAACCCATAATTCATCGGATCTCGACAAACACACCGCAAAAAGAGTTACATCGAATAGATCTCCAAGAAGATCGAAGAGAATTGCTTTGTATTGAGATTCAAAGAGTGAAAAGAAGCCATCTAGCTAATAACTATGGACCCGAAGGTCTGTGGTAAACTACTCACAACTCATCGTAAAGGCCTTGGTGATGATGTAGAGGCCCTCCATGGTCGATTCCCCCTCCGGTGGAGCGCCGGCGAAGGCTCCAAGATGGGATCTTGCGGATATAGAAGGTTACGTCGGTGGAAATAGTTTTTTGTGATCGCCTATGATGTTTTCGGGGTACGTGAGTATATGTAGGAGGAAGAAGTAGGTCGGTCGATGCTCGAGGGGGCCACGAGGGTGGGGGTGCGCCCACCTATAGGGGGCGCGTTGGGCACCCTCGTGGCCGCCTCCCTTGTTTCTTGACTTCCACTCCAAGTCCTCTGGATCAAGTTTGTTCCAAAAATCACACTCCCGAAGGTTTCATTCCGCTTGGACTCCATTTGATATTCCTTTTCTTCGAAACACTGAAATAGGCAAAAAAAACAATTCGGGTTGGGCCTCCGGTTAGTAGGTTAGTCCCAAAAATGATATAAAAGTGTAAAGTAAAGTCCATAAACATCCAAAACGGGCAATATAATAGCATGGAACAATAAAAATTATAGATATGTTGGAGATGTATCAAGCATCCCCAAGCTTAATTCCTGCTCGTGCTCGAGTAGGTAAATGATAAAAACAGAATTTTTGATGTGGAATGCTACCTAGCATAATTCTCAATGTAATTTTCTTTATTGTGGCATGAATGTTCAGATCCAAATGATTCAAAATAAAAGTTCATATTGACATAAGAAATAGTAATACTTCAAGCATACTAATCAAAGCAATCATGTCTTCTCAAAATAACATGGCTAAAGAAAGTTCATCCCTACAAAATCATATAGTTAGGTCATGCTTCATTTTCGTCACACAAAAATGCTCCCATCTTGCACACCCCCGATGACAAGCCGAGCAATTGTTTTGTACTTAAATAATCTCAAACTTTTTCAACTTTCACGCAATACATGAGCGTGAGCCGACATAGCACTATCGGTGGAATAGAATATGATGATGGGGGTTGTGTGGAGAAGACAAAAAAGGAGAAAGTCTCACATTGACGAGGATAATCAACGGGCTATGGAGATGCCCATCAATTGATGTCAACATGAGGAGTAGGGATTGCCATGCAACGGATGCACTAGAGCTATAAATGTATGAAAGCTCAACAAAAGAAACTAGTGGGTGTGCATCCAACTTGCTTGCTCACGAAGACCTAGGGCATTTGAGGAAGCCCATCGTAGGAATATACAAGCCAAGTTCTATAATGAAAAATTCCCACTAGTATATGAAAGTGACAACATATGAGACTCTCTATATGAAGAACATGGTGCTACTTTGAAGCACAAGTGTGGAAAAGGATAGTAACATTGCCCCCTTTTTATTTTCTTTTCTTTTTTTTCTTTTTTATTTTTTTGGCCTTTTTTTGGCCGATTTTTTTCTTTGGCCTTTCTTTTTTTTTGGCCTTTATTTTTTTATTTGGGGGCAATGCTCTAGTAATGATGATCATCACACTTCTATTTATTTACAACTCATGAAATACAACTCAAAACTAGAACAAGATATGACTCTATATGAATGCCTTCGGCGGTGTACCGGTATAGGAAATGAATCAAGAGTGACATGTATGAAAAATTATGCATGGTGACTTTGCCACAAATACGATGTCAACTACATGATCATGCAAGGCAATATGACAATGATGATGCGTGTCATGATGATGAACGAAACAGTGGAAAGTTGCATGGCAATATATCTTGGAATGGCTATGGAAATGCCATAATAGGTAGGTATGGTGGCTGTTTTGAGGAAGATATAAGGAGGTTTATGTGTGATAGAGCGTATCATATCACGGGGTTTGGATGCACTGATGAAGTTTGCACCAACTCTCAAGGTGAGAAAGGGCAATGCACGGTACCAAAGAGGCTAGCAATGATGGAAGGGTGAGAGTGCGTATAATACATGGACTCAACATTAGTCAAAAAGAACTCATATACTTATTGCAAAAATCTACAAGTCATCAAAAACCAAGCACTACGCGCATGCTCCTAGGGGAATAGATTGGTAGGAAAAGACCATCGCTCGTCCCCGACCGCCACTCATAAGGATGCACAATCTAAGAACACCTCATGTTTCAAATTTGTTACACAACTTTTACCATACGTGCATGCTACGGGACTTGCCAACTTCAACACAAGCATTCTTTAAATTCATAATCACCCAACTAGCATGACTCTACTATCACTACCTCCATATCTCAAAACAATTATCAAGTATCAAATTGATCATAGCATCCAATTCACTTCCTATGATAGTTTTTATTATACCCAACTTGGATGCCCATCATTCTAGGACCAATTTTATAACCATAGCAAATACCATGTTGTTCTAAGAGACTCTCAAAATAATATAAGTGAAGCATTAGAGACTAACAATTTCTACAAAATTAAGCCACCGCCGTGCTCTAAAAGATTTAAGTGAAGCACTAGAGCAAAAACTATCTAGCTCAAAAGATATAAGTGAAGCACATAGAGTATTCTAATAAATTCCAATCAAGTGGATTTCTCCCAAAAGGTGTGTACAGCAAGGATGATTGTGTTAAACTAAAAAGCAAAGACTAATATCATACAAGACGCTCCAAGCAAAACACATATCATGTGGCGAATAAAAATATAGCTCAAAGTAAAGTTACCGATAGACGAAGACGAATGAGGGGATGCCTTCCAGGGTATCCCCAAGCTTAGGCTTTTGGTTATCCTTGAATATCTTGGGGTGCCATGGGCATCCCCAAGCTTAGGTTCTTGCCACTCCTTATTCCATAGTCCATCAAATCTTTACCCAAAACTTGAAAACTTCACAACACAAAACTCAACAGGAAATCTCATAAGCTCCGTTAGTGCAAGAAAGAAAAACCACCACATAAGGTACTGTAATGAACTCATTATTTATTTATATTGGTGTTAAACCTACTTTATTCCAACTTCTCTATGGTTCATACCCCTACATACTAGCCATAGATGCATCAAAATAAGCAAACAACACACGAAAAACAGAATCTGTCAAAAACAGAACAGTCTGTGGCAATCTGTAACTCTCGAATACTTCTGGAACATTAAAAATCCTACCAAAATTGGAAGTCCTGGGAAATTTGTCTATTGATCTACATAAAAATAATCAACGCAAAATCACGTTTCTGTGAATTACTAAAATTATTTTCGTGCGTGCAAAGTTTCTGTTTTTCAGCAGAATCAAATTAACTATTACCATAGGTTATCCTATAGGTTCTACTTGGCGCAAACACTAATTAAAACTTGAAAACACATCTAAACATAAGGTAGATGCAAAATTTATTGAATAACATCAAGGGAAAATATTGGGTTGTCTCCCAACAAGCGCTTTTCTTTAAAGCCTTTTTAGCTAGGCATTGATATTTTAATGATACTCACATGAAAGACAAGAATTGAAGCGCAAAGAGAGCATCATGAAACACGTGACAAACACATCTAAGTATAACATACTTCCTATGCGTAGGCATATTATAAGCAAACAAATTTGCAAGGCAAGCAAAAACTAGCATATGCAAGGAAGAAGAAAGAGACGATAGCAATCTCAACATGATGAGAGGTAATTTAGTAAGATAAAAATTTCTATGACCATATTCTCCTCTCTCATAATAATTACATGTAGGATCGTAAGCGAATTCAACAAAATAACTATCATATAACATATTCTCAACACGATCCACATGCATGCAAAGTTGACACTCTTCCAAGATAGTGGGATTAACATTAACTAAAGTCATGACCTCTCCAAACCCACTTTTATCAAAAATATTATAAGATTGGACATACTCCAAATATGTGGGATCTAAAGTTGACACTCTTACAAACCCACTTTCAATATTTTTGCAAACACTATTATCAATCTCATATTCATCATGGGGCTTAAATAAATTTTCAAGATAAGAAGAATCACCCCAATCATGATCATTGCAACAAGTAATAGGCATAGCAAAACTAGCATCCCCAAGCTTAGGGTTTTGCATATTATTAGCACAATTGACATCAAGAGAATTCATAGTAAAATCATTGCAATCATGCTTTTTATTCAAAGAGTTATCGTGAATCTCTTCATAAATTTCTTCATCATAATTTTTAGATTCACGAATTTCAAGCAAAGCTTCATAAAGATAATCTAGTGCACAAAACTCACTAGCAATTGGTTCATCATAATTGGATCTCTTAAAAAGATTAGCAAGCGGATGAGGATCCATAGATCTTAACTTCTCCGTTTAGCAATAAATAAACAACTATTCCAACTAAATGACCAAACGAGCCAAGTAAGACATCAAAGCAAATGAAAAGGCGAACAGAAGAAGGGTGAATAAAACGGCAGGGGTGAAGTGGGGGAGAGGAAAACGAGAGGCAAATGGCAAATAATGTTAGTGCGAGGGAGATGAGTTTGTGATGGGTACTTAGTATGTCTTGACTTGAGCGAAGACCTCCCCGGCAACGGCGCGAGAAATCCTTCTTGCTACGTCTTGAGCTTGCGTTGGTTTTCCTTGAAGAGGAAAGGGTGATGCAGCAAAATAGCGTAAGTATTTCCCTCAGTTTTTGAGAACCAAGGTATCAATCCAGTAGGAGGCTCCTCAAAAGTCCCACGCACCTACACAAACAAACAAGAACTTGCAACCAACGCAATAAAGGGGTTGTCAATCCCTTCAAGGCCACTTGCGAAAGTGAGATCTGATAGAAATAATATGATAAGATAAATAGATTTTTGGTACTCTATAATATAGATAGGAAAAGTAAAGATGCAAATAAAAGTAGATTGAAAGCTTATATGATAAGAGATAGACCCGGGGGCCATAGGTTTCACTAGTGGCTTCTCTCAAGATAGCATAAGTATTACGGTGGGTGAACAAATTACTGTCGAGCAATTGGTAGAAAAGTGAATAATTATGAGATTATCTAGGCATGATCATGTATATAGGCATCACGTAAGTAGACCGACTCCTGCCTGCATCTACTACCATTACTCCACACATCGACCGCTATCCAGCAAGCATCTAGAGTATTAAGTTCATAAAGAACAGAGTAACGCATTAAGAAAGATGACATGATGTAGAGGGATAAACTCATGCAAGATGATATAAACCCCATCTTTTTATCCTCGATGGCAACAATACAATACGTGCCTTGCTGCCCCTGCTGTCACTGGGAAAGGACACCGCAAGATTGAACCCAAAGCTAAGCACTTCTCCCATTGCAAGAAAGATCAATATTGTAGGCCAAACCAAACTGATAATTCGAAGAGACTTGCAAAGATAACTTAATCACACATAAAAGAATTCATAGGAGATTCAAATATTTCTCATAGATAAACTTGATCATAAACCCAGAATTCATCGGATCTCGACAAACACATCGCAAAAAGAGTTACATCGAATAGATCTCCAAGAAGATCGAGGAGAACTTTGTATTAAGATTCAAAGAGAGAAAAGAAGCCATCTAGCTAATAACTATGGACCCAAAGGTCTGTGGTAAACTACTCACAACTCATCGGAAAGGCCTTGGTGATGATGTAGAGGCCCTCCATGGTCGATTCCCCCTCCGGCGGAGCGCCGGCGAAGGCTCCAAGATGGGATCTCGCGGATACAGAAGGTTACGGCGGTGGAAATAGTTTTTTGTGGTCGCCTCTGATGTTTTCGGGGTACGTGGGTATATGTAGGAGGAAGAAGTAGGTCGGTGGACGCTCGAGGGGCCCACGAGGGTGGGGGGCGCGCCCACCTATCACTACAAAAAAAAGACACATCCGTGACATTTTGGGCCGAATGAAAAAAATTTCTGTCATATATATGACACTTCTATGACGATAATTGTGACAAAACCCGGTATCATCATAGATGTGGTGGGCTCCTACTTCTATGACAAAAATACATGACAGAAAATGGGCTTTTCGTCCTGGGCGGGCCGGAGACGCAGCTTCATGACATTTTTTGGTCCGTCCATGACGGAAAAAATCGTGGTAGAAGCGAGGGCGAGGAAAATTTATGGGAGTTCCCCGGTACGGTGGGAGGTCGGGGGCCGAGCGATGCGCGTTTCTCTCATACACGTACGCGCGTGTGTGCGAGGCGTTGGCTCTAACTAAACCCGAGCGAGGCATTGGGCTCTAACTGAACCCGAGGAATTGCACTGCAGGCTACGCGTTACTGAACCCGAGCGATCGATCGATGGCTGTTAACTGAACCCGATCGAGCGATTCCTTCGCTACTGCTGCTAACTGAAGCCGATCGATTGGATGAACAGTGAGCATT